>NC_048227.1:92166680-92320197 GCF_002007445.2 Ailuropoda melanoleuca | reverse complement strand
TACTGCTAAGGGAAGCTGAGAAATTTCCTTTTTTCTAGCAGCCTTGAAGATTGTATCTTTCAGGGTTGGTTTACATGCAATGTGACTGTGACCTTGCATTACCCTTTAAAGCCTCAGAGAAGCTACGATTATGCAGTTTAGGGTCTGACATTAAAACCTGTGCACTTGTGATTACCGTGTTTTCAACTTTACCGTGTTGGAAAGCACGCAGCATTGTCCAAGTGTTGAATATAATGACACCAGTTTGGATTTACAAAGAAGCCTCATATTCAACCTGTCCAGGTGGTACAAAGGTATTCTACCCTCCCACCTCCACTCCCCCCAATTTGGAGGGGAAGAAAAAGAGACACAGGCAGGACAGTGACCTAGTAAAGTCACTTCTGAGCCCCAAGCAGGGTCGGCCTCCCAAGAGTCCCAGCGCCCGCACTTTCCACAGGGTATCTGCCTTGGTTCTTAAGGAATCAGGGCTCTGGTCACCCCTCTTTATTATAAGAATAAATTATATAGGAAAACAAGAGTCTTCATTTATATTTTCTATAAAGCTGATTTTTATTTAATTGTTATCTTTTTAAAAATTGTAGTTTTTAATAGTGTTTTTCTGAGGACTACCCAAATCAGAATCCCTTATGCTTGTAAGAAAACAGATTTCTAGGCTCTGCTGATTACGTGTCCAATTAGAATCATGGGGGATAGCACCTCCCCCTCAAGTCTGCATTTTAAACAAATAACCCAGATGATTCTCATGCATTGTTCTAATTCTTAAGTATTACTTAAATCAATTCTATAACCGTGCCCTAAAAATCACAACAATTTAATTGCTTTCAAAGAATGAGAACAACAAATGTACAGACTGTAATGCTGCAATAAAAACATATCATTAAACAAATAATATGGTAAGATGTGCTAAAAAAAAAAAAGGCAAGAGGCATACTGTCTAAAACCTTTTTCCTAGTGTGTAAATCCTCTCTCTGCTTCATTTTCACAGGTCACATTGGTATTTATGAGTCTATGTGCAATTTCATAGCAAATTAAGAGTAATCATGGGCCTCCTTTCTCTGACTCAGTTTTTATGGGATTGGCCCTGCAATATTCAATATTCTTCATATTGTTAGACTGAAATCCTCAAGGAAAATCAACATAAAACCTTTGTGAAAGGCCTTCTCTGTAACCAAAGGAATGATGCAAACAACCAGAAAAATCCATCAGTGACTAAGGGAAGTCAAGCTTTAATAAAGTTAGTAGAGAATTCACACCTGCCCCACATCCAAATTTCCCAACCTTGACTCAAAAAAGGGGCTTCTGGCAATTGCCAACACCTTATAATTTTTTATTGTTACCTTAAATTTGAGCCTCTCTCTAAGCATTCAGGCCCTGGCTTCTCTCTGCAATAGAACTTACAACCTGAACAGCCTTGAGGATAGAAGTTTGCAAACAGAAGTATTATGAATGGGTTTTTCATTCCCAGCTGATGAAGTCGTACACAGCGCAATGGACAGATGTTTGCTTGTGAATGAGTTACGCATGCCTGAACTACCTTTCCATCCATGGTGAGAAAGACATAGCCATTTCAAAAGTACTCATGCCCCTGGCCACAAACTCTTTGTGTAGAAATGCCCTCTTGCACAGCGTAATCTCAAAAGCAGGAACAGTAAGACAGGAGGATTTAACCAGGGACAGGAAGAGATCTAATGAACAGCAATCCTGTCTCCTATTAAGTGAAAACAGATTTAAAGCCATGCCAGGTAGCCAGCTGCCTGTTTACTTTATAAGATCAATCTTTCAACATTATCTGCTAGAAATCATAACACAAGACTCTCACGTGACCAAATCCAAGCAGAATTAGTGTCAAAAAGCTGTATCTCTTGCTAATTCACATTGGTTACAGAGAGCTCACTTTGACTTACCACTAGCGGGTCTGTGGACAGAGTCATTCAAGGAGATAACAATAGGAAAATCGTCTGTTCATTTATTGTGGCCCTGCTATTTGGTTCTAATTAATTATGAAAATACCACAGGCTACTAGTCAGCATGTGACAGCTGGGGTTTTGTCGAAGCAAAGATGCGTCAGTAATTTGAGAAACTGCAATAATTCTGGTATTAAATTTTTACAAGGAATTGAAAGGGGAGGGAAGTCTGGATATTTTGTAAGATCTTTAAGTAAGCATAATGTCGAGTATGCTACAGTGTACCTTTCATCAATTTTAGACTACGGACAGAGCCAGATTAAAAATCTGATGAAATTATTTTTTATTAGAGGATTAGCTCTGAATGTGTCACCTTTACCAAGCTAACCTCTGTCGCTGCACTTCCGCGGGCCACTTGTGGAAGGTATATTGGCCCAGCTCCTCTGGATGGCATTGGGACAACATGTATCGAGCTTTGAAAATATGTCTGCTACGTGACCTCACAGTTTAAGCCCTGGGAATTTAGTCTAAGCAAATAATGATAGATATAAAGTAAAGAGGAATTACAGGGTCATTCAGAATGGCTCAGTTTGTAAGAGCCAAATGTGAGAAGCCACACAAATGTGCTAAAAATGAAACACTGGTCAAACCACTCAATGCACATTTGTAAAGACAATTCAGCATGGAAATCCTTAAGATACATTATTTAATTATTATTTATATTATTTAATGCTTTGGATATATTATTAACAGAAAAGAAGTCTAAACGAATATTATAATTGCTGGGATCCAAATGTGTGTGCATGACTGAGTTTTGGTGAATTTCTCAGACCAAGGGTATATCTTAAGAATGCACCTAGAATGAAGGTTGGGTTTGAATGTTTCAGGGACAAAAGACTCTACAGGGACACGTGGTGTTTTCACATGTCCAGGAAGGGGTATGTACAGACTCTGTTATTCCAGGGCATTAAATCCCAGCCCGTGGATAAATCAAGTCCTCCTCTCACCCCCTTCCCACTCCCAGCACCCCACTCACAGAAAGCACTACAGAAGGGGTCAGAAGTGAGCAATGGCTCTGGCATTGCTACCAATATTTCTTTATATTTCTTCCTTATGACAGACAAAGGGCATATTGTTTACGGTCAGTGATTTTTTAGTCTTTCATTTTTAAATTTTCCTTATAATAAAATAATACATACATTTAGACAATATATGCAAATTTATAAAGTTCATTAAAATATATGCAGGGGACTTCCAGAAGGCGCCAGCAGTATGGAGGATCAAATACCTTGACTGACCCTTTTGCTGAAAACAAGTAAAAATTTCTAAATGAAATACTAAAAGTAGTTTGTTTATGGCTGGAAGGCCAAAATCCAGGGAAAGTAAGAATCTGAAGAGGTAAGATACATGCTGAAGGCACTTGGCTTTGAGGGCTTTGCCGGAAGAGTGAACTTGAACGTTGGCTTTCCCGGCCTTATGAAGCACACAGAGTGGAAGACAGACAAAGCCAGAGTCAACTCAAGGTCTCTAAAATGAGGTCTTACAAAAGGAGGTATATGAATGCTAAGTGTAAGGGAGAACCAGAAATCCATGCTCCCTATCCCCTTCTCTGTGAGACCAAGAGAAAAAAATCATAACATGGAGAGCACCAAGTGCACAAGTGCTCAGAAAGAAGACAGTATGACTAGACCTGCAAGGCTTTTGGATATTATAATTGTCAAGCACAGCATATAAAACAATCACATTTAGTATGTATTTAGAAACCTAGCAAGTTTGTAAACTTGAGTAAAATGGGCAAGTGACTTAAAAGGCCAAATATTTTTAAAAGAGCTAAATAGAACTTCCAGAAATTATGTAAAGTGTCTTCAGAGTTAAACACTTGGTTGCCACCAGTTTTTACATACAGTTGAGGGAGAATTAGGAAATTTGAAACTAGATTGGTGGAAATTATCGAGAACAAAACACAGAGAGACAAAGAGATGAGAAATATGAAGGATAAGTCACATAATACAGATAATAAAGTGAGAAGGTCAAATGTGTATCTTCTCGGAAATCCAGAGGGAGAAGAAAAAAGGGGCTGAGGCAACAAATGGAAAATTAATGGCTATGAATTTTCTTAGTTTTATGCTAGAGTATCCTTACTGTTTCGTACATTTTGTGCTGAATAATATAAATAAATAAACCTAACACATGGAAGTAAATTGCACAACACCAAAGACAAAGGTAAGATCTAAAACCATAGGGATGGATCAAATCACCTACCAAATTTAACAATNTTGCACAACACCAAAGACAAAGGTAAGATCTAAAACCATAGGGATGGATCAAATCACCTACCAAATTTAACAGTTTGATTGAGAGTTTACTTCCCAAAATTAACAACAGAGAAGTAGCATCAGTGTAATATCTTCAATGTGCAGAGAGAAAGAGAAATGTAAAACTAAATTTGTAGTCTTAGTGACAGTATCTTTCAAAAACAAAGGCAAAGGAATTTTCAGATAAAGAAAACCTGGAGTCAGCTAGTGAGGCATGGAGTTAGAATCTAAGATCATGGTTACCAGGGCGTCTTTGCTTCTTGGCCTTTTCAGTGAATATAGGAGAGAATATCTGCATACCCACATAGGCAAACATATACCTATGTGTACACATGCGTGTATGCACATATTACACGCAACATACACATATACATGTGTTGTAGAAATAGTGCATTTACACTGATAGTCCCAATTCCAATCCATTCCCACATGATTCTTTCTTGCCCTCATTCCATACATGTGTGTCATAGTGATAAATCTGGCTCCTAGCAACACATTTACTAACTTGTTGGATCCTATCATAGATCTAAATCGTTTCAGAACTGTTTTACCTATACCACGACAAAAGCCAAAATCTACTAAAACGACTCCCAGAATTGTTTGTAGTAGTTGCCCCATAATCTTGCCCAAGACAGAGAACATACAGTCAAATACTGTGTTCATAAATTACATCAATTAGTGTTTTTTTTTTTCCTTTTGGGGTGCTTATGAAATTCATTTAAAATATNTGGCTCCTAGCAACACATTTACTAACTTGTTGGATCCTATCATAGATCTAAATCGTTTCAGAACTGTTTTACCTATACCACGACAAAAGCCAAAATCTACTAAAACGACTCCCAGAATTGTTTGTAGTAGTTGCCCCATAATCTTGCCCAAAACAGAGAACATACAGTCAAATACTGTGTTCATAAATTACATCAATTAGTGTTTTTTTTTTCCTTTTGGGGTGCTTATGAAATTCATTTAAAATACAATTGAGTTCATTTGTTTCAGTCTACTTTCAGTATCAGTTTTTCCTCTCTTTCCAACTTTGTTGATTTAATTTTATTTTTTTGAATATATAGAACATTAATATGCTTCCAAAAGTGAAACTATACAAAAAAGGTAAATTCAGAGAAAAGTCACTCTTTCCCACATTTCTTCCCCTTGACTCTCACCATCATTTGTAGGTAAAAAACTTTGTTGAAATAAAAAGATTCAATTTATCCTTCCTGTGTTTCTTTTTGCAATGAATAACAGATATATGAATATATTCTTATTTCCTTTTCTTACACAAGAGTTACCATAACATATATCCTGGGTTTTGTTTTGTTTTGTTTTGTTTTTAGATTTATTTATTTCTTTGAGAGAGAGAGAGAGTGCATATGGTGGGAGAGGTAAAGAGAGAGAATCTAGAGCAGACTTGCTGCTCAGAACAGATCCTATCACAGGGCTCCCAGGACCCATGAGATCACGACCAGAGATGAAACCAAGAGTGGGATGCTCAACTGACTGAGCCACATAGTGCCCCGTTATATATTATCCTGCTTTGAATTTTGGTTCTACGGAGGCATCTTGCTTCTAAAAACCTCAAGAGTTAAGGAACAGATCATGATAAAAATTACAAGTATTTATGGCAAAATTACAATGATGATACTGAATATCAAAATATACGGATGCAGCTAAAGGAATACTTAGTAAATGAATTAGCGTTCATCTTAAGAAGTCAGTACAAAAACATCAGAATAAAAGTAAGCAAAACAGAAGGAAGAAGGAAATGAGAAGAGGAGTATGTTTCTGTTTCCCTCACAGCTATTGTAGCCATGGGATTAACTTTGGGTGAATGAGATGTGAATGGGTCTGAGAAGGGCAATTTCTTGGTCATCTTTCTAAGAGACCTGTTCAGGGCTCTGTCCCTTTTTCAAGTATCTGAGAAGTGCTACGACCTTGAAGCCAAGAACAGAACACATAAAGCTGTCCTGCCAGCCGTGAACACACTCAACTATTCCAGACTATTACCAGAAAGAAAAGTCAATGTCTATCTTACGTACAATGCTGTATGATGAGTCTCTTTGTTATAGCAGCTTAGTTTCTAGATAAATTAATACAAACTAGATATAAGAATCATAAATACATAGGTAAACTGAATCTAGCAAAGAATATTAAAAATGACCAAATCGTGTTTATCCCAGGTGGTTTAACATAAAACAACCTATTAATATATTTTATCATATTAACTTATCAAAGAAGAAAAATAGCACGAGGATCTCAATTATTTCATTAAAAAATGTTGGATAACATTCAAATGCTTTACACAATAAGGATAGAGAAGGAAAAGTATAGCTACAAAAAAGTAAATACTAAACTCAATGTGATTCATTCAAAGGATTCCCTTTAAGAATATCATGAAGTGTCTTTTTTTTATTTTTATTTATTTTATTTTTTTAAGATTTTATTTATTTATTCGACAGAGATAGAGACAGCCAGCGAGAGAGGGAACACAAGCAGGGGGAGTGGGAGAGGAAGAAGCAGGCTCATAGCGGAAGAGCCTGATGTGGGGCTCGATCCCGGAACGCCGGGATCACGCCCTGAGCCGAAGACAGATGCTTAATGACTGCACCACCCAGGTGCCCCTATCATGAAGTGTCCTTAACATTAACTCCTGTTAAAGATGGTACTGGAAGTGGAAGCAGCATAGTAAGGTAAGAAAAGAAATAAAATAATTAGAAAGCAAGACATAAAACTGTCATTATAGGCTGATGATAAGATTGTCTATTAAAACTCCCAAGGAACTACAAATAAAGTATTATAGCTGCTAAGAAAGTTTAGTGAATTTTCTGGATAATTTAGAATCCTTGGAGTTTTCTAGATAAATATACCAATTACATTTCTTCTATACATCAGGGAATAATTTTTTTAGCCTTTATTTTTAAGTAATCTCCACACCAAATGTGGGGCTCAAACTCACAACCCCGAGATTAAGAGTTGCCTGTTCTACCAACTGAGCCAGACAGGTGCCCCCATCAGGGAATAATTTTAAAAGATACCATTTTTACGGCGCCTGGGTGGTGAAGTCAGTTGAGTGACCTACTCTTGGTTTCAGCTCAGGTCATAATTTCAAGTTCTTGAGATCAAGCCCTGTGAAGCCTCCATGCTCAGTGGTGGAGTCAGCTGAAGTTTCCCTCTCCCTTTCCCTCTGCTCCTCCCCATGCTTGTGCATACTCTCTCTCTCTCTCTCAAAAATAAACAAATCTTTTTTTAAAAAATATACCATTTATAATAATATCAAAAATATAAATTTCCTAAGAATAAATCTAGCTACTTTTCTAGCTTATATAGAAAATTTTCAAATAAAAATTTCTGAAAGACTTCCTAAAATTTTCCTGGTAAAGACTTCCCTTCCCACCCACACCAAAAGATAAAACCTGTTCAGAGACAGCATGACTCAAAATCATTATGAGGCTAATTTTTTTTTTTAAAGATTTTATTTATTTATTTGACAGAGACAGCCAGCGAGAGAGGGAACACAAGCAGGGGGAGTGGGAGAGGAAGAAGCAAGCTCATAGCAGAGGAGCCTGATGTGGGGCTCGATCCCACAACGCTGGGATCACGCCCTGACCTGAAGGCAGATGCTTAACCGCTGTGCCACCCAAGCGCCCCTATGAGGCTAATTCTTAACAAATTGACCTATTGATTCAATTCCAATCAAAATTCCCAACCAAACCTGAGCAGGGATTTCTTTTTGTGCGTGTGGAAGAAAAGAATGAAGCAAACTGATTTTAAAATGTATATGGAGGAACAAAGGGTCAAGAATAGTTAATATAGTTCTTAAAAAGAGAAAACAAAGCGTGGGGAACTCAAGTTTATGAGAATTCAGGGATTGTTATAAAATCTACTGAGATTGGTTTGGGAGCACACAGCCGGGAGACCTGACTTATTTCACAGCTGGTGTTGATTAGTGGGCAGAACACGACCTATTTTATTTAATTTTAATTTAATTTTATTTAAGATTTACTTATTTATTTGAGAGAGAGTGTGGGGCAAGGGGCAGAGGGAGACAATCTTCGAGCAGACTCTCCACTAATCGTGGAGCCCAAGGAGGGGCTTGATCTCAGGACCCATGAGATCATGACCTGAACTGAAACCAAGAGTCAGATACTTAACCAACTGAGCCACCCATGTGCCCAGAACACAATTTTTAGACAAAAGTCATTAGTCATCTAAAAAAATTGAATTAGATGCTAACCACACACCATAAATACACATCAATTTCAGGTGGATTAAAAACTTAAAATGGAACCCAAAATTACAGAACTTTTGGAAGATGACGTAGGAACTATTTTATGACCTGGGTTGGGGAACCACTTTTTATCTAATACATAATAAACCTCTGAAGACACGTGGGGAGACATTGAAAAGGTAACATTTTAGGGCTCAGTTTCTGCAAGTAACCAAAGAAAAAAGACACCTCACATGGGGCAAAAGGATGTCCAAAATCTAATTCTGGCAAATTGCAGTGTTTGGGGAAAGGATCAGAGATTAACCAGCCCATACAGGCTTCTCATTCAGGATTCCTCCTTATCCTCATACCGCAGTAGACTGACTACACTGTCTGACAACAGCCAGCTAGTTTTAGTAAGGCAAAGCAATGAAAAACATCATCAACACACATCAACAGGAAATGTGTCATTCATCGAAATATCTTGCATAAGCAATGAAAGAAAGGTTGAAGGTTAATATTGAGTCACAAAGGACATACTTTCCTATCAATATTAACAGATACAGTACATTAGCACCTGAAAGCTACACTTAACATTTTCATCTGTAAAACAGAAAGAAAGTAATTCCTAGAGTGTATAAAAATGATACATAGCTAGAGACCTCTGCCATGAACTACTCCAAAATTATTTGGTTATAAGATAATGAATCATAGAAGTACCACTGAAAGCTGAGGCTACAGAACATAAGAATTTTTCCTCTAGGCCAGTCCTCACTAGTTAGTGGCCCTATGGTCATTACCATAAATATTTTAATCCTTGTGTTCCCTCCTATGAGCTACCTGCTCATAGGAGACCTATAAAATCCAGTTAACTGTAAAGATGTCTTCTCCTTTTCTCCCTTCCCTTTTCCTTCCATCCTCCCTCTTTCTTCCCCTCCTTCCCTTCTTCCTCCTCCTTCTCCCTTATTTTTAAAAACAGAAATTACTGGCAACTGAAGAGAATTGAAGAAAAGTTATTTTCTTTATAAAGGGGAGAGAGAGGAGTAAAAACTGAATTTGGAGCATATTTTAAACTGATTTTAATAAATGGAAAATACAACCCTAATGTGTTTCCAATATCAGACGCTTATTATATTTTCAGGAGTCTAGGACATTTTTTCTCTGTATGCTGGAAAGAGAAGAGAGTCCCATTCCCCTATCTAAATAATTTCAGGCACATATCAGATCAATAAACCACAGCTGGCATAAAACAATGATTATTTCATAAGGACAAGTCCTTGTGAAATAGTCATAAATGTCTAGACTTGTAGCTGTGACTTCTTTTATAATGACAGCAGATCTGAAACATGAATTACCTTCTTTCCTACAAAAAACAACTTTGTAATACTGGGTAGGCAAACACTGAAAAAGCAATTTTAATAACTGTCCTGAGAACACATTGGCCTCTACTTTCAAGTGTCTAATTTATGTACTCAATTCAAGTGAAAGAAAGTGGATACTGCACTGTTCCTTCCATGGGCCCCTCTCCTCTTCAGCCTCAGTGTCCTCAGACTGACTTGGCTCAACGCCATCATGCAACTGAGGGGACCCTGTCTTGCAGGTTAGTGAGCTCTGAAGATATAGGTCGAGATCACCAGCTGGCATAAAGGTTAAAGGGGTCTTTCTGTATTAGAGAGTCACCAAAGTTTATTGGGATGATACATCTGCTTCTATTCACTCTAATCCTGTGCATTAAGACATGAACATTGCTAAAAAAAATATGTCAAAGACTCCTTGGAAAGAAAACCACAAACCCAAGCCCAAAATAGTGTCACTTTGGCCAGGTCATCAGGGTCATCAGGGTCTTAATACCTGACACACCTGCAGTTTCAACCTCCCCCAAAAGTGTAACTCTTAGCCTCAATCACATGGACTCTCTCTATCCCCCAAAGGAAGAGGAATCCACCTAAAGACTCTCTGCCTTTCCACCTCAGGGAAGGTGACCTGGTCCCTTCTATTGCTAGATGGAATGCTGCCTGTTTTATAAATCACTTAATAAAGTTAATTAGATCTTCAAATGTACTCAGATGAACTTTTTTTTCTTTTTTTTTTTTTAAGGAATCTCTATAAACTGTATTCCCCTTCTGTCTGCCCTTCCCTCCAGTGCCTTTTGGACGTCCATTCCTGTGGCACTGTCTTTCCATTCCTGGGCTGGCATCAACAATGAGCAGAGCTTGGCATCCTTGGGCTGACTCTTCACGTGCCTGACGCACAGCTCATGCTTGGGGGTTTTGCTCTCAGGAGTCCCTGCCACTGCTTTGGCCCTGCTGTGGCCTTTTCAGAAAAGAGATGATATCATCTTTGGACAAGGGCTGGAGGGAAATGAATCTAGGTCACCCGTTTTGCCTGAGAAGTTATAGTACTTTCTCCGTTGAAAACTTTTTCAGTCCTCATTAGTTCCCCACCTTGGCATGTGTTTCAGGTGTTTTTCATCTACCATCTCTTTGCTTGTATCTTCAGGGTTTCCCCCTTAGCTGGGGTTGAAACTGGAGCTACAGGAATAGCAATGTGACTGGCCACATTTTGAGATATTAAATTTGTGGGTAGTCAGAATTTTGACTCCCGAGTCCTCCACCCTTTGGTGACACATTATGGTTCTGTTCTATTACATGACAAAAAGGAATGCAGATGTAATTAAAGTTATGGGCCTTAAAATAGGGAGATTAACATGGATTATTGGATGCACCCAATTTTATAGCAGAGGACCTTCTCCATTCGCGAGCAGAAGATATATCAGAAGAGGAAGTAAAAGAGATTCACGATGTGGGAGGGACTAGGCCCAGGGCTGCTGGATTTGGAGATGAACGGGGCCATGAGCGAAGGCACGTGAGCCACGTCTAGAAGCTGGGAATAACATCAGGCTGACAGCCGGCAGAGAAAGGGGGACTTAGAGCCACATGGAACTGATTTGTGCCAAAAGTGTAAATGAGCCTAGAAGCAGATGACTGTCTATCCCACCCCCAGGACTTCCACATAAGAGCCCAGGATGGCCAACATATTGATTCTTGCCTTGTGAGGCTCAGAGCAGAAGAACCAGCTGAACCCACCAGGACTTCTGACCTATAGATCTGTGAGATATTAAGTTTGGGCTGTTTAAAGACATTTAGTTTGTGGTAATTTGTTACAGAAGTGATAGAAAACCAATAAAATAAGGTATCGCTTTTCTCATAATTTCCCATCTCTCTTTTCTCTGTTCAAACAGGAAACTGGTTCTGTGTTCTTGTTTTGGGAAGCCATGAGGTATGGAGTATGTCCAGAATTTGTCAGCACATTTTCCAACCTTTGTTTACAGAAATAGAAGACTGAAGGGAAAAGGGGCTTCTGGGCTTGGAAAGGATGTCCAAGTGAGGAGAAAGCAGGGGAAAGGGGAGTATGTCTTTTGAACCTGAGTTATCCCTGGGTTTGTGGGCAGGAGACTGGGAAGGAGGACGAGAGGGATCACCAGAAGGGTTCTCAGGAACTGGTAGCCTAAGAAAGGACCCCCTGCCTGGAATGGGTTCAAGTGGCTGGATCAGAGAAGGGTTGACCCTGGGAGCATTGTTGGAAAGCCCGCCAATGATGTGAAGCCTGCCCACGGCTCCTAAGCTCCGCCCACATTTTCCTTGCCGCCCTGTTCACCTGGAGAGCCCGAGGCAGCCAGCTTGAGTGCCTTGCGCCAGGACAGGTGTGGCCAGTAGTCCCACCCACCACCTAACTACAACAACACCCTGGGTCTCTGACTTCCCCTACTCCGGGGGGTGGGGGCGATGGTAGGGTGTGCTTTCCTTGTTCTCCCAAGCACCTTTCAGTCATCCCTGCCGTGGCCCTTCTCCTTGGCTTCCCATCTGCCCAGCGTGGCGCTGCTCCTGGTGCTGCTGCTCCCGGGCTGCCCCGCGCTCCCAGTCCCAACTGCTCCAGTCCCCGCTGCACCTGTTCCAGGCCTCTGCAGGCATCTTGGGGGAAGAAGGCTGCGGAGAGGGGGGGTTCCTCAGTTCACACTCAGGAGCTATGGTGACATACTCGCAAAGTAGCAACACCTCCAGGCTGTCTTCAATCTCCAGAAATACCAGCACGGAGCAGGTGACCACATACTTCTATATTCAGACTGAGCCACTTCTTCTTTTCCTAAGATTTTATTTATTTGAGAAAGAGAGAGATGGTGAGAGACAGCACGAGCCTGGAGCGGGAGAGGGAGAAGCCGACTCTCCGCTGAGCAGGGAGCCCAACGCAGGAGCCCATGGGCTCGATCCCAGGACCCGGAGATCATGACCTGAGCCCAAGGCAGCCACTTAGCTGACTGTGCCGCCCAGATACCCCTGACTGAGGCACTTCGGAGAGTGAAAGCGGGAGCAGCTGCTCATTACGCCGGGACAGCAGGCATGTCAAGCTGAGGTCATCCCAGGCAAAGCAGCGGTGTGGTCACTCTAGCACAAAGGATCTTTCCTTTGTTTTGGCCACAGTCCCTGTTCTCTGGTGTGCCGTGACAGGGGTCCTAGAGTGCACTGGATGGATCTGTCAGGGGGCGGGGCCTATTCTAACCGATACACTGTCGCGTGCTCAAGATCTCTCTGCTCCGCCGACCTTTGGTTCCTTGGGCCACGCTGGGCTCATTTGCCCTTCTTGTAGGTTCAGGTCTTCACTGAAAAGTTCCTTTTCCTTCAAGCAGATAGCTTCATGTCGGATTCTCCCTTCATCCTTCAGGCAGACCTGGGCTTGGAATCAAGGATACACACCCATCATACCATGGAGCCATCCATTTGCACATTATGAGCTTATAATCACACAGCCAGAAACCATTTGAACTCGAACTAGATTCCAATTCTTTTGAATTCCATGCCTGAACTACTTCTTCTTTTTTTTTTTTTTTTCTTTTTAAGCACCATGAAGTTCCAGGTAGCTAGACTGTAGGCTTCTTGAGGGCAATAGCTGTAATTCTTGGCTGGGCCAGAACTAGGTTCTTAAATTTCTTCACCAGGCGCTTCATTCCTCATGCATACCTTAAGGGAATTTAATGATTGAACCCACATAGCTTTCCAAAAGTAATGCTTCATCTATGCATGCCGACAAATAAAACGTAGCCACTTTAGAAATTACTGTGAACCAGAAGCACAGAAGGAAAATTTCACCTAAGCTGAAGTTCATTACATGAGAAATTTAAAAAAAAATTATTTAAATTCAATTTAGTTAACATATAGTGTATTATCAATTTCAGTGATAGAATTTAGTGATTCATCAGTTGCATAAAATACCCAATGTGCATTACATCAAGTGCCCTCCTTAATGCCCATCACCCCAGGTACCCCATTCCCTCATCTACCTCCCCTCCAGCAACCCTTGCTTTGTTTCCTAGAGTTAAGAGTCTCTTATGGTTTGCCTACATGAGAAACTTTAATAGCTACTTGGCCTGAATACCTGTGTCAGTGGTCACAGGAGAGGCAGCATTTCCTTAATGGAAGGTGGAAGAAAAGAGTTTGGAACTTGGACCTTAAGAACTGTTTGTCTGTGTGGTTGTATCTCCATAGAGACTTCTCTCGTTCTCACTACAGAGTGTGAGGACTCTAATGTCTGTGTAGCCTTCAGAAAGAGTCATACATTTAGTTTTTATTGCTATAAAATGATCAGGTATAATTTTATAAGGTAAGGTCAGAAAATATTGCAGCCTCTTGTGCTCCCCTTTTAGAGCTAATTTATTAAGTTAAAAAAAAGAAGAAATGTGCCTTCAAACAAACAGACTAAATTAGACCTTTCAAAACACTTGTCATTAAAAGATGGTTTGTTGAAACTTCAGACAGGTTAAACGTATGCCACAATTTGAGTGAAAAAATTAGCTTTCCAGGGTTGCAATTACAATCCTACTTAGTTGCCATGGTGATCACACAGCATATGGATTTTGTCAGATAAAGACATCAGGGGTGGTGAGAAGGGACAGTGTATTTTTTGAATCACCACATGCCAAGTGTCAACTCTTTTGCAGTTCTCTTGCAAAAAAAAAAAAAAAAAAAGGAGTCTTGATTTGGAGGGGGGTTGGGAAGAGGAACAAGGCTTTGGAAAAGCAAACAAGGGAAGATTACTAGAAATGTTTAAAGAAAATCTGAATTTAAAATAACTTGAGGGGCGCCTGGGTGGCACAGCGGTTGAGTGTCTGCCTTCGGCTCAGGGCGTGATCCCGGCGTTCTGGGATCCAGCCCCACGTCAGGCTCCTCTGCTGGGAGCCTGCTTCTTCCTCTCCCGCTCCCCCTGCTTGTGTTCCCTCTCTCGCTGGCTGTCTCTATCTCTGTCAAATAAATAAATAAAATCTTTAAAAAAAAATAAAAAAATAAAATAACTTGAACATTAATGTCCAATTGCATAATAAGATCTCCTTGGGGGTTTAGAGTTGGGAAGCACCTGCTATTTAACAAATAAATTCCAATAATGGGTAGCCAGTGTGTTCCAGTTCCTCTTCTATTCTGGTTTCTCTTATATTTATATGCCCTGTCATTTTAATGTTCTTTTCCCTGTTTTAACTGTATGCACCTCTAGGGTTATTTTTGTTAATGCTCTTGTCAATAGCGTGGGCCAGTATAAAGACTATAATGTAGACAAAGAGTGTCCCTGGACTAAAAGATGGGAAATGACCCCAAAAGAATTTCTTCTTATTATAAGAAAAGCCTAAATACTCTGTGAACTTTAATAAAACTTGGAATTCTCAATTTACAGTTCTCTTCATTTATCATTCAGAACTTAGACACTCATGATGATTACATCTGTTGTGCCAGCATGTAAGTGAAACTGAAAGATTGTGTCACATCTCTGTTGTGGTGTAGGAGAGAGTCCCAGAGCCGGCTAGCCTGGGTCCAATGGCCTAACTGGCTGTATAATATGGTGGTGGCAACAACTCAACAATTCATCAGCGGCTACAGCAACCATTAGCTCCTGACCTTATGGACTTTACAGTTTTCAGTTGGTAAAGAGGAACAATCAACAGACAACAAATAACACATAGGATATTTATAGAATATGATAAGAACTGGGAAGTCAGGAAACAGGGGTCTTAAAATGGAAAATCCAACATGGGGGAGGTAGGGGGCTTGCAAAGGAGGCTACCCCTGATGGAGTGTCCTGAGATCACTCAAGGAAGTGATCTATGAGTTGGGATCTGATGAAAGAGACATTGGCAGCCAAGCAAAGATCTGGGGAAAGATTAGAACAAAACAACAATGCAAGTACTTTGTGCAGTCAAGAATTTGGCTAAAGCAGAACGAGGGGGTAGAACAGAATACAAGAGATTTCAGACAGGGGAGCTCAGGAAGGGTCCGGTGGTCCAGGATATGGAGGTTTAGTTTTACTCTAACTTCTCTTTAGAAGTTATATGATTATATCAATTTGCTTCAGATTTATGAAAAACAATATTAGACATCCCGGAAGGTCTGCCTATGAAAGGAAACATACGGGATTGGATGGGGTGCTTTTAGGATCTTTTGCAGGAGTCCCTGCCAGTGTCTGGGGCTGACTTCACAGATGAAGGGATGGAACTCCCTCTTCCTGGCCCTCCACTCCCCCCAAGATTAAGTGATTCAGTGATGATATCCAAATCTTGATCATCATCATAATAGCTTGGGGAGCTCGTTAATAGTTCAGGTTCCTGAACCCTCTCCCAGGCTTGCTTAACCAAAATCACATGGTAGGGGTCAGAGATCCTCTTTCCTCCTAGATGACTCAGCTCATCAGCTATGTTGAGATGCAGGGTATAGGAGCAGGCCAATTCTACCGATGTTGGTAAGACCAGGAATTGTGAGGGGAAGATACTTCTTACCTTCTCAAATGGGGGAGGTCAGAAGGGGCTAAAGTCACCCGTGACCAATGCATTCGGGTTGACTCTCTTCCTTTCTCTCTTGTTGTTCACACAGTAAGACTTCTCTGGTGAGGGCTTTATGAATCTAGGTTGCCCTTACAATCCCAAATTGCTAGTCTGTTTACCAGCTTGGTGCTTCTCATAGCTGAAATGGAGATGATTTCTCAGAATGGTAAACTTGTCTGGGTATATAAATAGTGTGTCTGTGTCTTTAAATAGAAAGACATTAGGGGATATTAGCCCAGGCTAATTATATGGATCAGTTATAGCTAATAATTAAAATTTTCCTGAGGCTTTGTGGGAGGGTCGCTCTTAGGGACTAAGGGCTGGTTCTCTCTCCCTTGTTGTTTTACATATTTACAAATTAATTTAAATGTGATAATCGCAACATTGATAATTATAAATGCTTAACTAAATAGAAATGTGTTAGTCTTGAGATAGGCTCCTTATGAGATGACTAAGACATAATCACTGATCCAAAACATCTCCCTATAAATACTCCATCGCAGTCATGGAGGGGCTATCTACACAAGGGGAAAGAACAAACACAGAGCCAAAAAATCCTCTCTAATTTTCGTTCAGCCTAGTTTCTTGGAAGCCAGTGTGGGGCTCAGAAAATGTCTGCTGTGTAGACACGTATTTGAAGCTGGACCCAGATCAACATCCAATTTAATACAGGTCAGCGAACAAGTGTTAAAAAGCAAGGTCACTCGCCTGCTTCCAATCTATACTGGATTAAAAACAATGATTTAGAGGTGAAAGGCTCTGTGTACCATGCTATGAGCTCAGTGCCATTCAGCACTTTGGCTATTCTTCAGCCCCGAAATCCATAGCACCATATTTTCCCGAGGTCATCTTCATCAGACAGGATGTTGCTCCGTCTCATCCTGCCAGAGAATTTATTATATCGATTTGGGGAATAAGGTTAATTGAAATGAACTTTGGGTTTTAAAGGTAGGTTTGGTGCAAGCCTTAACAATTAAAATGGAATTCGTCTCCTTTAAATGACTTGGGCTCATTTGACTGCATGGACGGTACTGTTTAGAACAGAGGCAGGCATAATTTTACAATGTGAAATGCTCATTTACTTTTCTCCTGTTGCTATAACAACTCACTTTTGAACCAGACATGGTGATAGAAAGCCTTGGCTTTGCAACGAATTTCACATTGGTTTTGTTTAGATTTTTCAATTATTTCACTTGGAACTTACAGCTGGAAGTACAGGAATAGTTTCTACTCTTTCTTTTTTTAGAAACCTTGCTTAGGACTGAGGCTTTGTGCTTCCATTTTGTCTCGAGGGTTGCAAACAAAACAACACAAAACAAAACAAAAACAAAACAAAACAAAAACAAAAAACTTATNGTTTTGTTTAGATTTTTCAATTATTTCACTTGGAACTTACAGCTGGAAGTACAGGAATAGTTTCTACTCTTTTTTTTTTTAGAAACCTTGCTTAGGACTGAGGCTTTGTGCTTCCATCTTGTCTCGAGGGTTGCAAACAAAACAACACAAAACAAAACAAAAAAAAACAAAACAAAAACAAAAAACTTACACCCCATGCACAGTTTATGATTTCCCTGGCATAAATCATGTTTCAAACTCAGATTATGTGCTATTCTTTCCCTTAAAGGTAACACCTGGGTTTTTGTTGCTTCTGACAGAGAAATACAACTGTTGATTCATTAATGTTTTTCAATCTTCTTCTGTCCAAACTCTACCAGCAAGACCCTTGTGTCTGCAGGATTTTGGGATCTGTAAACCTCAAAATCTTGTTAAGCCTCAAACAGCACAGCAACAGGCTTTGTTTCTTAATGACTCCAAGGAAAAGGCAAATAGATCTGGCAAAGGTAGAACAGACAAATATTTGCAGAGAACACAAAAGAGTAAATGCACACCCAGCAAGATTACAATTCTGCTTCTGTCTCCTTCTTAACAATCCCGCCAATAACAGAGAATTAAGAATTAAATTGAGGAGTAATGTCGCCAAGATGGTGACATAAGTCATTCCTGACTTTGCTCCCTCTCACAAGATCAGCTAGCATCTATTTAAAAACAAGACATCACTAGGACAATCACAGAGCACAGGGACAGGAGTGAGGCTGAAGCACCTTCTGCACTTCAAGACCAGGATAAACTGCAGCAGAAGGAGAGGAGAAGGGACTACATTGCCCCTCCCCTAGGCCAGTGCGGCACCATGCACCATGCACCATGCGTGAAGCCTTCCCCTGAGCCTCCAGTTCCTCCAGTGGAAAAAAGAGAATGCAGGGGGCAAGTAGCCTCCTCCAGCACTGTGGGTCACTCTGTGGGAGCCCCTATTCTGACTGTGCCCCATACAGATTGCAGGGAAATCTGCAGGGCCCAGCCACCAGGAATCTATGATGGAGGAGAGGGGAGGGACTTGCAACAACCAGTACAGGGATCTTGGTGGGCTGATTTCATGCCTTCAGTGCCCAAGTAGCAGTCCCAGTGTTGGCATTGCTCATCCGTAGAATGACACTGGGGGTGCACTCTGACCAGGGAACTCAGCGGAGTGCAGATTTGCCTGACTAGGATCCTCTAACAAGGGGTTTTGCTGGTCCTACAGCCAGTTTGCTCCCACCCAGGCAAGATGCTGAGTCACCGCCCCACCCTCTGCGAAGAGTGCCTTCCAGCCCCATCGGATGAGAAAGGCTGCCGGTGACTCCTAAAAGCTATGTGGCCCAGCAGCCCTGGAGCCCACAGGTGGTTAGATAGAGCAAATAGTTCCCAGAGCAAAGCCATTACTAGGCATGGAGTCTTCCTGTGCTAGATGCAGACAGGGATTAATTCATAACTGAGACTTAGTACAGATCTCAGCCCACCCCAACCAGAGAGTCTAGGAAATTAAGAATAGCCTGCAGCAGCCCCTCCTGCCCAGCCAAGGAGGCCGAGATCCAGCCCCATCCACTGTGGAGAGTGTCTTCCAGCCCCATTTAACCAGAAGGGCTGGTGAAAACACCTGAACGCTCTGCAGCTTAGGGGTACTCAAGCCAAGAGAAGGACAGGCAGAGCTAATAGTTTGAAGAGCAAAGCTAGTGGCCCTATTTGGCCAGGGAATTTGAGGTGCAGGTCAGCTTGAGGTAAGACAACAAATAAAAAGCTTTACTGGTTTTAGAGCTGCTTCTCTCACTGCACCCAGAAAGGGAATTTAATTCATTGTCCCATCCACTGCTGAATACAACCTTGAGCCTGTCTGACCAGGGAACCTAACCAGAGCACATGGGAAACTGCATAGCCCATTCAACAGCCCTATGTAAAATGGCAACTGAACAGAGAGCAGCCTATGGCTTACCTCATCTGCAGCACAAAACTAGTGGCCTTACCTGACCAGAAAATTCAGTGTACACTCAGGCCTGATTTGGGCCCCCAACCAATGAGCTGTTAAGGCCCTGAGCTCTAGCTTGCTCCCCTGCCAGGGCAGGGAAGCAAATTCATAGCCCCGTCTATTACTGAATATAGTATCTAGTCCTAATGATTTAGTAAGCCTAACTAGAGAATTCTGGCAGCCATGGAGCCCATTCTACAGCCACATTTGGGTAGGGAACCAAGCCAGCAGTCCTACCCAACTGTTCTTAAACAGTGGTAAACCACCCCACATCCCTGTCCTCAGAGCTGAACGATTGCCTTGCCCCAAAAAAAGACCACAATAGCAGGACCCGCCTGCCCAATTACTGGTAGATACACCCAGAAACCAAAACTAGCTGACTGGGGAAGCACTGTCTCTGCCAGAGCAATCTTATAAAGTCTGAAAGAGGAACCCCATTACTTAATTTAAATAAAAATTTAAGAGTAGCAAGAGAGTGGCACCTGGGTGGCTCAGTCATTAAGCATCTGCCTTCGGCTCAGGGTGTGATCCCAGGGTTCTGGGATCTAGCCCCACACTGGGCTCCCTGCTCGGCTGGGAGCCTGCTTCTTCCTCTCCCACTCCTCCTGCTTGTGTTCCCTCTCTTGCTGGCTGGCTGGCTCTCTGTCAAATGAATAAATAAAATCTTAAAAAAAAAAAAGAGTAGCAAGAGAAAAGAGAGAAGTTACATACAAGAGAAGCCCATAAGACTATAAGTGGATTTCTCAACAGAAACTTTTCAGAATAGGAGAGAATGAGATGATATATTCAAAATATTAAAAGAAAATAACTGTCAACTAAGGACACTATATCTGGTGAAGAGGTCCTTCAGGAACAAAGGAGGGATAAAGACTTTCCTTTACAAACATAAACTGAGGGAGGCTGTGCCCACCAGACCTGCCTTACAGAAAAATGCAAAAAGGAGTTCTTTGAGTGGAAGTAAACGAACATTAATTAAAGTCATAAAAACACAAAAAGGTAGCATAAATCTCACTGGTAATGGTAAATATATACTCTTAGATTCTGCAGTATGGTAATAGTGATGCATAACTCACAGTTCTAGTTTAAAAGCGAAAAAAATGGATATAGCAAAAATAACCATAAATATAAATTAATTGGTGCAAAACACATGTAAGTCATAACAATTACTTAAAATGTGAGGGGGAAAAGAAGTGAAAGGGTAAAGCATATGACTTCTATTGAAGTTGCTATTAATTTAAAAGTGTTACTAAGTTCAAGATATTTTATGTAAATCCCATGGTAACCACAAGGGAAAATCTTGTAGTAATTATACAAAAAAACTTGGAAAGGTAGTCAAAGCATACTGATACTAAAAGGCATCAAAACACAGAGCCTGGGTGGCTCAGTGGTTAAGCGTCTGCCTTTGGCTCAGGGCATGATTGGGATTGAGCCCCACGTTGGGCTCCCTGCTCCACTGGGAGCCTGGTTCTTCCTCTCCCACTCCCCCTGCTTGTGTTCTTTCTCTTGCTGGCTGTCTCTGTCAAATAAATAAATATAATCTTAAAAAACAGAAAACACAAGAACAGCAGGATGAGAAACAAGGAACAATGGATCTAAAAAACAACCAAAAAACAAACAAAATGGCAATAGTAAGTCCTTACCTACCAATAATCACTTTAAATATAAATGGATTAAATTCTCCAGTCAAAAGACAGAATGGCTAAATGGAAACAAACAAGATCCAGCAACATGCTGCCTACAAGAGATTCACTTTAGTCTTAAAGACATACACAGACTAAGAGTGAAGAGATAGAAAAAGACATTTCAAATAAATGGTAACAACAACAAAAAGGCAGGGGTAACTGCATTTATAGCAGAGAAAAGACTTTAAAAATGGTAACAAGAGACTAAGAAGATCATTATGTAATAGTAAAGGGGTCAATTTCTCAAGAAGATACAACAATGATACGTATTTATGTGCTCAACATTAGAGCACCTAAATATATAAAGCAAAAACTAACAGAGCTAAAAGGAGAAATAAGCAGTAATGAGTAATAGTTGGGGACTTTAATACCATGCTCTTTACCACAAACAGATCACCCAGAGAAAAAATCAACAAAGAAACAGATTTAAAAAAATTACAGACCAAATGGACCTGACGGACATACACAGAACATTCTATCCAACAACAGTGAAATACACATTCATTTCAGGTGCACATGGAACATTTTCTAAGAGACCGTATGTTAGGCCACAAAATAGGTCTTAGCAAATTCAAATAGACTGAAATCAGACCAAATATCCTCTCTCATCACAATGGCATAAAACTAGAAATCCATAATAAGAGGAAAATTGCAAAAATTCAAGAACACATGGAAATTAAACCACATTGTCTCAAACAACCAATGGAGCAAAGAAAAAATTAATGAGGAGATAAAAAATGTTTCTTAAGATAAACAAAAATGGGAACACAACAAACCAGAACTTATGGAGTACAGTAAAAGCAGTTCTAAGAGGGAAGTTTATAGCAATAAATACCTATATTAAGAAGCAAGAAAGATCCCAAATAAACAACTTAACTGTATGCCTTACGTAACTAGAAAAAGAAGAAGAAACTGACGCCAAAATTAACAGAAGAAAGAAAATAACAAAGATTAGAGCAGAAAAAAATGAAATAAAGTACAGGGAAAAAAGAGAAAAAATTAACCAAACTAAGGTTTTGTTCTTTGAAAAGATGAACAAAATTGACGAACGTTTAGATAGACCATTCAAGGAAAACAGAGAAATGAACCAAATCAACAAAATTATATGTGAAAAAGAAGACATTACAACATATATCACAGAAATATAAAGGATTAAAAGAGGCTGCTATTAACAACTATATGCCAACAAACTGGGTGGCCTAAAAGAAAGGAAGAATTCTTAGAAACATGTAATTTACCAAGATTGAATCAGGAAAAAACAGAAAATTTAAATAAATCAATTAAAAGTAAGGAGATTAAATCAATAATCAGAAGTCTCCCAGTGAAAATAAGCTCAGGACTGGATGGTTTTTACCAAACATTTAAAGAAAAATAAAAAACCAATCCTTCTCAAACTCTTCCAAAAAACTGAAGAGGAGGGAATACTCCTAAACTCATCTTATGAGGTCAGCATTATCCTGATTCAAAAACCAGAAAGAGACACTACCAGGAAAAAAACAAAACAACACACACACACAAAAAACCCAACCCAAACCAAACCAAACAGAAAACAGAAACAACAACTATAGGGCAATATTCCTGATGAATATAGGTACAAAAATTCTCAGTAAATACGAGCAAACTGAATTCAGCAGTGCATTAAAAGGATTAGGCCACCATGATCAAGTGGGATTTATCCCTAGGATGCAAGTATGATTTAACATACACAAATCAATGTGATACATCACATTAATAGAATAACAAAAAAGAATAATCCGATCATCGCAATAGATGCAGAGAAAGCATTTGACAAAATTCAAACATCTAATCATGACTAAAGTCTTAAGTTAGGCATGGAAGAACTATCTCAACATAGTAGAGGCCACATATGACAAGCTTTCAGCTAACATCACAGTCAATAGTAAAGGATAAAGGCTTTTCCTTTAAAATCAGAAACAAGACAAGGGTGACCACTCTCAACACTCCTTTTCTTTCTTCTTTTCTTTTCTTTTTTTTTTTTAGATTTTATTTATTTATTCGACAGAAATAGAGACAGCCAGCAAGAGAGGGAACACAAGCAGGGGGAGTGGGAGAGGAAGGAGCAGGCTCATAGTGGAAGAGCCTGATGTGGGGCTCGATCCCACAACGCCGGGATCACGCCCTGAGCCGAAGGCAGATGCTTAACCGCTGTGCCACCCAGGCGCCCCTCAACACTCCTTTTCAACAAAATACTGGAAATCCTTGTTAGAGCAATCAGGCAAGAAAAAGAAACAAAAGGTATCAGAATTTGAAAGGAAGAAGTGAAGTTATCTCTATTTGTAGACAAGGTGATTTTATATATAGAAAATCCTAGACTCAACCAGAAAACTGTTTGGTCTAATCAACAAATTCAGTAAAGTTAACATACAAAAATCAGCAGCATTTCTATATATCAACCAACCAAATTTCTGAAAAAGAAATAAAGATATTATCCCATTTATAATAACATTGAAAACAATAAAATACTTAGAAACAAATTTAACTAAGGGAGTGAAAGATCTCTATGCTGAAAACTACACAACATCGATGAAATAGATTGAAGAAGACACAAATAAATGGAAATGTACCCCGTGTTCATGGATGCAACTTAAAACCACCATTAGATATCACCTCACATCTCTTTGAATGGCCATCAGCAACAAGACAAGAGATAACAAATGCTGGCAAGGATATGGAGAAAAGGAAACCCTCCTGCATTGTTGGTGGGATTATAAATTGGTAGAGCCACTATGGAAAACAGTACGGAGGATCCTCAAAAGATTAAAAATAGAACTACCATATTATCCAGCAATTCCACTTCTGAGAATATATACAGAAGTCATGAAAATGCTAACTCAAAAAGATATCTGCACTCCCATGTTCACAGCAGCATGATTTAGAATAGTCAAGATATGGAAACAACCTAAGTGTTTATCAATGGATGAATGGTTAAGGAAGATGTGAGATACACACACACACACACACACACACACACACACACTGGAATATTATATTGATATTAAAAATGAAGAAATCCTACCATTTCTGACAACATGGATGGACCTTGAAGGCACTGTGCTAAGTGAAATAAGTCAGGTGAAGAAAGACAAATACGATATGATTTCACTTGTACGTAGAATCTAAAAAAGAAAAGCAAAAAACCAAACTCATAGCAAACGGGATCAGACTTACGATTACCAGAGTCAAGGGTCGGGGACGGGGATTGGAGGAAAGTGGTCAAAAGGTATAAATTTCCAGTTATAAGAGAAGTAAGCACTAGGGATGTCATGTACAGAACAATGACTACAGCTAACACTGCTGTTATGACATACAGCTAAGTTGTTAGGAGAGTAAATCCTAGGAGTTCTCATCACAAAAAAATTTCTCCTCTTCTTCTTTCTTTTCTTTTTATAAGAAGATGTATATTAGCTGAATCTTTTTTAGGATTTATTTATTTATTTGAGAGAGAGTGGGGGAGGTGGGGTGGTGGCAGCGGCAGAGGGAGAGGGAGAATCTTAAGCAGGCCCTACACCCAGGATGGAGCTCGACACAGGGCTCCATCTCACAGCCCTGAGATCATGACCTGAGCCGAAATCAAGAGCCAGCCACTCAACCGACTGAGCCGCTCAGACCCAGTTTCATGTCTTGATAAAAATTTTAAAAACCAGAATTCTGGAGTCTAGGAAAGAGGATGTGAAAGACAATGCCTGGAAATAACTGCCCCCCTCCCTCAATCTCTAGTAAGATAAGAAGTGGCCATCGGCAGTTCTGACAGAGTTACCTCTTCTTGTCCATCGGTCTTATCAGAGTAGAGCTGGAATAGTGACCTAGGAATCGCTCCCCAATAGCCTCTCCTCCTTAAATACGAAGCTGAACACGTGGACATTAACATGGTATAAGCGTTTAAAATGCCAAGGTATCATGTGAGTATCAACAAAATGGTACAACACGTAACTATGCCAGTATTTCGACCCTTTTCTCATAGTCTGTTTTTCTCGTGATCATCCAGTTAATTCCATGACCCATAATCACAAACACGGTTAGAAGCTATGTTTTGTGGCAGAAATGTAGACAACGCAGTTGTTCCTTGTGGCATTACAAAAAATGTGACCTATTTGGAAACAATGATGATGACCTTTAGGTAAGGATATTCATTTTCAATTCTGGTGGCTCTATTAAAAGTATTAAAAGTAATCTTCAAGGACAGAATTAAAAGGGACAAACCTAGTAACGGGCCTGACTCCCTCTCACTCTCCCTCCCTCCGTCCCTCTCTTTTCCTTTTTTCCTCCCTCCCTCCTTCTGTTCACCTATCAGTAGAGAGAGAAATGCCAAACAGGATCAAAGGGGCTTGAAAGCCACAGGGAGAATGTGAATTTCTGTTCTGCAGGAGACAGCACAACCCAGGGGACAGCCCAGCCTCTTCTTCAGGTAGGCTGGCTGTAGACCTTCCCCGATAACCAGCTGTGCAGGAGTATAAATTTGGAGGCATCTAAATTTGCAGCTTCTAGTTAACTTTATAAATGATTTGCAGAGGAAGGAGAATCAATATTTGGGCACCTCCAAATGCTAGGTGCTCGTTTTTTTATTTAAAATAAATCACATCCTAAGCAGTTTTCTAATCATATGTGTGAAAAGTGGGTTAAATCAATTTAGGAAAGCCGGCCGACTTGTTATTTGGCCAAACTCTGAGAACTCATATCAGTCTGTACACTCACTAGTCCTGATTTTCAAGTCTGGCTTGACTAACAAGTAATTTTTAAATATTTTTATATTTTAGAGTTGTGAGAGGAGGATAAGGTATATTATCATAACATCAGCAAGTATTTTCATTCTCCAAAATTTCTTTGTAATTTATGACATATCTGTTTCCCAAAAGGACTGAAGAAGCCATTTCCCTCTTCTTGTGCACATAGATTAAAAATTGTGTGGATACATTTGCAGTTAAGATGGACACAGTTTATGGGAGAATACTATTCAAGAATATGATTAATAATTTAGGGGTGTCTGGGTGGCTCGGTTGGTTGAGTGTCCGACTCTCAATTTTGGTTCAGGTCATGATCTCAGGGTTGTGAGACTGAGCCCCGTGTTGGGCTCCATGCTCAGTGCGGAGCCTCCTTGAGATTCTCCCGCTCCCTTTGCCCCTTCTACTCCCCCATGCTTGCTTGCTTTTTCGCTCTCAAATAAATAAATAAATAAATAAATAAATCTTTAAAAAAGGAGAATATGATTAATATTTTAATAGCAACCGAAGAGGACATAGTTGGGCTGGCACTGAGCTCCCTGAGGCCTTCATTAATGATCTGGGTGAACCAGGCAAGCGCTGTCTCTTCCTTCACACGGCTGGGGCAAGATTCCCTATCACCTTGACAGCTAGAGAAGTTGTCACAAGCAACTTGTGCCTATCACAGAGTCATGTGTGGCGGGACCCAGAGCACAAGCCCTTGACCCTAGGCCCATGTCCTGAACTCCCATGAAACACTGACTCATGAATAGCTTCGTTCAGAAACGAACACAGTTTAAAAAGAAGATTTTGAGAGGGAAATAGCAAGAACAAATATGAGGTGTTTTGAAAGAACTACCTGGCCAGGTGCAGGGAGCCTGAAAACAATCTTGAGTTAAAAGTGCACCTACTGTCAGACTACTCCCGCAGCTGCAAGTCACGCGCTGGAGAGAAGTGAGACCATAAGGGGGTGCTGACATTTATCCATTCACTGAGTCATTTGGAAAAGCGAACTTTGAGTGTTTACGACCTGCCAGTCACTGTGCTAATTGCCTGGGAAACAAAGGTGGGTAAATGGCACCTTGCTCTCCAGTAGCTGAAAGTCTGATGAACCGAGATGCGAATAAGCAGTCATCACATAACATTAAAGGCTGAAATAAGGCACATGGGCAGAGGAGCTGGGCAGAGCAGTGCCAAAGAGAAGACATGTGAACAAGGTCTTGAATGAAAGAGGAATTTTCCAGATACAGATAAGGAAAGGGAAGGGAGAAAGAAAAGATCCAGCGCTGGGATCATGTTTATTATTCAGTAGCCAAAGGTCTTTAAAGTCAAGCTCAAGGTTTGAGGATACACTGCCTCATAGCAGATTTTTTTTTTAGCAGGGTAGTGACCTTGATTAGGTCTGAGTTTTGGGAAGAGCTCCCACAGCAGTGTGGTGAATGGCAGAGGGATACAGACACACAAAGGTGGGTCAGCTTTTCAGGAGACAAAGGCATCATCTGGGGAGTCAGGGCTGAGGCCTGAATTAAGTCAGGGAACAGGGTCGTGAAAGCTTATTCTAAGCAGAAGAATTTGCATCACAATTTGCTGAGTGGAGTTCTGCATGGCTATATGGTAGAAAGAAAAAAATTGCCAAAGTAAGAGATTTAAGCTGAAATGCTCATGAGTTTTTAGATTACATACTTAGTTTTCAGTGCAGTTCAGAGAAGCATGCATTCCTTCTTTCCTTTCCACTGTACTTTTCTGAGCTCAATTCCTCATCTGCAAAATGATGGTAATCACAGCACCTTCCTCATGAGAAAGAATGCCTCAGGGGGGCTAAGTGCTTAGCACAGTAGAAGGCACACCTTAGCCACTCAATAAATGTCAGCTCTGGTTACGTTGGCTGCACATTCACTTTAACTGGCTTGTCTGTGTGCCTATGTTGGTGGGTACGAGCGTATGTGCATGTGTGTGCTTGTGTGTGCACCTGTCTGTCTGTGTATATGCATTTGTGTGCCGGGTATGAGTATTGTGGGATACAGTGTGCAAGCCCCTGTGTGTGCTGGGCCCCCAGAATGTCTTGTTTGTAGCTCCACCGCATTCCTTATTTTAAACAATTTCCTACAGGATATTTTATTGGACTATTTCTGGTAGTCAATCCACTTAAAGCATGAAATCTTTATCAAATTTAACAAATAAAGAAACAACTAGAAAAGAGGTTAGAATACCATATTCTGATGGCGCTAAAGAATCGGTTTGTCTTTAACTTGGATCCTCCTTTGTCAGTAGACCTGATTGCTGATGTTGAATGCACGTTCTTTTTTTTTTTCTTAAAGATTTTATTTATTCATTTGCGAAAGACAGAGAGAGGGTATAGGAGGCGGGGAGGGGCAGAGGGAGAAGCAGACTCCCCGCTGAGCAGGGAGCCTGATGCGGGGCTCAAACCAAGGACCCTGAGATCATGACCTGAGCCACAAGCAGACACTGAACCGAATGAGCCACCCAGGCGCCCTGCATGGCGATTCTTGCCCCCATCCTTGAAAAAACTGCTATAGGTGTAAATATTTCCTATATTTAGGGGAAACGATCCCAATCAGCCACCCCACAAAGAAAAAGAATTGAACAGTCAAAGGGACCTATGAAAGAAATAATGACTTTCAATCCTTGATGGGGAAGTTTTATAACACCAAACTTTCTCTCACTATTTTTCTAAGACATTCTTAGAAGCGATCATGAAATGACTCTGTTGTTCAATTCACTTATCAAAACATCTCTCGCTTCTGTTTGAAATGTAGGAAATGAAGGATAAGCATCTTATATGTTAATCTTAACTCCCTTGAGCATCTTTTTCCATTAAAAGGATTTATTTAACTCTGAATAAGCCAGCAGTTGTCTAGGCAGACTGGGTGTGCTATTAGAAATCACCTCTCCAGGGATGCCTGGGTGGCACATCGGTTGAGCGTCTGCCTTCGGCTCAGGGCGTGATCCTGGCATTATGGGATCGAGCCCCACATCAGGCTTCTCTGCTATGAGCCTGCTTCTTCCTCTCCCCACTCCCTCTGCTTGTGTTCCCTCTCTCGCTAGCTGTCTCTATCTCTGTCAAATAAATAAATAAAATCTTAAAAAAAAAAAAAAAAAGAAATCACCTCTCCAGAGTGGTGTTTCCACATGCTTACCGTACGACACCCTCCAGCATTGGCTCGGTTTCCCTAAGGCCTCACTGAGTCATGGAGGGAGAGGGAGTTCTTGGTGGCAGGAAGATCCAGGTTCAAATCGCAGCTTTGCTACTTGGTAGGTGTTTGATCCTCGACAAATGACTTTACCTTCATTCACACCTAGTAAAATGCAGAAATACTACCTAGCTTTTAAGCTACTTTGGGAGGTTCAAAAATGAATGTATAAAACATCTATCGCATTACCCCATACAGTAGAAACTCTGTGATCGTAGCCGTAACTAACCCACAATTCTGCCAGTATTTCACATGGTGGAAAGTACTGTTTCTTCAGGAGTTCAAAGAACTTATAGATTGCATATAGGCTGATGCACAAGGTGGCGTCCCACAGCCTCAGTTCACTGGAGTTCTTAATTACACACCAAGCAAGGATTTCGAAACATCACTTCCCACGACTTCATAGAGGTAGGACATACGTCAGCTATATCTCTTGCATCCTGCAAGGTGTTACGCAAAAATGAGAAATAGAGACACAGGCAGAAATGTACTCAGCAGAGGTGCTAATAGAAGAATTGGAAAACCACAGCCATTTTCAAAGTTCAAACAACATAAAAGTAAGCGACCATAATGTTCATAGCACCTCTGTCCACAATAGCTAAATCATGGAAGGAGCCGAGATGCCCTTCAACAGATGACTGGATTAAGAATTTGTGGTCCATATATACAATGGAATATTATTCAGCTATCAAAAAGAACGATTTCTCAACATTTGCTGCAACATGGACGGCACTGGAGGAGATAATGCTAAGTGAAATAAGTCAAGCAGAGAAAGACAATTATCATATGGTTTCTCTCATCTATGGAACATAAGAACTAGGAAGATTGGTAGGTGAAGAAGGGGATAAAGAAAGGGGGGTTAATCAGAAGGGGGAATGAAGCATGAGAGACTACGGACTGAGAAACAAACTGAGGGCTTCAGAGGGGAGGGGGTGGGGGAATGGGATAGACTGGTGATGGGTAGTAAGGAGGGCGTGTAATGCATGGTGCACTGGGTGTTATACGTAACTAATGAATCATCGAACTTTACATCAAAAACCAGGGATGTACTGTATGGTGACTAACATAATAAAAAAAATATTAAAAAAAAATAAGCGACCACAAAATTCACTGCAAGCATAGTGCTACTTGCCTTATTTAGGCCATACTCAGGCATCCTGTACCCTTGCAGGAACATTCTTAGGAAGGCGCCAGGAGCTTTTGATCACAATGCTGACATTTCTTCAATGAAAGGCACTTGACTTTGGAAATGATTCTCCCAGGCAGGAAGGACAATCCATGTGTGATTGGAACCCGCACACAGAAGGGCCAGCGTTTCACCCCCAGCCAGTCTCTCTGGTTTGTTTTATGCTTTGATCTAACGGCTGCTCAAGTTCAGTGATCCCTTCTGAGCACTACCTGGGGTGGTATTTGGGCCCGGTCAGCACGCTTCCTATAAATCACCGCTTAAAAAAGTAGAGAGCGTAGACCGCCCCTTCCACCCAAAGAAATTCACAAATCAAAGAATAAAAGAAATACAGCTACATAATAAACCAACCATCAGCTTAGTTCAGGGTCGATTAGAAGGGGAGAAAAAAGGAAATTTTAATGAAGACCTTTAGCTCAGGGCAGGGCCCGGGCTTCCCTGTAGCCAGCCCAGCAGCTGTAGGAGGCTGAGGGCTTTGGGTTTTCTGAATGCTTCCTCCAAACAAACAAGAAACGTCTAATCTTTCCCGTGGAGCGAACATGCTCAGCAAGCAACAAAAGCAAACCGAGATGAAGACATTCTCAGGCTACCTTTCTTATGCACACTCTTAGGTCTGTAATCCGCAAATCAAACACTTCTTTCTCGTGTTTGCCTCCCCAGGTAGCTGTAAAGACAGCAGACTGGGCCCCAGGGCTCCTTCCAAGGTTACTGTGGGATACTGGGTGAAGCTGGCCTCACAGAGAATCTAAACCATTGCGAGCAGACTGTGTCAGTATACTTTCCTGGTCTGCATCCCCTCAAGTAACCCCCCGCCAAGATCAACGCATCTAATTCCTAAAATCGAGCAGCTGCTTTCCTGATCGTAGGTGAAACTGGTACACGCAATTCCCATTTACCGTGGCTCTGCCTCACAAAGGAGCAAGCGTCCCCTTCTCATCTATGGCTGAAGAAGGTCTTCAGCTGGGACAGGGCAAAATGGTCTCGTCATCTGAAACCAGCTTTGCCTACAGCCTCAAACACCATTCTGTCTCCAACAGCTTCTGCCCGGTTGAAACGGGAAGGTTAGAACTAGCCGCAGGCTCCTCTCTGTTGATTGGCAGGCAATCGTTTCAAAGAGGCCTCATCTTAATTAAGTCAAAATCCCCTCATCAATGTAGTTGTCTTTGACTGGGCCAGCGCCAAGCATCTGGTTAGGCTACCTAGGTCTTTACTGTAAACGGTGAGTTAAAAAGAAGCCTCTTAGAGGTACAGAGGACTGCCCTCGTGTCTCTAAAACTGACTTATTATTTCAGTGCTGAGCAGAAACACTGCACGAAGCTATGGGAATCATACAAACAGCCTGCTATTTGGACGAAGTTGGACAGCCTTGAGAAGCGTGGATTTGAAAAAGAAAACATCGGGTGCATATATTGAAATAGCACTTTCTTTTCTAAATGGTACGTAGGTCTCAGGCATCCTATGAGTTATTTCCATTTCATAAATGAAGAGCTTGAAGAGGGCAACTAAATGTGCTTCTGGGTCAGCAATGCTGGGTTGGACATAGGCCCCTTGCCCCCGTGAGAAGACCCGTAGCTACTGTTTCCACCTGGTGGCGGGCTCAGCATGACTCAGTCGGAGGCCTTCAGTTGCACTCAGCTTGTTTACTTCAGCAAGTCTTCCTCGCCCACCTGTCATTAGCCAACCCGTCCCCCAGAGCAAACGGTTTCCCGAAAAATCTAATACCCAATCCAAGGGAGCATCACTATGGAAAAGAATAAAGGTTTCGGATGCCACAATTTGAACCACTGGGACACAAAGGCAGTTAATAATTTCCAGGGACTGTGTAGACGTGGATGTCAAATTGGTAGTTTAAAATGGGCCACCTTGAGAGTATTTGCACAGTGGAAATCAGTAAATACTACAAATTAGAGCCTCTCTCTGCCCTCAAGAGCCAGATGTTCAGCAGTTAACAGCACATCGTGGACAAAAATATATCAAATGAGATAAAGCCAGAGAGAGCCATCCTTCAGCCTGAGACACCCAGTACCACACCTGCTAGAGGGGAAATACCAGTAAGTTCCTTTAAAATACAACAAACAAAAAAGAGATGACCAGGTCAGTCCACATTTTTTTCCTTAAGATTTTATTTATTATTTCAGAGAGAGAAAGAGAGAGAGCACAAACAGAACGAGCTGCAGGCAGAGGGAGAAGCAGGCTCCCCACAGAGCAAGGAGCCCGATGTGGGACTCTATCCCAGGACCCTGGGATCACGACCTGGGCCGAAGGCAGACACTTAAATGACTGAGCCACCCAGGCATCCCCACTTTTTATTCTTGGTATCATTGTGCATTTAGTCTTTCTATCTATCTATCTATCTATCTATCTATCTATCTATCTATCTATCTATCTACCTATCTTGCTATTTTCACATAAGTAATCAATGAAGACACTATCATTGCAAACGATTAAAATAACACAGTAGTATAAGGAGTAAAAAAAGATCCTTTTCATCCACCCCACCTCATTTACGCTGTTCTCAAGATAAGTATTCATTAGCTTAACTACCTCTTCTATTTTGTAAACTCATATACATATACATGAATGTAAACATATTTTCACACACATATACGTATACACACAGATTTATTTATATGTACTTTGTTGCATTTTGTATTTTCATAAAGTCTAGTCTGGTGAAGGTATTCGAAGACTCTATTCAAATCTGAGATCACCAGACCTCTTCCCAATAATTGAAGCTCATTCTCAGGGGGAAGAGATGACTTCTCCTCACTGTGTGTTTACTCTACTGCCATTAATTCTTCAGGATATGCTTCAAAATTTGTAATTTATGATAAATACAAACCGATATTTTTAGTCACACCATAAAATGCCTACTGTAATGCTGTTGATAGACCTCTTTATCTTTCTGAAGGTAAATTAGAAACAAAAAACTTGAAAATATAATGATGGAGATGATGGACTTAATATGTAAAAATCAATTGTTTTGAAATATTTGAGGCTGACTTTATATAAATAGTTTGTAAAATTGGTTTTGTTTATTGATGTTTCAGGAATACAATCGTATATTTGAAATGTCAATTATTTTACTGAAAAATATAAGGAATTACTTGGATTAAAATAAGATTATTATCTCACATGATATAACTCATGGAAAGCACTTTAAGAACTGCAATGTGCTACACAAACAGTAGCTATTGATGTCATGCATAAAAAGACATTTGTTCTCTCTTCTTTGCATAAAAATATTATTAAATGGTCTATATATCAAGCACACATTCTTCAGGCTTTGACACATGTTTCACATGATTTTCTCCATGTAAATGTTTATTCCTAACTCACTGAGCAATTGTAATGCATTATGCATAAGCCTTCATTTTTGATATTCAGATAATTTAGAATTTCTGTATATAATTTAAATCCTCTCCACATAGATGATTATCAATATATTTCAGTTAAATACTGTTAATTCTCAGGTTATTTAAGATGGCAGGCAATTGGCTTGGCAAGAACAATCCAGAATGACTGATAATACCCAGCACATAGAGACTTCGCAGGCCATGCCATGTCTTTCCATTACGGATCTGAATAATCAAGCATTATGCTAAGACTGATTATTTCCTAGTGGCACGTGAAGTCCCCTGGCAGGCGCATATCTTCATTTCCTTTTAGGCTCTTCTGTGTTTGGCGTAATACAACCCACTAAATGCTATTAAATGAATAGCTGCAAAGGTAAATGAAAACAATAACCAAACCATGAAAGGTACTGAACTCCATTCAAACACGGAGGTACGCTTGACATTTCTTTTATTCACGGGCTCTTTCCTAAATGTCCAAATGACTACTGAGCACTCGTTACCCATCAGCATGCTGCTAGTGGCATCCACATTTCATGTCAAAATAGCCACTTCTTAATCTTCAAACAGCGTGGCAGGTGTAGCTGCAAATCTCATAGCCTAAGGAGGCTGAAGCAAGCGTTGATTTGATAGACTGAAGTTTATGCCTTTTCTCCTCTTAAATAAGCTCTCTCTTTTGGTAGCAAGCACTTAGGGGGTTCCCAAAATATTTGCAAACATTTCTGTCAGATAGCATCACCGTCACCATATGACTTAAACAAGCATGTATTCATCACACTTAAACCAGATGTCATCTGAGTAGATGAGAAATGAATCATTTGCTCCTGACAGCTTGTTTATTTCTGGCAACACTTTCCAGCAGGGATTGTCTAAATGCTCCACACACTCTCATCTCTAGACCTGGGAATGAAAGTCCAACTGCTAGAGGAAAAAGCCTTTCTTCAAGGTGGTGCTCTTTATTTTTATTTTTTTTATAATAATTTTTATTTTGTTATGTTAGTCACCATAGAGTACATCCCCAGTTTTTGATACAATGTTCCATGATTCATTATTTGCGTATAACACCCAGTGCACCATGCAATACGTGCCCTCCTTAATACCCATCACCGGCCTATCCCATTCCCCACCCCCCCCAAAGCCCTCAGTTTGTTTCCCAGAGTCCACAGTCTCTCATGGTTCATTCCCCCTTCTGTTTACCCCCCTTCATTCTTCCCTTCCTTCTCTTACCGATCTTCCTATTTCTTATGTTCCATAAATGAGTGAAACCATATGATAATTGTCTTTCTCTGCTTGACTTATTTCACTTAGCATAATCTCCTCCAGTCCCTTCCATGTTGCTGCAAATGTTGTGAAATCATTCTTTTTGATGGCTGAGTAATACTCCATTGTATATATGGACCACAGCTTCTTAATCCAGTCATCTGTTGAAGGGTGTCTCGGCTCCTTTTGTGGACAATGCTGCTATAAATACTGGGGTGCATATGGCCCTTCTCTTCACTACGTTTTTATCTTTGGGGTAAATACCCAGTAGTGCAATTGCTGGATCATAAGGGTAGTTCAATTTTTAACTTTTTAAGGGACCTCCACACTGTTTTCCAGAGTGGCTGTACCAACTTGCATTCCCACCAACAATGTAGGAGGGATCCCCTTTCTCCACATCCTCTCCAACAATTGTTGTTTCTTGCCTTGTCTATCTTTGCCATTCTAACTGGCGTAAGGTGGTATCTCAGTGTGGTTTTGATTTGAATTTCCCTGATGGCTAATGATTTTGAACATTTTTTCATGTGTCTGTTAGCCATTTGTATGTCTTCATTGGAAAAGTGTCTGTTCATATCTTCTGCCCATTTTATGATTTGTTTATTTGTTTCTCGTGTATTGAGTTTGAGAAGTTCTTTGTAGATCTTGGATACCAGTCCTTTATCTGTGGTGTCCTTTGCAAATATATTCTCCCATTCCGTGGGCTGTCTCTTAGTTTTTTTGACTGTTTCCTTGGCTGTGCAGAAGCTCTTTATCCTGATAAAGTCCCATAAGTTCATTTTATCTTTTATTTCTCTTGCCTTTGGAGATGTGTCGTGAAAAAGGTTGCTCTGGCCGATGTCATAGAAGTTGTTGCCTATGTTCTCCTCTAGAATTTTGATGGATTCCTGTCTCACATCGAGGTCTTTCATCCATTTGGAGTTTATCTTTGTGTATGGTGTGAGAGAGTGGTCAAGTTTCATTCTTTTGCATGTAGCTGTCCAACTTTCCCAGCACCATTTATTGAAGAGAGTCTTTTTTCCACCGGATGTTTTTTCCTGCTTTATCAAAGATTAGTTGCCCAAAGAGCCAAGGGTCCATTTCTGGGTTCTCTATTCTGTTCCATTGGTCTATGGGTCTTTTTGTGCCAGTACCATGCTGTCTTTGTGATCACAGCTTTGTAGTATAGCTTGAAATCCGGCAACGTGATGCCCCTGGTTTTGTTCTTCCTTTTCAACAATTCCTTGGCGATGGTGGTGCTTTTTAAAAAGAGACTCCCTTTTCCCTCAGATCAAGGGATGTGTAGCAAGAAAAGAAATGGGGTCTTAGAGATTGATGCTCTCTTTGTGGCGTAAGAAGGATGATAATTCTGTTACTATTACCACCTTCAATTCCAACCTGAAGGATCATTCCTGTTCATGCAAGAGCAGCACCCAGTGACTAAAATGTGCTAGGAACGCTGCTAAGCATGTTGCCAATATGATCGCACTTAATCCTTACAACTGGAGATTTCGGTTTTTTCTCTCTGAACACAGAGCTGAGAAAACCAAAGCATGGGGAGGACCTGGGTAAACTGCTCAAGGATTCCCAGGGAGTTAGTGAGAGGTAAATCCATGATCTAGCAAAGATTCTGTTAGACTCTAGGCTTCTCAGGTTTTGGGCCAACAAGCTTAGTTAAGCTTTCTGAACTTCCTCTTCTTTATTTGTGGGACTAGGGTGTTGGACAGTGGAATAACTCAGGGTCTTTCTGGTTTTCGAGTTCTAAAAAGAAGGTAAGCACTTTCCAACACCTGTAAAACAATTCCTATAATACTTGTAATCATTCACGAACTTTTGTCCCCCTACATCTGTAAGTGGGCAGGAAGTCAACTTTTCAATAAATGAAACTTTTTGTTTTGTTTATTTACACCTCTTAGGTAAGAAAATGGATTGCAAAAGCCTTTTAGTGCAGAAGCCCTGAAGAATAAGCGACATTTGGAAATTTCCTTTGGGGGGAGGTTAGGTCAAATGAACAGAGAAAGGTTGTGTGTATATATGTGCCATAGAGAATTATCACTAGGGGCACCTTACAGCTCCTGAGGCAATGGAGTGGCTTAAAATAATGACGGTTCTAATAATGAGGATAAAGAGGAGGAGGGAGATGGTGAAGGAATGATTGGTGAGCACTGTCATTCTGCAATATTAAGGTCTTTTTGATAAATCCTATAGATCTGGGCCAGCTCCTGGGTTGGAAGGTCATGATTCAAATGGCCAGAGGAACTGCTGTGTCAACTTTAAATGATATCTCTCCTTGCCACTGGCCTAGGAGGAGGTGGCATTTAGAAAAAAAATATCGACTATCCCTGATGCCCTCTGTACTTATATCACCTGCTTCTCTCTCTCTCCAGGGTGAGGATATGAAGATGAGAGAGCCGAAGCGGCACAGAGTTGGCCGGTCAATGAGAACACCTCCCAACAGTTATACGACGGATAAGGGAAATGTGTCTTTTTCAGGGGTAATTGCAATTTAATTCATTTCCATCCCACTATTATGTCATGGGTTTTAGAATGCTCCTCCTTTTTCACATTCAACCAAGATTATACCCTCCTCCCACTTTGGGGGGGGGCAATATCACCTTACAGGAATAAATTGCTAATAATCAAAACTTTCTCTCTTCTCTTCTCTTGTCTTCCCCTCTCTCCTCTTCTCCTCTTCTCTTCCTTTTTTTCTTCTCTTCTCTTTTCTTTCTTTTTCTTTTCTTTCAAGAGCAAGTGGCAGGAGAGGGAGACAGAATCTTAAGCAGGCTCCATGCCCAGCCCAGAGACTGACCCAGTGCTTGATCTCACAATCCTGAGACCGTGACCTGAGCCAAAATCAAGAGTTGGACACTTAACTGACTGAGCCACCCAGGTGCGCCCAGAAAATTCTTTCTAAGAGTAAGTGTCAATATTACAGAATGCATATAGACAGAGACTGCGGAGGTAGTGTTTGTATTAAGGTGGTGAGATTATAGGAGAATTGGTTTGTATATGTTATATTTCCTTTTATATGGCTATAATACTGTTTTAACCATATAGGCAGAAGTTGAGAGGGGAAAGCTAATTTGGTATAATATTAATTGATTTGCAACAACACAACTCCCACACATGGCTCTCCATAAGCAAAAGCAAGTCTCTATTATATGTGTTCTCTGGGATCACCCATGGGAAGGATGTGAATTTCTGACAGTCTTAAATGTGACAGCAGCCTTTTAGCATGTAGACGAGTACAGTAATTTGGCAGCAAACTCAAGACTCATGCTCACCAGACTGGTAGATCGGAAATAAATCACAGATGTCAGACACATGCTTTCTTAGAAAGGAGAGAATTGATAAGGTGCCAAACTCCATCACACCCACACCGTTCTTGTTCCAATTCATAGAACCTCTCACCCTTGAAATTCTGACAAGTACTATTAGGAGAAGAGACTCTAACTCATAGCTCTTCCTGACTCTTTATCCATCTTTCCAAACAGTTTCTATCTGAGCTCAGTCTCAGGCTCATTTAATTATGACATCTGAATCAATACTCCATACGAGACCCAGCCTGCACTAGCTTGCTCGGCAGTTTCCAATATCTGTGACAGCCTTTCTAAAAATGTTCATCTTCTCATTTTGAAGAGAAGGTATCTAGCTTAACATGAGGTATCTGTATTTATTTTTAGTTTTTGAAATCCGTTGTTACTTACAGGCCTAACAAGATTTAACATACAGTTTCAAAAAATATATATTGCGTTTTCTGAACTCGGATTCACTTTCTGCCTCTGGAATGCTAAGCTAAGGACTACAAAAATGGAAATGAAACCAATAGCAATTTAAATAAATTACAAGTTGACAATAACCTGCTTGGTGATATTTTAAATGAAACGTATTAACTGCAAAAATATCAGAAGTCTTTATGATATCTTAAGAGATTTCATTTTTTTTTTTTTAACTGTAGTGGGGTTTTAGATACTTGCATTTAAAGAAACATACCACGAGGGAGGTTTAACAAAAAGATTATGCGCTAAATTTGGAGCCTGAATTGCTGAGGTAAATAGGATCGATTAACCTGAATCCATGTTCTCTGAGCACAGAGTATACATCTAAAGAGGATTTGGGTTGAAAACCTCTCTTAATATGTAATATATAGCTATGGTTATGCACTAAGAGAATATATAATGGCCTTGAATCAGAATGCTTTGAGTCTTGTCTATGTGCATCAAATCTGTGAGTTTAGCACAAATTAGAGTCTCAGTATCCTTGTTCATCAAATGTTCATAAGGAAGAGAGAGCCCAGGATGATAAACCCCAAAGTTTGAAAATTCTGTGATTATAAGGACATCTCAACTGTGTCTTTAAAATGTTCATTATGGAATTTTTGGTCACTTTCTATAAGATACAGGCCTCTGTGTGTCTATAAGCTATAGGCCTATGGGTGTCTATAGATTATATAGGCCTATATGTTCATATGAGATAAAGTCCTATACATGTCTCTAAAGTCTTATAGGCCTTATAGGCTTCTATCAGTCCACATGGCTTTAGGTATATGTATCTAAATAGTAATAGGCTTCTAAGAGTCTGAAGAATTGTAAGCCAGTATGTGTCTACAAAGGGTAGGCCTACATGTGTCTATTAGGTAAGGGGCTCTGTGTTTATGATATATGTCTTTTTGCGTCTATAATGTAGAACTATTTGTGTCTAGAAGGTATGAGACAATGCATGTCTCTAAGGTTTAGGCTTCCATGTATCTGTATAAGATGCAGGCTTCAAATGTCTTGAAAATGTCTGCATGGGGTCAAGGAGTTAGTTACATTGCCTTGATAAGATGCCTTCTAGTTTTCTGAATAATGTGCAATTTTACCACCAGGAACAAAAGAGATGCACATAGACACAGACATACTCACATACATATGTAAAATTATTTTTTGAAAGTCTCAGGGAGAACTCCGTATAAAATCCACACATAAGTCACAGGTAAATTCTTTTTATCATGAGGAATATAAAAAGAGATTAGAGAAAATCTTTTTAATGACACTTAGCAAGCTGTCAAATCAAAGTCAATTGTTTGGTGACTATTTTTAGTGCTCCTACCAAAAAGGAAAAAAAAAAAAAAGAAAGAAAGAAAAAAAGGCCGTCTCTATTTTTCCTCTGAGAGCACTTAGTTTTACTGCCACTCGCAGGACTTAAAATCTTTAAGCTTGGCATTGTCCTGAAGGAGAAATAGCCATGATGACTGGTTGCCTTTGGGAATGATATGTGATTGATGAGTACTCAAATGTTCTCATGAAGGAAATCTGAGGTCTAATACAACTTGACAGATGCCCCAAACAATAACATTAATAGTTTACATTTATTATTGTCACTATCTTTTCAAACTTCTTGATTAGACCACTATTGTATTTATGTACCAACATATTATTTCTTGCTCAAACCACTATGGCCATCTCAGAGAAGCAAACACAACACAAAAGTCCTTTTCACAAAACACACAAAATAATCTTTGAAGTGTTTTATGGACTGCTGCATATTTTAACAGCTTCTAGTAACCAGATTCTAGCAGTTACCAAAGTGTGTGTCACTAAATAAGCACTTATGAAAGACCAAAGAATCACACTTCCTCTCATTTCCCATACATGTGCATGATAATCTTTGATGAATCCTAAATATATCCTTCAATATACTTCCTAAAATACCCTATAGATTTTTTTGCTTGTAGAAGAGAATGGAGAGCAGATGGCAGAACTCTATTTTCCTGCTTTTAAACTAATTTCCCATCATTTGCAGAGCACTCGACTTGTACATTTTCACATAAGGGAAGAACTAGAGTTATCTACGTCTGGCTTCTTAAACTTTGACTTTATCATGACTGTAAACATCTTCTAGGACCATAAAAAATATTGTTAGACCCTCCTTTCATAATCTGATTGGTTAGACGTGTTTTGTCTACTCAGAGTTCTACATAGACGGATGTTTTTGTTCAGACATGTCAGAAGTGAAAGCCATCCAAGACTCATTTACCTGTATTGGGATTATTTTTTATGCCAGAATCTATGAAGAAAATCTGTGTAATCCCAGTTCTTTGAATGTCCTATATCACTATCACATGCAGATCCAAAGGGGGAGAGAGTAAGCATAAGACACAGTCAGTGTAATTCAGCAGAAAGAGCCCTTACTTAAGGCAATCATTTAAATTATTTTCCAAACCTAGGGGCACCTGGGTGGTCAGTGGGCTGAGCATCTGACTCTTGATTTCAGCTCAGGTCATGATCTCAGGGTTGTGGGATCGAGCCTCACATGAGGCTCCCCACGCAGTGGCGAGTCTGCTTATCTCCCTCTCTGCCCCTCCCCTCTTTCTCTCTCTCTCTCAAATAAATTAAATGTTTAAAAAATAGGGGTGCCTGGGTCGCACAGCGGTTAAGCGTCTGCCTTGGGCTCAGGGCATGATCCCGGCGTTATGGGATGGAGCCCACATCAGGCTCCTCTGCTGTGAGCCTGCTTCTTCCTCTCCCACTCCCCCTGCTTGTGTTCCCTCTCTCGCTGGCTGTCTCTATCTCTGTCAAATAAACAAATAAAATCTTTAAAATAAATAAATAAATAAATAAATAAATAAATAAATAAATAAATAATTTTCCAAACCTAGACATTCATTTCTTTCTGGGGAAAAAGTTTCATTAACTATGTCAGTAGGACAGCTGGCATAAATTGTGACTGTTCCAGGCAAATTGGGACATACGGTCACACTGCCATAATTGTCTGGGCAAACATTTGCTCATCATTCAATGTCTCCAGGCCTCAGTTTTCTTATCTGTACTGTATTAAAAAATATGTTACTGATCAATTTCTTTTAGTCCTCCAGAATTGCAAATTGTGGATAATCCTCAGTATAGATAACTGGAAAAATACGTACAGGCTAAAAGCAATATGGTGTATGTAGGTAACAATTCTCCAAATATTCTATAAATTCATTTCAGCACATAAACTGTTAGAGGTTTAAGCTAACTAGAAAATCCTGAGTTTGTATAGAGAAGATCTGGTTTCTGTTGACTGCAAGCTTTGTGCCAACAGTGAACTTGCAATGCCAAAAAAGTGCAGTCTTAGGTTTCATTAGTGGAAGTCAAGCCTTGAGAGCACTGGAGAAGGAAGGGCCTCTATATTCACCCCTGGCCAGTCCATAACTGGAAGGTACATCCAGAATGATCTGGGGCAATTCCAGATATAAGCAACGAAGACCATGTCATGTCTGGAGAGGTGGAAGTAAGTAGGGATACTTAGACCGAGAAAAAGAAGATATTACACCTATCTTTACAAACCTGAAGTGCTATGATGTGGAAGAGAGATTTAGAGTTCCCAAGATGGAGACAATAGCCAATGAATTGAATTTACAGGGACAAAGTTTGCACTGATGTATAGAGCTCCTTTTTAATACTCTGATGTGTTCACGAATACAAAAGAATGCCTGTGAGGGAGTGGGATCCTTGTCGCTTAGTGTTCAAGCAGCAGCTGGGGGAGAGAGGGCAATAAATGAGATCAGGGGTTCCCACATTGTGTTTCTCCAGCATCTGAGGAGGGTCCACAGAAGTGCCTCTGGGGATGGCGTGGGGGAGGACACCGAAGGCTGCTCAGTAGCAGCAGGAGGACTCTAAGCCTCCAGCTCTGATGTAACCACGAGCAGCTCTGCTTCTGTTTGTTGTTAAGCTGTTTGGTTTTTGCTCATTTGTTTGCTTGATGTAAGGGCTCTGCATAGTGTGTTTCTTGGATAAAAATGGGTGGAAGACGTTTCTATTTAAAAAATCTGTTTTCAAACCATTGATGCCAAAGCTTCCTTCCAACTATAGGTTTGTAGGGGTCTTTGATTTTAAATTCAAGGAAGGTGCCCACTGTGAACATCTTTACCTTCACTCAGCTTTCTTATAGTCCGGCTCTCAGATTAATTCCTGGTTTGTATCTTCTCAAAAACAGGCTGAAAAAAAAGATGAAGCTAGAACTGTTTGGTGTTCAAATGTTATGTTCTATGTGTAAAAAAAAAAAAAAAATAGGAGTAAGCCAAGGGGTGTAAGGCTCTCAAACATTTGATTAAGAACATAAGTTAGTAACGATGAAGCCATATTTGTTGAGGATCAAATACAATTCAGGCAACAAAGATGTGGTTGTACGTGGTTTTTCTTTTTATCCACTTCTGGAAACCCACTTCTCAGGTCTAAAAAATAAAGACTAAATTAAAGAACTAAAATGAAATTTGAGTATAAGACTTCACTTTTGTTGAATGAAGTTTCAAAATTTTAGTAAAATTTTCTTTCAGGGAACCTGACTGTCCAAATATCCTTTTTATCTCTATGTTTTAACACATCACCCTGACATACTTGGTTTACATATGATGTTGTGGTTTTAATGATTTTCAGCAATTTTTAAAAAGATTTTATTTATCTATTTGACAGGAGAGAGAGCACAAGCAGTGGGAGAAGGAGAGGGAGAGCAGGCTAGGGAGCCTGATGTGGGACTCGATTCCAGGACACTGGGATCATGACCTGAGCTGAAGGCAGGTGCCCAACCAACTGAGCCACCCAGGCATTCCTCAGCAAACATTTTTTTAAAAACAATCAAATGACTTATACTCTGAGACTCTGAGACTCATTGAAAATTGGAAATGAATGTGAATTGACACTCAGGGCTATTAAATACCTTTAAAACAATGGGAGGAATCATTTGAACATGAACGTTTACTCCAATTCCACTAGGATGGCAATAATTTTAAAAAACAAAAGGAAAATAACAAGTGTTGGTGGGAAATTGCAACTCTCATACCCTCCTGGCAGGAACGTAAAATGGTATAACCACCATGGAAAACAATTTGGTGTTTCCCCAGAAAGTTGAACATAGATATTACCATAGGACCCAGCAATTCTAATTCTAGATAAACACACAACAGAATTAAAAACATGGATTTGAACCAATACATGCTCATAGCAGCATTATTCATAGTAGCTAAAAGGTGGAAACAATCTAAATGTCCACCGATGGATGAATAGATAAACTAATTGGTATATCCATACAATGGAATATTATTCAGCCACAAAAGGAATGAAGTACTGATACATGCTATAATGTGGACAAACCTTGAAAGCATTATGCTACATGAAAGAAGCTAGACATAAAAGGTCACATATTCTTTGACTCCATTTATATGAAATATGCAGAGTAGGTAAGTTCATAGAGACAGAAAACGGATTGGTGGTTGCCAGGGGCTATGGGGGGAGGAAAAAAAGGCAGTTACTACTTAATGGGTATGGGTTTCCTGTTTGGGAGATGAAAATGTTTTGGAACTAGATAGAGGTGGTGCTTATAGAACATTGTCAATGTTCTAAATTTTAAAACTGTTCACTTTAAAATGGCTAATTTTATGTTATGTGAATTTCACCTTACTAAAAAAAATTCATATATAGAATAAATTAATTCTGTGAATCCCCTTTGGGGCTAAAACATCAAATGTCCTTAACTCTCAAGAGCACAATAAGCAAACACATAAACAAATAGTTACACAAAAAGTTGACCTCAGCTTTCATGCTCAGTAAAGGGTTCTGCTGCCAGAAAGATTGCTATGCCCATCCATCCATCAACCACTCAGCCACACAGTCAGTACCCAGCCCTGAGAACTGTGGTGAAAGCCAGACCACATACCTTCGAGGAGCTGGCAGTCTAGTTAGGAAGACCAGGCCTAACCACACAACTTGGCATGTGTTACTTTGCTATATGCCTGAAGTGTCTCATCTCTTCAGAGATCAGTGAGGGATGGAAAAGTATGGGACGGCTTTGTGGAGGTGACAGATTCAGAGTCCAGTCTCTAAACACAGGAGGAACTTCTTTAGTGTTTTATATACTCTTCTTTTACACATTTATTACACTGGATTTTATCTGTTAGCATGTCTGTAAGACACTTGAAGCTAATAATCATCTTTGTCATCCAAATGCCCCAGAACAGGAATTTTTCTGAGTTCTTGGAGAAAAATCTCTCTTACAACCATTCTTGCCACATAGAAATTAGAGGAAATTTGCTATAATTTTTGTAAGCTGGGGGGCCCCATTACTTGCATGGTCCTCTTCTAAGGCCCTGCTGTTCATTTTGTATTGCTAATTTTTTTCTTTTTTTTTCCCTGTAAGAGGATCTCCCAAATTGTATAAGCTTCAGGCCCTACAGAACTTAGATTCACCCCTGAGTAAAAAGAACTCAGTTGATTTAACTCAGAGAAAATCAAGGTCTTTTGTAAGGAGGATCTCCTGTACTGCTCAGGAAGACGGGCTCTGGAGTCCTATTGCCTGGGTGGGACATCTGATCTCTGTCACTTAAGAGCTGCATGACCTTGGTTATGTTACATAACATCTTTCAGCTGCGATTTCCTCATTAGCTATAAGGAACAGTAGCACCCACATCATGAGTGTGCATTTCTTCATTCAACGGTATTTACTGATAAACTAGGTGCCTAGCCAAGGACAGTGAATCAACAAATGACCTCCCCACAGAGGCGGGAGCAAATGGTTGTTGGAAAGCTACTTTTTCTTCAAATTTCCAGATGACAGTGTGACATGTAGAATCCTGTTTGTTAGTTGGTTAGACTTGTGCAAGGCTAAAGGGAAGAGAAAGAAAGATCAGAAATCTGGATACGCTTTAGACATGGCAGTGAACCAGGCACATGGCCCAGCTTGACTTCTCAAAATGAGACCCCAAACCAGAGATTTACAACCTCACCTCTGTCTCGTGGCCTTCACACTGGGAGCATATTTCACTTGAAATTCTACAAGAGAGTCCCAATCCATGAGGCAGCTGCTATTCAGCAACTAAACGTAGGGAAATGCGCATTCCCTCCCAAGTTTCCCGCCATGGCCATAAATGTGTGTTGCTAGCAGCCAGGTATTTCCCATAGAAAAAGCCCATTGCCTACAGAATTCACTCTCTCTGGTGGTTCAGCAGAGGGAGTTTGGCAAGTAGGAAGGCCTGATGCACAATGTGCTTGTTTCCATAGCCTTTTAATTAAGGTTTTATCTGGAGTTTGTAGTTGAATTTCTATATGGCAGAGAGGCAACTTGCTGTGTGCTAACAGTCTCACTGCTGTGTAGCGGAAGCAGGGGAGCTGCACATACCAGTAAAGCTATCCTTGGACGTATAGATGCTCAAACTGTGCGAGGAAGAAGCCAAGTTCAATGGCAAGAGGAAGTCGGGAGTTCGGAAGAGTTGAGAGACCGATCTCATTTGTGAATTGGGCATAGTAAGACCGCCCATAGGAATAGAAATGATTTTCTCAAAGTTCTGTTCAAAATCTTTGTGGAATACCTACTTTTTCCTTATTTTTTTTTTTAAATCTGAGATTTAGTCCAGAACAAAGACTGTCAATAGAGATACCAAATAATTCAGGTCAAAAGTTCTCCTTCTAGCATTTTGTTCACATTGGCCGCCTGTGTTATACAAATTAACTTAATGACGGTGTAATCGGTGCTTCATTCCACTTGACATGAGCAGTCTACATTTCCCTTTTCCATTCTTTTCTTTTTATTAATATAACAGAAAGAAAACCTTTTTCCTTTATTTTAGGTTCAACAAACCACTGATCTAAAAAAAAGTGTGTGGGGGGGAGTGAATCTTCTTCTTTTTCAAACCCTTGGCAACACATAAGCTTCCATCAAAGGCAAATAAGGCTGTAATTACAATTATTTCCCATTCACAAAAGCTGCCTTGACTGTCCCCAAAATAACAAATTACGAGTAAATAGCCCTCCAAAGGTTTTAAGGCATTTTACTCATTCTGAACCTGTTTTGGTGGTGTTTTCTTAGAGTGGAATTATTAACCCCTTTGAAGAACTGCAACCAAGTTTTTAATTTCTGGGTATTTTATCTAAGTAGAGGTGGAGCAGAAAAATCCACTGGCAAGGACTTTTCTTGAAAAATAAAGACAGCTAAGATTTTTTTTTTAGCTTGAAAATCTTAATTTTATCTTTTTATAGATAAATTAAAATGAGAATCAGTCTATTTCCCTTTGGTGGCCTCCTATGAACTGAAACTGGCCAGAATTCTTCTTTTACTAGCCCTTGATCTGCTGAATAGGTCCACTTAGGTATTTATCAGCTACTAGCCAGATTGTACAGAGTAGAGGAGTGACTTGTGCAAATGTTAGGGAGTTGGCTGCTTCATATGGATGGATACAATGAGTTCATAAATTCAGCTAGCACTGAGAGGTAAGTGGTCCAACTGCCATGCTTTCTTTTTCAATGTTTTCTTTTAATTTGAGTATAGTTGACACATGATGTTACATTAGTTTCAGGTGTACAAGATAGTGATTCAAGAGCTCTGAAGGTTATGTTATGCTCACCCCAAGTGTAGCTAGCGTCTGTCACGATACAACACTATTACACTACTACTGACTGTATTCTCTACGCTGTACCTTTTTTTATTTTAAAGATTTTATTTATTTATTTGACAGAGATAGAGACAGCCAGCAAGAGAGGGAACACAAGCAGGGGGAGTGGGAGAGGAAGAAGCAGGCTCCTAGCAGAGGAGCCTGATGTGGGGCTCTATCCCATAACGCCGGGATCACGCCCTGAGCTGAAGGCAGACACTTAACTGCTGTGCCACCCAGGTGCCCCTCTATGTTGTAGCTTTCATACCTGTGACTTATTCATTCCATAACCAGAAGCCTGTATTTCCCACCCCGCCCCTCACATATAGGTGGAATCTAAAACAAAACAAAACAAAACAAAACAAAACAAAACAAAACAAAAAAACAAATACACAAACAAAAAGCAGCTAAGATATTCTGAGTGCCTTAAATTCAGGAATACGTTCCTATTTCTTTATGTTTCACTATAAAAAGATAATAAAGAAGTTTAATATATATTGCCTGTTTTGGGGAAACTTATCTAATGGGGAGTCTGAATACATTAATTCCTTTGATTCATTTGCTTTTTATTTACTATATCTACTGAATTCCTGTAGTGTTGGTATAGGAATAGAAATACGGTGTTGGGATAGGTATCCCTATAGGGTTCATACCTGAGGCGTGCACCTAAACGTTACATGCAGGTGAGACAGGGAATGAAGGTAAAGTAGAAAGAGCTCTCATCAGGTCAGAAAGTGGCCATGCGACTGTCTACGACCCTCTGAGCTGGAGTTGTCTTCACTGTAAAAGACTCTTCCCCGTTATGTTATTCTCTGCTTACAGTCCTAGTAACACACTGTTCATGCAACTGGAAGTGGTGTTCCAGGCACTTCCAGGCAGATGCTCTTCAAGGATACTACAATAAGACTAGGTGATAAAGATGAACCAGGGATTAGTCAGATGAGTGGTTCGCACAATGCACAATCAAAGAGCACCCAATTGTGAAAACTCTTGAACTATAGAACTAGATTTTTATTCTGTTTTGATATAATAACAGAGTCCCTAAATGGAATTATACTTACGACTGAGAAGAGGCAGCTGGTGGTAATGTAGGTATAATTCTATCAAGAAATTCAGCTGGAGCCATAATGAAGCATTAGATGGTCAGGTGATTTGATTTGTACACATATCTACTATTTACAGAAAATGGCAATTTCTTCATTTAAAAAATCATTCCCATAGTTTCTCTGTATGAGCATATTTCTTTATCCCAAGTGGCTGCATGACCCCGCTATTATTTTGTCATGCATACCTTATCACAGAAAGGGGCATTTTGAAACTGTTTTTGCTTTCAAGTACTATAGCCTGAATGGCAGAGTCACAGGTAAATGCTTTGCACCGTAACTACAATTCTCCCGACGGTAAAACAGGAATTTTACCCGCTCAAAACCAGAGCTGCTTCTGCCTGAGGCGCTGAGAAGGAATCTGAGAGTTAATAATTAGGGACACTTCATTCTTATCCTTCAACAAAGGCAATTACTTCAGTTTCAAATATTGCGGTCACATTTTTATGTTGCGGTTTATTCAAAGAGATATTTGTAAAATATGTAAAATCCAGAAGGCCTTTCATTTCCTCTTAGATTATTCCAAAATGTGAGACTAGCACTTTATTTATCTATCCATCCATCCATCCATCCATCGGAACTTTATTTTACAAATGCTGCAGAGAACTACAAATTATCACTCTGTTTTTGTCTTCTGGTAATAACAGACTAGCACTTAAGATGTGGGGATTTGAGACTAGGGCATAATTAGAAGAAAGCCTGACATTGACAACAATGTTCTGATACCATATTTTCCCCCAAGAGGAAAAACTATAAAGAACATGCATAGTCACTATGAATTAAATCATAGTTCGGCAGTCATTACTCTTAAGGGTTTAAACAGTAGTTACCATATTAAATGAAAATTCAACTAGACAGTACATCTTTTGATTATTAGATTAACCATATGAAATCTCTGTTTTTGCAGATCAAAAAAACAGTTGAATACTGGCATCTTCATATGATTCAACACTCTAGTTGGATTTGGATGAACTATTTTACATTTCATATAGATTTTATAACTTTAAAAGTCATAACTGCAGCCACTCTAATTTAATTCCTAATTAAATGGTTTATTTATCTAGTGTATTACAGACTTTTCCCCTAAAGGAGATGGCTTAGCACGGAACTCTTCAATAAGTAAGTTAATGTGGATGCTGCATAGTTTTGGCATGACTGCCCATTAGTGATTATGCTATGGTTTTTGTCCCGGGGCTAGAGAAGGTTCACGGATTTGAACATCACCGGGGTTGTTTCTGAGATTCCTGTCGCTGCTCAGGCAGCTCCCCATCAGGGTGAAGTCCTGGCAACAGGACTTGTTGGATTTACTGTAGTCATCAAACAGTATAAAATCTGTTTTATCTTTAGTATATTTTATGTATATTGAATATATACTTTATTTTATATACTTAATTTAGTATATTTTGTGTATTTTTAATATATACTTTATATACTTCATTTTAAGTATATTTAATATACCTAAATCTATGAAACAATTATTGAACACTCACTGCTTACATGTTCTAAGAACTCGTGTCCTTCTCAGTATTCATCATACACAGCACTATTCATAGTTCATTTCAAACGCTAAACTTAAGCAATGGGAATATTCCTGAAGCAAAATGTAAATAAATCACTGCAGCGGAATTCACTTAGATTAGATCTGCTGTTCCCTGAGACAGTAGCAGAGGAGCAGTGATGCCTGAAAGCACAATCATGTGGCCCCTGATTTGGAACAAGTCCCCATGCTTTGCCCTTGGAAACTAAGAAAGAGTAGGGCGTGCTTTGTGAACGAGCTTGTATTGTAGGGGAAAGAACTAAAGAAAAACTTGGCCTTCTTCCCTCAGCACTTCCACAAAGACACAAAATGTGCGCTGAAGGGCACAGACAGGAGAAACCTTTCCAATTTAAGCTCCAGGGAAAAAGTCTGCTTTGTCTTCATTGGAAACTCACAAAGCTACCAGTGCGGAGTTTAAGGATTGTCAAATGTCCCTTCAATCTGGAACAAGCTAAGTGCCTCAGATATCCCTAGTCACTTATGGATCCCAGAAAAAGAGAAGCTGTGCTAGAAAGTTCATGGAAAAGACTGAGGCATTTTCCCATTTCAGGACAGCCAAAGAGTGTTCCAGTCTACTGAGTGGCAGATGGAAGGAGAAGGGAGAGGTGGGAGGTGAGCCACATGTCTTCTCCTAGCATTCAGGTGGGTTTCAGCTCTTCTCTAAAGTTCTGAACAGAAAGAAGTATTATTTCTGAATTTTACATTGTGAAAGAATTTCTTAAATCAAACCAGTAAAATCTCAAATACGACAACAACCAACTGTGGTTCCTTCCATTTCAAGTGAGTGTGTCTACACGGGTTTTCAGTTGAAATTTTCCTTCCCTCTTGATGATGGGGAAAAGCACATATTTTCTTTGTTGATTAAAACATGCATAGCCAGACAATATTACCTGTAAACTGCTCAAAGGTGGCACTCAATAATTGATTAGGTGCCAGAAACAATGGCAGATAACTTGATAACTTTGCATTTTGAACATCAAAGGCGGTTGACTCTGCTTGTAATATGGTTAAGAAAGGAGAGGAGGCTATAGGTGGGTAAAGACAAATTCCTTGTCCATCAACAACACAGTTGGGTAGGGATGACACTGGATTATAAGAATTGGAGGAGTTGCAGTTGGTTGCAAAATTAGATACGTTCAATTGTAGAAGTGGGATGGTGCTTTGTTACTTGTACTGTCAACTTATTTAAGGAGTATCTTATCCTCAAAAGGACAAGGAGAATCTTTTCACTGGTACAGAGGCATCCAGAGTGAAATTTTGAGAAATAACTGTACAAATGTTAGATCACTGATTGTAAAACAAAAATATTATACATGACTTTTTAATATCTCCTAGGAGGGACATAATAAGGAAAATATATTTGCTTTCCAAGAAAACACATCAAATAAGGTAAATGATTCAATATGTAAGAAAAAATTTCCATTAATATTCTTCATAAAATTGTTTCATAAAGAAGCTTACATATGAAAATAATTTTTCACTTAAATAGATTTACTCTTTGATGTTAATAGACTTAGCTACTCAAATTAATTTTGAATTTTGCAAAAAACAATATAAAACATTGGCTTTGTTATGATCTATGAAATTATTTTTTAATATTTCTTTGTACCCTTGAGCAATTTAAAATCTATGAAGTAATACATTCTTCCATAGGAAACAATGACTCTGGTGATTCTGAAACCTTAATTTTTATATTAAACAAAAGCATTAGGCTTTTGAGTTTATTGAGGCAACGAAATGAGATACACAATTGCTTTGAAATATTATCTGCAAGTAATAAAATGTTTAGAGATGACTTAATTGTTTTTATATAAAAAATATGGACTTTTAATCCATTATAGCTGAGGTGTGAATAGTGTAAATTAATGCAGGTAAATACTTCAGCTAAGTGCTCTCGGGTGAATTGCAATTAAATTTAAGACCTATAATTTAACAAGATAAAGTCACCTCTAACTTACTCTTTGTTAATTTCAAACAAGGGGAATTAAATGTCATTACTAAAATTAGGCATTCTGGAGTTATAACATTCTATTTGCAATATTTTTCAGTCCCTATCAGTTTCTTCGGTGTTATATAGAGTTATAGAATTTGCCATTAAGAGTTCTATTAAATAATTCTGGGATTTCATAAAATTTTCTCCATAAATGGAAAAACTCATAGCTAACCCCTCAAATTGTGACTATATCTGAAATGAAGATGGTATCAAATGTCTCATTGTTTCCAATCTGATATCTGAAAATGGACTTTGATCACTTTCAAACTTCCCTTTCTAAATTTAATTGCAAAGGTACAAAATATTTCACTTGTCAAATGCAACTCAATATAATTCAAACTGGAAGCATTAAGGTGATACGACTATGACTTTATGTATTGAAAAAATACTTCAGTGAATATAAAAGGAAGCGAGAATTGACCACATGCATACTTTCAAAGTATACTGTAAGTTATGTTGGTATAAAGGTATGTCATAACCCATCCTGAGATGTCTCTTTGGCTTAACCCTAACAGCTTAACCCTGTCACTAGCTGATGTGAAGCTGTTTATTTCTGTGAAATGTCCAAAATGATTTATCTATAAAAATAAAATTAGGTATTCTTTTAGGCTTTTCTATGATAAAAATTTAGATAATTCCAAATTTTTCTAGCAAATGAAAAGAATTCATTGCAATAGGAAGTTCAAATTTCATCATGACTATAGTCCATTCCTTGGCATGTCAACTAACAAAATGTATGGCACTTAAAATCAAAGACATATTTGTGTCATTGGTAAATAAACCATGGCATATATTATGATCCATATTTGGGGAATTTTAGACATTATACATGTAAATATTTCCATTTCAAATAGCATGTTTACCTATGACATATAATTATGTTAGCTAACTGAAGGAAGGTTCTGATATTGGGCATAAGTAGATATGCTATACGTTTGAGCTGATTTTAACACTACCAAAAAAAAGCAGAATTGGAAATTTACCATAGATGATCCCCACAGTTGACTCAAATGCATAGTTTCAAATTTCTTTAAAACTCCACTTCTTACTATAGGAAGAGAACACTGGAGCCAAAAGACAGGGTGAACTTGGACAAGTCCTTTGGCTTTCCTAACACTTGGCTCTCGTTGTGCTTATCTGTAACCCGAACACCAGGCTGGATGTTCTCCAAGGGCCTCTTCAGCCCTGATATTTCACAATCCTTTTAATTTGTCCCTGAAAACCTTTATCTTCAGATTTCATACCCATTTATTTTTCCTAACAGGATTTCTGACTGTTGAATGACTGACGTGGCCAAAGGAAGGAGGGGGGAAGGGCGGAAGGAAGGGAGGGAGAGAGGGAGGAAAGCCTAGAGCAGCTGTAGTTGAATAAATAACCTTTGATAAAGCAAAGGATTTACAGTGGCCTCCTTTCTTCTACAAAGACTCAAAAATATGTAATTATTTTTTAAAATGTGCTATATTTTTAAAAAGGAGATAAAGTGATTATTGACAAATAAAATGTCCTTGAATGAGTTTGAGATCTTGAGTCTTAGTACTACTGCCATCAGCTGTAGGATGCACTGAATAATGCTAGCGTGCTCAGTGAAGGTAAAAGCGTATTAAAAAGAAGAATACTACATGAAGAAAGAAGAAATTAAAAATTAAACATAAAATTGGTCAAGCCATAAAAATATAATTAAAAAAGTCCTCTGAGGCATTCTATCATGATTAACATAAAAAGTTGTAACATTTTCAATTAAAATGGGAGATAATTCATTATAAAATGAAATGTAGGGCCCCTCCAAGTATTATTTCATATAGGTCCTTTCAGAGATCACCAAAAAGGCTTAAACAACATTACCAAGAAAGAATATTTTGGAGTATCTTGATGTTATGTTTAAAATGTCAGTTACGATTGATATTTATCACTGTTAATATATCACGTCTACTCAGCAAAGGACAGTGACCATTTACTACAAACAATTATTTTGAAGAAGGGTTGGTAATGTCTTCTGTGATTATCTTGATATTTCAAACAAAAGCTGATTGTTTTACTTGCACAATATAGCAAACTGACTGTAAGCAGCTAATCTCTTACACTTCTTAAACAGAAAGGCAGTAATTTCCAGAAATTCGAAGCCCTCAAGGATTGATTTGGCACTCATATTTTGGACTGATTCATCATAGTGTGCTTTATATTATTAAGACCTCAATAAAAATTGAATGAATTTCCTAAAGCTCTACTTTCCTTATATTAGTTCCCACCAAAAACTCTTCCCAGCTTTATCACCAAAACCTAGCAGCAGTTCTCAAAGTGATCTGTCTAGATTGTTAAGAGGTATTACATGGATATGGCCCATATGGGTTAACTGGTGTTACTTATGTTTCTACATGTCAGGAAGCGTCTGAAATATTAATATGCTAATATACATTATGAATCTCCAAGGGGAACATATGGTATGTCAAAACCCCAAATAGGCCTTTGTTCTGTATCTCTCAGAACAGTTTAGTTTATTGGACTGCAGCTTTGCCAAAATCGCTTTGGGAATGTAGTACCATATGACTGAACCCCTTGGCCAATCACCCAAATTCTCCTTCATTCTAGTCCCAGTCCTTCTAGATGCCCTCAACACAAGCCATCAAATATAATAAACATTATCTAGTGTCTCCTTTGTTGATCGAACACACAATCTCCCTGAACAAGCACCGATCTCCTAGAAAGGGCCACAATATGGTAGACACATTCTAAAGGGCTTTCCTCTTTTGCATTTCTGTGTATACAGTTTGCTCTCTAGCGAGCCCAAGGCATCAACCTGCCTACTATATAAAAAGCAGTACATCTGTGTTAGTAGGAATGAAAGAAAGGAAGCAAGAAACAGAAGTGCCTGTATGCCACGCACAGACCTTGACACAACTCAGTGGGCTCCAGCCAGTCCACATATGTGAAGAGCACAATACCAAGTGGCAATGCCCCAAGCCCCCAACACGCATCCAGCCATGATGGTGGCAGCAGGGGTAGAAAGAACAGAGATGATCTGAGCCAGAACCTGCAGGGAGTTGAACTTCACCTACTTAATTGCAACTGTTTAAATCAGAAGAGATTGAGATATGTTAATTAGCAAGTCCAAATTTTCCCCTCCGCTGTATGACAAGAGCTCCGAAGGATCTGATCAGTCCCAGAAAAATAAACTACATTTTCTCTGCACAGCTCTCTGCATTCAAATGGTCAATGTTCCCCATTCTTCTAAGATACTTGTTTTCTATACTATGCTTCCTATTCCGTCTTGCACAGTTATCTTTTTTTTTTTTTTTCTTTTTGTGCTGGTATGTCTTATATCCCTCCACCTGCCCCACCCTGATAGCACAGCTTCATGAAGACAAGGATACATTATATTTCTCATTATCAGCACAGTACTAACATAAATCACTAAGGCAAAGAGATGAATCGCAATGCCTTTCGTAATTCAGTCCAATTCTATAACAAATTTGATCATATTTGGATTATATAATAAATACTATATCACGAAATGTACCTAGTATAACTAAATGTGTAAAGTCGAACAAACATAGTATCTCTTCGCTAACAGCACGCAAAATTTTGTTTCAAAAAACATATAAATGAATGCTGTGCAATTATCACTCATATAAACATATGGTTACTTTTACCCAGCAGAAGTTCAGTATGGTCATTACAGGCTATGGATGGCTAGACTGGCATTCTTTAATAAGAAAAATAATGATATTTTAGACACTTTCATGGGTAGAAACTCTAACACATCTGATGCAAGTGGAAGATGTTCACAATAGAAGTAGCCTAATATAAATCATGAAAACCTAAGTTAAATACAAGACTATCTCAAATAAGGTATTTTCAAGTTCTCTTATAGTGAAAGTAAAACTCAGCCACTTCTCCCGATTTGACCTTTCTGGATGGCTTGCCTGAATCAAGTGAACAGAATTTAAAAATAACAAAGAAGCCCTCATACCAAAATGGGGTTACAGATTAGAACCAAAGGGTCTTTCTATTTACTGCTGCCCGAGTTAAGGGATAGAGTTAAACACACTTCATTTGTTCACTCTTGCTTTTTCTCTCCATCATATGAATGGTATAAATAAGTAGCTCCTGGCCTTTTCAAACCTACACCACCATATTTCATTTATGACATCCAAAAAGGTCAAAAGGCAAAGAATAAAAAACTCCCAGCACGGGCTAACTTTGTCAATTTAAAATATGGTTCCCTATTCAGCCCATTGTTAGGCAACCTGTTCAAACAACATCTTGGTTCACATGTCTGTGGGTCTCTGATAGGCTTCAAAGTCTGGGGAACAGCCTATGCAAGTTTGAAATCTAACCTTCTTCACCCTCTCGCCTTTCTGTCTCCTGTTTTCTGATCTTTTTAATCCAGAATCTTTAATAGAAAATTTTTTTTGTAGGACTGAAAACAGCATGGGGTCAAAATCCCATACAGGTTATTTTAAGCAACATCTATGGTCTTTTGAATGTTTCAAGAGCAATTTAATTGACCTCCAGGGACTCTTCTTCAAACATGTTCCACTAAAGAGACATAAACACAAGTAAAACATATTTTAAGGTCAGATTATCAAAAGCCAAAACCTAGATAAATCTAAGTGTTTAAATAAAAGGCCCTGCAAGCAACAAACTACATATATCTCAGATAAATTAATGAACATGAAAGTGAATTTTTGAATAAGAAACGTGAAGGAGGAGATAACGGACTATAGCTGAACCAGACCCAGTATTTCTAAAGAACACATACTTCTAAAACCAATAACCTGGACCAATAACCAATAAGATAATCAAGTACATGTTAGACATAGGGAGACTGAATTTCTATATTCCATGCAAAAGACAATGCGGTCGATCATTTTCTGTATCAACTCAAAATGGAAATCGACTCTCCTAAGAAAATAGAATCATCAGACATTGTGTATATTGTACTATGAAACTTGATTCACAAATCAGAGGACTCTTGTTTTTCTCCCCAGTGATTCATTTACCTTCTGGATTACTTCTCCACCATTTTTTTAAAGGAGAAATCTTGGCAACAACAACATACCCAGAGAAACAACTCCTCTCAGTCACTCATCTACAGAAGGAAATCTGTAACATAATGTGCCTGTATCAGTATCACTAGAAAAGGTAGAGGCATATTAGCTTTAGGAAATTAATAAAAATGTTATTGTGAAGTAGGACTTCGTCACCACCCTGTGCAATGTACCAATGGACCATCTAATACTATACAGACGAAGTCAGCGTCATTCGGCGGAGTCAGTAGATTAATGAGGTTCTTGGTAACAATATACCAAAAGGCTGGAACAACACAAGTAGCAAAAACTTAAGCAAAATGCCTCTATGTGGAATTTTACAGTCTATCAAAATTTGAATGGAGGGCATTAAAAAAAAAAAAAGCTCCAATAAAGGCAGGAAGAAGTGACCAAAAAGAAAGGAAAAAGAAAGAAAAGACCCACATAAAAAGAATTTATGAAAGGCAAGTTTTCATCAACACTTCATCAACTCTTGGGCCCCTTTCCAAACTTGAGAACAAAGTACGTTATGACAGAACTCCAAAGTAAGATCTCAGAGGAAAAAAAAAATTTAATATAAAAAAGATTTCACACACACCAGCATTTTCAATATAAAGCATGTCTCAAACCCACGTGTACTTTCCAGCTTGCCATTTGGTTCTTTTAGGCAATTTTGCAGCAACACCGCATACCACAAAAAAAAAAAAATGAACACTTACCAGGTAAATCAACACTCCCTGGAGCAAAGAGGAGAAAACAGCACTTACCTAGAAAAAGAAAGAAATACAGAGCTTAAGATGCTATCATGTAAAAACAATTGAAGCAGCTCTTAGATTATCCCAGCCCCTCTACTGCCAGTGTTTTCTCAATGAATGCCATTAAGTTTTTAGAAGAAAACCAAGTTTTAATTTATTCATGGTGTGAAGGGAGTTGTGTGAGGGATAAGCAAGACGGCAATAAGACAGTGCCATGTTGCAAAACCCCCTCTGAGCTAATTTTGCCCTAACTCACTATCATGGATAACCACAGGCTGGCAAAAGAGGAAAAAGGTAACAGGAACCCAAAAGGAGTAAAAATGCACTCTTCTGTTGTTGTTTCTAAGAAGAACAAAATATTGCCAGAGAATCAAGCTTCGAGAATGCTTTGCACTGGGCATCAGGGCAAGGAAGGAAGGATATGCCCTAAATCAGGGCTTTCCCAACCCCAGATTGAGCCTGTGTTTTGTGGAGTAACGGTCAAAGCTTTACAGGAAGAAGCAATAGCCATAGTTTATTGGTCGTCCTCAAACCTCAGATTAGTGATCATGAAACACAAGTACTTATGAATTTGGGTTAATTCTGACCCCAAATATTTTTAATTGCCAAGTTTTTCAAAGTACAGAATGCTTATAATTTGCATGGACCTTTTATAAAGTGAAAAACTTTGGCTATGTTGCCTGGGCTACGTACCACAAGATGGGAGAACATCCGCAGACACTGTGTATTAGAAATTAAACTATTTAGAATTATTTGCAGCTACAGTCTCCAGTACATAAATAATTACTTTTAATTTCAGCGGTCTTATTTTTGAAATGCAAAATGGTCATTTCTTTTGAATTCTTGAGTCTTGTGAAGGGTGATAATCTATAGAGAAATAATGGGACATGAAATATAGTAGAAAGTAACTAAGAAACAAAGATGAAACAAAAATGTCCTTAGTCACTCCATTCATTTACTTATTCAAGAGACGTTTATTAAATGTCTACTGTGTATAAAAGAATATTCCAGGCAATATATGGAAATTAGATATTTACAAAAAGTGCCATTGATGTTCTGAGGAGCTCTCAGTCTAGGAGAAAAACGATGTGTCCACACATACCAGGATGGTAGAGGGGAAAAGTGGTTACAGAGAGGTACACATAAAATGCCATCAAGAGGAGGTGCTGACTTGGGTTAGAGTGGCCAGAGAGGTTTCATTGAGAAAAGCTGGAGCATATTCAAGGGTCATATTTGATATGAGTTAGGCAAAGTGAGATCCAGCAGAATGTATTTAGGGTCCAATCAGCAGCCAATCTCAATTCAAGAGTCTCTCAAAATAGTCTGAGTGGCTCTGTTGATTATCTGACTCTTGATTTCAGCTCAGGTCATGATCTCAAGGTCATGTGATTAAGCCCTACATAGAGCTCCACGCTCTGCATAGAGTCTGCTTATGCCTCTCCCTCTGCTGCTCCCCCCCTCATTCTCTCTCTCTCTCTCTCTCTCAAATAAAGAAATAAAAAAGAAAGTACTGGGAGAGACAGCTGAAGGAGCAGTGGGAAGAGGACCATGGATTGTGGCCCTTGAAGGGCAGCCTGACATCTTACTGCGCCGGCTTTCTGATTGCAAGCCGGCCAAGAGACCCAAACACATTCCACAGTCTACGCTAGCAAGTGAGGCAGTTTTGACCACATCTTAATTTTTTTTTTTTTTTGTTGGCTTACCCTTGGTGCCTAGCGGCAGGGTGGGCACTCTAGAAATGGAATTGCATTTATTTGTTGGGATGTGATAAATACGGCATACATTTGCCTACTTCCTCTCACCCAGAACCAGGACGGGGTGGGCTTAAATACCCTGCACTGGGTTACTGGAGAGGAGCAGAAGCCGGGCCCGAGTGATGATCTCGAAGGGTAACCTTGGCGCTGTCAATCAGGAGGTCCAGTAGGTATGTTCTCATGGCCTCCAGGCAGTCAGAAAACCAGGGGAAAGAGACAAAACAACTAGGGTGTGAGCCAGTGTGAGTGGGAGGGTGATGCACGCTGAGTTCAGTTTCTAATGTATGTAGAGGGTTCGGGACCAAGTGTGTATCCAGGGATGGAAAGGGGGGGCCCTAGGTGCTGGTCAGAAGCTGGAATTGAGATTTCGGAGTCCCCTGAAGACTGGCTGTGGTTCTGGGAGTGTGGATGAGATAGTGCGGGGCTGGGGTGCAGCCAGAGAAAGGGAGAGACTCTTGGGAAAGTCATCAACATGACAAATAAGGAGAAGGCACCCAAACTAATTAAGTTATTGGAGGAGAGTGTGAGAGGCAGGAGGCCAGCCAGGCTGGAGCAGCCTTTTTCGGGGTCTAGGAAGGAGGTGTTCTAGAAGGTGCAGGAACCGTCGGAGCTGGACCTGCAGAGTGGTGGAGGGGAGGTGACTATGAGCAAAGCAGTGGGCTTTGGTGATTAGAGAATACTCGAGAAGGGGAGTGAAGTAGAAATCTGAGTCGTGTGAGGTCAGGGCATGAACCAGCAAGTACAGACACTATATCTACTACTTTCCTAGCAAAGAGCAGGAAAAGGACAGGAGTTAAAGAGGAAAAAACAATGGATACTCTGAGGAACAATATTTGGCATTCAGGTAGGACATCTGAAAACTTACTACCAGGTAAAATGACGTTCTCGCAAATACAGTGTTGCTCACCTCCTGAATTGTCTGCAAAGCATCCTAATGTCTGTTTTGGGATTCATATTCTCAAGCAAAATGAAGCAATAGAAAGAAGCACCAGGAACAATACCAGCACCATATGTATTTTTAAAGCAACCCTGTTTACAATGACAATGCCTCTCTCTTTCACCAGACAAGGGGATTTTTATCTCCAAATGATTGTCCTCAGAAAGAAATTCACTGTCTCTTCCTTCTTCAGTCTAATTGGGGATCCTCTCAGCAAATCTTTTAACATGCCTTGGTTGTGAGCTCACAGCTGTGGCTGTAGCCTTTCAAAGGGAGCTCTTCTGTCAACAACTAAGAGAACAATACCGACCCAGAGAGAAGACACAGTGTCCCTGCAGCTACCACATGACCTACTCAGATGCTCACACCCTGAGGGGATTCCCTGCACTTCTAACCCTCTTCGCTAACCTTGCTGATGGCAAACAGGTTGCTGAGAAGTTAAACAAAACATTTAGTCACACAGATGTCAAGATGTCTAAAGATCAAGTCAGATAGGACATTCTTTTTTGTCTTATTTAAATGTGCTTTTATTTGGCACTTTTTTGGGAATCTGATGGTCAGAGCTAAGCTGAGACCAGGAAACGTTCAATTTCCCTAAATCAGAGAGCTTGTAAATGCCAAAGCTGGAGGCAGTTTCTTCCTCATTCTCATTTTCTTGGCCTGCGCTACTAAAAGTGGAATTCAATACTATCTACCGGTAAATATGCCCATTTTAAAAAACTACACACACACACACACACACACACACACACATCGATTAATTAATTTTAGTCTGAAGTTGGACTCCGAAGTACCATGTTTTGATCACTGCATTTTAGAAAAAATATTTTTTTATTTTCATAAGTTTTTATGTTTAACTATTATGCCCATTGAGTTGCTTGGTAATACAGAGTAAAATACTGAAGAACAAGTACAGGAAGGATAAAGCTTCATAGGCAGGTGGTTTTGATGCTTTATTATTATGTTCATCCTTTTTTTTTTCTTGTTCATGAATAATTTTGTACGAAGCACATAGATCTAGTACATCTCAAATAATTAGACTTTATTTTGGAATGAGTTATTAAATTGCTTGGGCTGTGAACTGAAATGTGAGCTGACCAAGGCTTCAACATTAACTACCACTCATTGTTACAAATGCAGGCATGACTGGAATTCCAGTGCCAGTGAGAGTTCCAGCTACACAGTGCCAAGCCCTCCAGAGGGGAAATCTGCCAAAGCCCCTTTAACCACATGCCTGTAGGAATTTGTGAACTTAATTAAATGCACATACTAAGTAGTTAAACAGCAGAGTCACTGTTTATTGACATACATATCACTGAATCACCAGATGGCATGGATTAGAGACCTAAACTCCCTGATGGCGTGTAACACATCATATAAAACACACTAAACTACAGGTAGGTATTGCCTCTCATACTTCTATTCAGTAGAAACTCTACAGATAAAGTATAACAAAGAGGAAAATAACATACACAAGAGCAAGTTAGAGAAAAAAGACATCAAGATGTCTCAATCAGTAAACATGTAAGAAATGCATCACATAAGTTGAGCATTTGTTTTCAGAAGTCCTCTAAACATGTTATGACATAATTTAATTATCAAACACTTTCTGAATCATGACATTGCCTTTGACCACAAGATAATGCAGTAGATACAATCTCTGTGGTAAAGCAGAATCCATAATATTTGCTGATACTGCATAAATATTGACTAAGTAGACTTTGGTCTCTACAATTTTACCAAGATCGAAGTTCCTCCAAAATAGAACAATGGACCGCACATGAGAAGATGCTTTGCAGCCCACCTTTTCATTCACAACTGGACTAAGTAGGAACATCCAGCAGGGTGGGTGTGCTGAACAGACATCAAGGTTGCTTACCCCTATGTTCACGTCCTTGTATAACAGCCTCCTCTGGAGTGTGGGTGGGGTCTGTGATTTGCTTCTAACCAACAGAATATGGCAGAGGTGATGCCACTCCTTGATTACCTTACGTAAGACTCCGTCTTGCCAACAGAGTCTCTCTCTCTTTCGCTCTCTCTTGCTGGCTTTGAAGAAGTAAGAAGAAGCTGCTAATCCTACAGTTGCAATGAAATGAATTTCCCTAGTGACCTGAGAGAGCTTGGACGTGGATCCTTCCCCAGTCAAACCCCTGATGAGAACTTAGGCCTGCCGGAAACCTTAACTGCAGCCTTATGGGATAGTAAAGGTATATTGTTTTAAGCCTTTAAGTTTGTGGACATTTGATTATGCAGCAGTAAATAACTAACACGGTTGCTTAACCAAACCATAATGGGAACATAATCCAATCTGCGGCAAGAGAGAACTTTCTAAAGTTAAGTCTCAAAATACCACCTATATTTAAACACCTCAATGTTTAAGGAAACGTCAAGTTTATTTACATGCCATTTGATGTGATTCCCTTTGGAGCCCAGGCTTCAGCCCACATCTCTCTTACCACACCTCACCATTCTCTGGCCTTACTTAACTACTCACAATGGCAGGCCCGTGCCGTTCTCTTCCTTAGCTCCGTACTTCACCTCACGCATCTGAATAACTCGTTGCCATCCTTCGGGCTCCATTCAGACATCCAGACTGGGCTCTCTGACAGCCCTTCAAAATCCAGACTGGGCTCTCTGACAGCCCTGTTGCATACTTTAGTCAGGACATACTAATTACAATGATCACTGAGAGAAATTTTTAAGGCCGAAGAAAGCTTGTTGTCCATTTTATCTTTTAAGTTCTCAATATATCATGCAGTAGAAATAAATACTGAATCAGGTAGTTAATATTACGGTATAATCATAGTTTTCTTTAAACTATTACTCTTACTAGCAATTATTGTTATTCACAATGCAACTACTAACAGAATCCCATCTAATAAACTGATGAACTCTTTCTGGCCCACACACTACATGTAAATACATGTAAAAACAGGTTAAACTTCCCAAAGCTTTGAAATGAGATTGTTTACAAGAAAATTCTAGATATCAGTTACTGACTATTGTGTTCCTTATTACAAATTGCCCTTGACATCAGGGACCTACCTTACCGTTCTTCCAGTGCCCACCCCCAATGGCTGGCCCTTTATCAGGATACAAAGCCCTGGGCCACTTGCCTCAACTGAGACTACTCAGAAGAGCCTTTCCAGCTCCAGAACTCCCTATAAGGTGGGCTGAAGGAGCTGCTGTGTAGGTCAGCCTCTCTCTCTGTCCAATCCTGCTTTCCTTCTGAGAATAATTCCCAAGGAAACCTTCTGTGCTCAACCCTGGTCTAAGAATTTGTTTTCAGGAAACCCAAATGAACACAATGACCATGGCTGAGAAAGTGATTTTCAAAATCATTAGGCAATTGTTATACATTGTTCTCAAGGTGATGCTATATTGCTTGTAGCAAATCTGAATCCATCCATGGCAGGAGTTTTCAATGTTTATTCTCTTATGTCCAGGGCCAGGAATGGGATGAGGGGAGTGAGGCATTCACTTCAAGTGTAAAATTTAAGGGAGCACCAAGACAGCAGTAATCAAGATAAATTAGATTTTAATGCAATACTTTAAAACACTGAAGGTAATGCAAAAAATCCATGATGGAAGCACCTGGGTGGCTCAGTTGGTTAAGCGTCCGGCTCTTGATTTCAGCTCAGGTCATGATGTCAGGGTCCTAGGATCGAGCCCTGTGTCTGGCTCCATGCTCAATGGGGAGTGTGCTTAGGATTTCTCTCTCTCTCCCTCTGCCTTTACCCCTGCTCATGTTCTCCCACTCCCTCTCTCTAATAAATAAATAAATCTTAAAAAAATCATTATGAACAAAATGCCAATATTTTAAATAAAAACAGAATGAATATTACAGATTTTTTCTTATGACCCAGGCTCCAATATGACTTGGCATGGTGCTGCTTCTATCCAAGCCAAACAGAATTAGCTTTCTGAAAGAAGCTTTCTCTGTTCAAATTCCAATATGTACAAGGTGCATGACTTAACAGGGCGTCCTGTGATATGGTCCCTGTTTACCTCTCAAGCCTTATCACTTGACACTAATCCTCTCTTCCCATGAACATACATATTGCCCCACCTGTGCATCACCTACAGAGAACTTTTTGAAGCTCCTAAAATGTGTCATGCTATCTAGCCTCTGAGGTCTGCCTGTGCTTTTCCCTTTGCCTGTTCCCCACCTTCTCTCTACCTGGCTGATTGCTACTCATCCTTTAGGATTCAGCTCAGATAGCACTTCACTTGTAAATCCTTCCTGGTTCCTGAAAGACTGACTTAGTTCTTTCCTAGGTGATCCCACTAACATCATATTCTTACCCCTATAGGACTATGTCTTCGTTCAGACACCTTTGGTTTTACCTTTGGTAATAACTAATAGAACCCCATTTTAAACAAGGCAAGCTAAAAAGTTATTGAAGAAAGTGTGCTGGGGTATCTCATAGAACCTGAAACGAAGTTGAACAACTATGCTCAGGAAAGGTAGGAACCAATTGGATGACTGGAAGTCATTAGGAAATCAAGCTGTTGATTGCCCAGTCTCCCTCTTTTCCTCTCTTCAGAGTCTTGCAGTCTCTTGTGACTATTTCTCTTCTTACATCTCTCTTGAAGGCCAGATTTCTCTGTTGAGCATCTCCATGCTAGGTCAACTACCTCTCCTCTTCTGGTCCTAGCTCCTATTTTCCCAGGTCAAGCAATCCACTCGGTTATACTAGCATTTCTCAACCCCAATCCTAACAGACAAGAAAAAGATTCTGATTGACCATTTGGAATTTAATATCCTCCCCTGGGATAATCACTATAGCTAGGGAACAGAGTCCTGTATTGTATTTTTACACACACTATTATGTTAAATAATGAGGTTGTTGAGGCCTCCTTTGTGGGCAGGGGGCTGTCAAACAAGGAAATATAGGTTATTGGTTATCACGCTGGATTTCAATTGTCTGTTTATTAGTCAGTCTCTTCTACCAGTCTACAAGCTCCATGAACATACAGTCTATACCTAAATTTCCATTGAGTGTCTATTATCTGACAGAGTAGTTAATACAAAGGAGGTGTTCAAAATGACTAGCTGAATACATGAAAGGAATGGTATCTTCTTCTTTTTATTAATACTGTTGTCAGTAATAAAAGTTATTTGGTTTAGCAATGAAAATATAAATGAAAAAAATGATTATCTTCCATAGTCTCTGAAACAACTTGCCAGAGAACGGAGAGAATGAAGCTTTGCTTAGCACAGATTGGTGATGAATGTAACTGATTCACTCCTCCCCACCACACATTCCTTCCTAAACAGACTAATCTTCTTTAAGCCAGTATTGCCTAGAAGTTGAACACGAGGCATAGGTTCATTGAAGACTCAATCACCTCTTGAATTATGAAGAATTTTTACTTCACTTGAAGCTCTACTATTATTCACAAACGACTCAACTTAACCAACCATGAATTTTTCCACTGAAAAACTCCCAACTGTTAAAGTGTTTCCGAGAACTTGAAGTTACTAGTAGTTCCTTGGAGGGCTGTGCATGTTAGGGTGTGCATGCGCGCATTTCAAATCTTGGTTTAAAATCTTCCTAAAGCCATGATGTGAGTTCATATTCTTCTATAAACAGTTGACTCACCTAATCCTGCAATTAGGACAGTTTAGCTCTCTGGTGATGAATGGTATCACCTGGTACTTGCCTGAGGGAGCTTCCTAAGGCCATGCAGACTTTGGTTTGAACTACAACCTGAGGTGCTGGTTTCTTTCCTACTGAGTCCTGCCTCTTTATTACAAAATAATGATCAGCATTTCCCTCCTAAGTTTAAGGAAATAACATCTCCCTAAATATTTTCTTGACAGTTGAAGAAGACTCTTAGAACATCCTCAGTTCAAGACAATTCTACCTAGGTAAAGTGCCTAAAAATCCTTGTCTGGTGACTTGCTGCTCTGCTTATCCCAGTGAGCCTAGACCAGAAACCTTCAGATAGCTCTATTTAAAATAGGACTGGTTAGACTTACACTGCTACAGACAAGGTAAGCCTTGTCTTGCTACAGGATCTGATTTTTTTTTTTTTTTCTAGATGATCTCTCAGTTAATAAGATTCTTCACATAGAATGTGGCTTATTGAGCTTCAAAAAAAAAAAAGACATCTGGAGGTTTATTTTAAGGCTTTAAATATTATTGCCTACAATAACTCTTGATTCTTTTTTCTTTGTCTGATAGGGGTAAATGCAGAGACAAAGGTGGGTTGATGGTATTACCTTTGAGGGTTGCTGAGGGTCAGTTGTCGAGGTCCCAGGATCATATGACTAGTAATTCTATCTTCTGTTTTTTATTCATGACTCCTGTGGGGTCCAGTTTTTGTTAACTCCATATATCTCTTTTCCTTTCTCCACCTCCCCTCCCCCGTCAACACACATACATATACATGTACAGTCTCTGGCAATGCCCACATCATCTGCTCTGAAGACTCAAATGTCAGGACTCATGGTAAGTTTAATAAAGGCAAAGTACTTTCCTAAGGCCCCAGGAATATATTAACTTAAATGAAAAATTCCTTCCAACTTACTTTGGCATGTTACCAGGTAGTTCTGAATGGAAGATAGAGGGATAAATCAGAGGGCAATGGATTGCTTTTCTACCCTGGTGGTTGGAGCTTTCCTGTCTTGGCTTATGTTGATTCTTCTAGAAAATCATCTCATTCCTCTCATTTAACCTTTGCTTTGATGGTCAGAGTCAGACCAAGGAAGCTAATGGCCTAAGCAGGGTAACATGATGGCCCAAGGGCCATTCAAACCTTGTCTTGGGTATCTTGAGGAAAGGTTTCTCTTCTACTGTATAGACTGACTAGTCACTGTGACTGTGTTCAGTCTGTATTTCTCCCAGAACTGGTAGGACTGACCCTCCTCGTGCCTGATTTGATAAGGACTGTTGGTTAGCAAGGCAATTACAACACCAAGCAGGTTTATAGAGCAGTATAGAGAAAGAAAGGTGGAACAGGGGCACCTGGGTGGCACAGTCATTAAGTGTCTGCCTTCGGCTCAGGGCGTGATCCCAGCATTCTGGGATCGAGCCCCACATCAGGCTCCTCCGCTAGGAGCCTACTTCTTCCTCTCCCACTCCCCCTGCTTGTGTTCCCTCTCTCGCTGGCTGTCTCCGTCAAATAAATAAATAAAATCTTAAAAAAAGAAAAGAAAAGAAAAGAAAGGTGGAACATTCTTATTGGCTCTCACTCCCCATCCTTTCTAAATTCATCAACTCTGTAGGAAGACCTGAATTTGGTCCCTGCAATTTCTAATGTGGCCAGACTCTGAGAAGTAGTTATTTAGGGTATGACTCTGGCATAGAACTAGGTAGACATCTGGGCAGTTTGCTTTCCCCTAGTTTACAAAGGACAACCAAAAGCACAAGATCCAGGAATAATTTGCCAAAGTCACCCAGTTGGCACTGCAGCCCATTCCAAAACCATATCTTGTGGTTCCTAATCCAATACTTATTCCTTCCCTTTTAAAAACACAATTTCACAAGAGGAGAATAGCTTTATATGCATTATTTTTTTTCCCTTAAAATACTTATTTATTGACGAGGGAACGGAAGGCAAGCTGAAGACAAAGCAGAAGCTGACACCCTGCAATGCACCCCTCCCCCATGGGATGTATGCGACATTCCTCAGGCACTCCTGGATTCCCTAAAGGACAAAGAAACAGTCCTTACTACCTACAGCCCATTGAGGAGTCCTTGAAACAGGCATGGTGACATTCCTCTAGGAATTCAGCTGCCTTGATGTTAATACTTTGCTGGCGTCAAAAGGCAGTCCTAGCCTGACCCCTTCTCTCCACCAAGATCCTGTAAGTCTACTTTAACATATAAAAACTCCTTTGGAAACTTCCTTTATCTCTAACCCCCCAAGATACGTATTGGCAATCATCCCCCAAGCATATGGCCCACCGATATACTTCTGAAGGGTCTCATGACTCAGGTTTTATTAGACAGTAATAAATGACCTTTTCCCAACAACAGCTAGCCCCCTCAAGGTCCTGGAAACCTTGCTTCCAAAATTCCTTAGAGACTTACGCTATCCCTAACCCCCTCCCAACTTGAGGGTGTATAATAGGCCATTCCTCACAACCCCAGGGCAGCAGCTCTTTCTGCCCACGGGTCCTGTCGTCCTGTCCCTGTGCTTTAATAAACCACCATTTTGCACCAAAGACGCCTCAAGAATTCTTTCTTGGTCATCGGCTCCGGACCCCACCCCATTGAACCTCACTTACATTCACCTGTATCTCATCATTTCTGAGAATGAAAATATTTAAAAATTCTGCTTCAAGAGACCAATTCATATAATGTTAAGTATGAATTACATTCTGTAAGCTAGAACCTTAACTTTGAAATAGCTTAGTTTACTTTTTCCTTTTCCATTTCTACTTCTTTACTAGTAATAGCCATAGTGTCAAAGGTAAAGTTGCCATGCAGTACCAAGCTCCCTAAAGGGGTAATCTGGCATATATTCTATGTTTATTTAATGAAAGAATAGATCCATTTAGACACAGTTGCTTAGCATGTGGGTGTGTATGGCTTGCATTCTCAACCTATTTGCAAAGAAGTGGATCTTAGGTTACTCCTTCACACGGATGGAGGATAAAGAAGAGTCTGCCTTTGGCCCATACTCTTATTAGACATAATTGATTATTGTCTTGTTAAACACTAATCTCAGTGTAGACGTTTGAATAGTGGCCCCTAAAAAGACATGTCCAAGTCTTAACCTCTGGTACTTATGAATGTGACCTTATTTTGAAATACGTAGACTTTGTAGATATAGCTAAGATCTTGAGATGAGATCATCCTGAATGCAGGGTGGGCACTAATTTATCGATTGGTGACTTTGTAAGAGAAAGAATAGGGATATTTGAGTTTCATAGACACAATGACACAGAAGGAAAATCACGGGAAGACAGAGGTTGAGATTGAAGTGTTGCATCTACAAGCCAAGGACAGCTGGAGCCACCAGAACCTAGCAAAAAGGCACGGAGCACCGTCCCCCTCAGAGCCTCCCTAAGGAACCGACCATGCCGACACCTTGATTTTGGACATCTAGCCTCCTGAACTATGAGAGAACAAATTTCTGTTGTTTTGAGCACCGAGTTTGTGATAATTTATCCTGAGTAACTAACACACTCACACACCGTTTGATATCTCCGCTTCTATTGATTTTTAGCTCTGCTCACTTTTCCTTTCTTTGCCTCTCACTACTCTTGAGGGAAGCTCTTTCCTTGATCTTTCAACAAGTATTTAGTAAAAGAATATTTTTATGTCTTCATAATGAGCTGACTACCCCAGTTCCCCTCTCTCCATAATTGGGACCCAACCCACATAGGGCCACAGGACTCCCATCCTATGGGGCTCTTCAGGAGCTCTAATCTAGTAGTTTGGTGTTAGGCCAGTCTACTGGGGACTCTATTCTAGCCATCTTTTTTTTTTTTCCCCAGCCTGCTGTTGGGCCCGCCCTAAGCACCACTCACCTCAGTCTTTCCAGTCACTGAGCCCTAGCCCATTCTAACAGAGAATCAGAATCCAGTATAAATAACTTGGCCCCTTTAGGACTAGCACCTTGAACTAGAAAAACTTGAAGAGGGTGCTTACCTCCAGTTGAACGTGCCCTACTAGTCCCTGGCAAACAAATCCTGAATGTGCTTTTACAGAAGAGAGGAGAACTTCTTCCTGCAGCGCCAGCAGGGTCTTCTTTGACTTCCCGGACCAGTAGAGGCTACAAAGGTTTTGCAACGAAGGGCTCTTCTTTCCCTCCCCCTCTTCCACCCGTATCTTTAAATGCAATATGCTTACAATACAAGGGGAAATGCGTTTCCCACCAGACTCCAAAGCGGGGTGGGGGTCATGCCTCATTATAAGATGTATTTTATGGGAGAGAAGTAAATTAGAGGCATATATTAGGAAGCACCCAGGGGCACACCCAAGGCAATGACCTTTAAAGGGCAGTAGTAAGTTACTTGACAGTATAACCAGCAAGTGAATGATCTCGCTATGAAAGGTCACCGGCAACCAGAACAATATTTCCTATTTCAGCACATAATCTGGTACCTTTTGACACATATCTCTTCCTTAGGATGATCTGATTTCTCTGGAACAGACCAGATGCATTTCCTTTGCTTGGTGATGGATATGCTCAATGTGGGCTCGTGGTAATACTGACGCCCGGAGGCAGGCCTTGCTATTTTTGTTGTCTTTAATGAGGCTATTAAAAAGTCGCATTTGCATCCCTCCCGTGTTATTTTGAGATGCCACAGAATTTTAGATTGTTGAGAATTAAAAGGGACCTCTGTAACACCTCAGTCTACTTCAGTCCTTTTACAAAGGAGGACACGCAGCTGGGAAGCAGCAGACACCTGCCCAAGGTTACATACTAAGGAAGGGGTAGACCTTGGCTCCCTGTCCCCCTGCCCGCTGCAATCTCCACCCTGCCCCACGGTCACAGGTGTGCCGGCGAGCATTCAGCAGAGTGCATTAGCAGGGCCCTGAGTTTAAATGCCTGTGAAATTCCCTCATAGGTGTCTGTCTTCTATAAGCCAGTGATCTCATATCTTCTCCTTACTTTGTTGCTTTCCCAGTGGATCCTCAAACCCTTGCTTTGACGTCGGTGCAGATGCCACATGCCCTGCGTGGTTTTCTAATCCAATTGTGTGACTTGATGCTCGCAATCTCTACTCATTGTTCTGGTGTGTTAGACCATGACCACAGCTTGTCAAATCTCCTATCTGTGGTGATCATTGATGCTTCTCAGTCTTCAGTCTTGTGGTGGGTTTTTATCCACCCTGCTGGAAGGGAGGAAGTTATTTGAAGCAAATGTCTAAACCATAGGCGGCTCTTTTTGGTCAAAGAGACTAAGTTAAACTAAAAGGCTAAACAGCACCACGCTGGCTGGTTTTTTGCTTACTTTTCCCCCTCACTGGAAATGTTAAAAAAAAAAAAATGGACTTCGTTGTTATTTTAATATGTAGTTTAAAATATTGATTTTTACATAATCACAATGATTTTGCTACAGAAACAGATTCATCGCAGTTAAGAGAAGCACATCAGTTACTGAATAGGTATTCAGATAACATTCAATTGGCAAACCACTCCCTCTCCTTCCACCAGCGACTGCCTGGGGAGGTACAGTGAACTCTGAAGTGAGGAGGGAACACTCACTCTCCCTCTGCAGTTGGTTAGTAAGTTCAGCTGGTGTGGGTGTGGCAAGCTTCCCTTCCTCTAAGATTTAGCAATACCTCAATTCCATTCCTCTACCCAACATGCACACGCAGGCACATGCTTTCTTCCCAAAGGTCTGATCCAGCTCTGTTTTTATTCCAAGAGGGACGAAAAAGAGGGGAGCGGGGGGGGGGGAGACAATAATTTTACTATTTGCCTGAATTAAAGTATTATCCTTGAAATTGTTGGCAAGGAAAAGGAAATTATCCTTAAGTTACTTTTAATGACGTGCCTGCATGCCATTCTGAGAGGTGTTTGAGTATACTGAAGTCAAGCTGAGTCCCCTGGGCCCTCCAAGCCATGGATGGGTCTCCTTGTAGTGAGTTCAGGCGAATCAGCAGGGACTCCTTAACTTTTCCTCTCCAGATGCTTTACAACCTAGCTCCCTGCAAAGTTCCCTCTTCCAAGGAGTGGTGCGGTCAGGCCCTTGCTCTGGTCTATGACTGCCTCTGTACTTCAGTTTGCTTACTTATAAAATAGGAGTAATGCTTGCCTCGTCCTGTCCCATAAATTTACTGTATATAATGATAAAATGAGGAGGCGGAAAGGTGCTTTAAGCATTTCGAAACAAAGAGGCTCCCTTCATGCGATTACACAAGAAAATATTACATCATGACATTTCTCTACTTCTTCGTGTAAAACAGAAATGAAAGGTAGGGGTGGAGGATTTCTTTGGAAAACATTTAGAACTCAGGACAAAGTATTGCTTTAAGGTTCCTTTTCACTCAAAAAGGCTAAGAAAAGTGCTATGTTTATGGGATATATCACTACATCATGGCAGATTTTTGATATGCAAATTTCTATAAAACCAAAGATGCAGACATTCTTCTCATTCATTGCCATGGGCTTTTGTATAATAAAGATAAATACATAGTAAAATTGCAACTCAGGGAAGAATGTTCTTATCGGAAAGAACAGCCAGGCAGCATGCTTCCTTGCTCCACAGCACAACAAATATTTTTACGACATTCTGCAAGTTAAATATGAATTTATTGATTTTTGTTATTTCTTGTTCAGAAATACATGGCGTCAAAGAGGGAAACGCATTTGTCAATATGATTCAAACAGCCCAAATGTTAATCCCCAGAATGTTCCTTTTGAAACCTAACTATGTGGTTTAGAATGTAACTAGAAAATTACTCGTAGGGACAGGATTGTCAGGCAGAGCCCGAGCTTCTCTGTGCAAAGAGAAGACAAAGATGAAAAGAACTGAAACATAAGGGCAACACAAGTGTAGGACAAGGTAAGTGTGCGGACGTGTGTTTGCGGTGTGAGCGCTGATGGAGGAGGGGCTGTTATATTAGCTGAGAAATAAGAGAATTATCAGATGCTGTATTTGTCAGCCCAACACACGCTCCAGGTCAGTATCTGCGTCGTCACTAACACCATACATCACAGTTTGAAAGAATAAGAAGGAATAGAAAACATAGGAACACATTATCTTACAAAGGAAACTCCTTTCTGCCAGGAAGGTCACAACTTTTCTCCAAAATTCTCTATTTAGAATGTTTTTCTGTTCTCCTAGCAATGGGAGGCAGTGAGACCCTAGATCAGAGATTCTTAAAGAGAGCTGACGTCACCCCCTAAGGGAGTTTTTGGAAATTGTGGGGGCACTGTGTTTGCTTGTCAAAATGATAGGCAGTTTTTGAGTCAGTGGGCAGATGTCAAGGAGGCAGTGTGCTGGAGAGTTCTACACAATGAAGAGTTGTTTCTCACACACCTCTTGAATGTTCTACTGGACATTTATGGAGGTAAAAGCCAGCTTATAATTACCTGAGGCCAGACTTCAACCCTGTCTCGAACACAAACATAAATTATTTTTGGCATAGTTAAAGCCATTCAGCTACACTAATTTTTCTAGGAATTCAAGTACTATGTATACAAAGGAGGATTGTATTTTTTTTTCTATTTTTTTTTTTTACCAATATTTGTTCACCCATTCAGAAAATCACATCAACAGGACTAACTCCACTAGTGGCATATGAATTGCCCATATACTGAAGTGTATCTGTCGGCATTTGTAGCGGTTGCATGTATGATGAGCCTGCCTACTTGAAGCGGTCGCATTTATGTTGATTCTATACACAATTGTGAGCATTTGGCATCATATGTCTTCAGAAAAGCCATATCATTTTACTATAATTTTTTTCCTTTACTTCCTCATTACATTAAAATTTTTTTAGGTTGGTTCTAAAAATATATATGAGTAAATTATATCGTCTGTGACTTAGCTTTCAGGATAGGAAAGAGAAAATTAGAAAATATTTACATTAAAGAGGAGTGTTGTGTGTCACAGTATCGATACCCATTGGTATAAAAGAGATAGCACATTGGCAAACGTGATCTCCTGCCATCTTGGCCAACTGTTGTGTGGTCTTGGAGAAGTCACATTATCACCTGAGTCAACTGAATGGGAAATGATGGGCTGAGCTAGATCTCTTCCAGCTTTAAATTTCAACTCCCTGACTTTGACACTAGTTTAGGTTTGAGAATATTTAAATCCTTTAAAAAATGAAAGCAGTCAAGCTAACTGGGTAAAGTAGGTATTTTGGAACTAATGTAATATGTTGAATGCAACTGCATAAACTGCTCTAGAGAAGGAAAGCCATGGTTAATTGGAGAGGGTGACAACTCTTAAGCAGGATTCTGCGGAGGAACAGTTGAACAGATATAGTCTCTGTGCATCTGTTACAGTTATGTGACATTGAAATCTTAGAAGAGAATCTTGAAAACATGGGAAATAACTAGTATGTTAAAAATCAGGAGTCAGAATTTTGAATTTGGTAGGAAAAATATGCCTATAGAAACAGAGAAGACAATATCTTTGGGACCAGAACTCCTGAATCAAAAAAAAAAAAAAAGATTATTTTCTCAATTTTACACAGCTTCTATAACAAATATTTATTTCTTATTTAGGGGAAGCTAACTGAGCTGCTATAACAAAATACCACAGACTGGATGACTAAAACATTTGGTCTCTTCTTATGTTTCTTGTGTCTTTTCTTTTTTTCTTTTTAAAGATTTTATTTATTTATTACAGAGAGAGAGAGACAGCCAGCAAGAGAGGGAACACAAGCAGGGGGAGTGGGAGAGGAAGAAGCAGGCTTCTCAATGGAGCAGGGAGCCCAACGCAGGGCTCAATCCCAGGACCCCGGGATCACGTCCTGAGCCGAAGGCAGATGCCTAACGACCCAGCCAGGCACCCCTCTTGTGTCTTTTCTTATGAGGTACTAATCTCATTGATGAAGGCTCATCCTCATGACTTAATTACCTCCCAAAGACACCATCTCCTAATGCCATCCCACTGAGCATTAGGATTTCAACATAGGAATTTTGCAGAGATACATTCCGTCCATAACACTGACTTTGTTCCCTGTTAAGTGGTATACAACTAAAAAGTTTTACTTCACAACTTTTTTGCTTAAAAGTATTACTTGCCTGAGTAAATACAAGAAATTAAACATAACCTCTCTTGATGGTTAGTCAATCACAATGCCTCAAGGTCACAATTTTAAATACTACAGACCACCCAGAATTAGAGATTTGAAAGGAATAGGAGATAGGGTTGAATTTGAATTTACCACAGCTCCAGTTTTAAAAGTTAAATTTAAAGATTTTATCTATTTGAGAGAGAGAGTGTGTGTGTGAGCAGGAGGAGGGGCAGAGGGAGAGGGAGAAAGAGTCTTAAGCAGACTCCTCACTGAACGCAGACCCTGAAGTGGGGCTTGATCTCACAACCCTGAGATCAAGACCCCAGCCCAAATCAAGAGTTGGATGCTTAACTGACTGAGCCACTCAGGCGTCCCTAGAAGTTTAAATTAAAAAACAAAACAGAAATGGTGAGAAAGGGAAGGGAAGAGGTGAGTAGGGTACCGGATCTTCCTCTGGGCTGGGTCTTTGGCTCCTGCCGGCCTCGGGCCTAAGCACTGCGTGGAGACAGGTGAAACAGACATGCACCACCGCTCTCAAAATTATTCCGGGAAGGCGTGCCCACAAGCCCTGTTCAACGGAGAGTGCAAGAACTAGTGTGGTTCACACAGCAACTCCAGCGAGTCTACCCCAACATGCTTGCTAAGGCTCTGAGCTGAGGGATTGTGCACCAGGACATGGATCTCGTGGTCATCAACAAACCTTATGGTCTTCCTGTGCATGGTAGCCCTGGGGTCCAGCTGTGTATCAGTGATGTATTGCCTATCCTGGCAAAGATGCTTCATGGCCACAAGGCAGAGCCCTTGCATCTGTGCCACCGGCTGGACAAGGAAACTACAGGTGTCATGGTGTTGGCCTGGGAGAAGGAAGTGGCACATCAAGTCCAAGAGTTGTTTAGAACCTGTCAGGTGGCAAAGAAGTACTGGAGTAAAACATCAGCTTCGAGTTCATCTGTCGTTTGGACTGGATTGCCCAATCCTCGGTGATCACAAGTACTCCGACTGGAATAAGCTGGCCCCCCAGAAGCTGTCTCTTGGTACCCTGAAGAAGGTGGGGCTGCAACAGGCGAAGGCCCGCCACATCCCCCTTCACCTGCACGCCCGCCAGCTCATCCTGCCGGCCCTGGGCTCCAGGAAGGAGGAACTCAACTTGGTCTGCAAGCCTCCTCGCTACTTCGTATGCTCCCTGAGACGCCTGGACTTATGGATGCCAAGTCAGGATCAGAATGGGGACGACGAAGCCGGATGTGTGAGGGCACAGTGAAGACCTCTGGGCTGTTTGGCCCCTGAATCCTTCACTTTGTTTAATGGACTCTGCTAACTTCTCACTTGGGACAGAGTCCAGAAGAGCCAGGTGTGGGAAGTGGAAGAAACGCAGCTGCTTCCGGCCGGGCTTTTACAGGACACTAAATTCTGTTTACTGAGACTTTGGCCATGCTCTGGAAAAACCCAGTCCCTAAGTCTCCCTGCCTCCGAGTCTCCTTGCCCAGAGGGAAGAGCACCCAGGACCAAGCAGATTGGGTCAATAATAGGGAAAGGAGAAACTTGGGCACAGAATCTGTGCTCGGAAACTGTTTACATCCAACAATAAGGCTCATGATCTGTCAGGAAGGTTGCTGTGGTTGGAAAGAGCACATGATGGTTATCTGACTGCTAGAGAAATTCAGAAGTGGTTAGCCACTGTGCTCATGGACATTCAGGATCTATTAGCAAAACCTCTCTGCTCCACTTGTTTTGTCTCGGACTTTGTAGGCCCCTGTCCTAGAACGCAGGATTCTCTCCCGCTGCAGCAAGAGCCTTACCGCAGTAGTGACTGGAGCCTGTAAAGGGGTGTTCGAGGAAAGCAGATGGAAACGGCAGGCCCGTTCTGAGGCCCTAGTGGGGAGCACACACACCGTCCAGAGAGGGCAGTTGTGAGCTCCAGCTGGGTATTGCTCTGTGGGACAAGGTTTTCTTACTTTTTTTGGAGAGTCAGAAAAACCCAGATACAGTTGAGCTTGAACAGCATTGAGAGGGTTGGGGGCACTGACCCTCCCCCCTTGTACAGTCAAAAATCCATGTACTTTTGACTCTCCCAGAACTTAACAACTAATAGCCTCCTGTCGACCGGAAGCTTTACCAATGACCTGAACAGTTGATTAACACATATTTTGTATGTTATATGTATTATATGCTGTATTCTTACAGTAAAGTCAGCTAAAGAAAAGACAGTGTTATTAAGAAAATCATAAGGAAGAGAGAATACATTTACAGTTCTGTGCCGTATTTATTGAAGAAAATCCACGTATAAGTGGCCTGTAGAGTTCAAACCCACTGTTGGTGGATCAGCTGTATTTACGTGAAAGCTCCAAGTGTATTGCTCACTAAATAAAATGTGTGAAACACACACATACAAAAAAATAAAAATAAAAATAAAAAACAAAACAAAATAAACAAACAAAATATCTTAACCTCACCTTGGGTTTTATGGATTTGTTTTTAGTTTGGTTTGGTCTGCTTATACATATTGAATTTGCCTATTTCTCATGAAGACCGAATGCTGGAACAGAATCTGGGGCTCAAGTTAATAAAGGATTTAGTTGACTAAGCCAACTTAGATTTTAAATTTTCAGATCAGATTTATGTCTTGAAAAGCACATGGCACATACAGGATTACAGACCATAAATGTCAAATAATCATAATATGCAGTATCTTTATGACTTTGTTAAATTACATTCGAATTTTGGTATCAGTGTACCCTGTTAAAACTGCTCATTGCTGATGAACCCAAAATGCAGTAGCCATCCTCTGATTATACTGAGATTCTCTCAGGCCAAAACTTCAGCTAAAAAGAAGTTCCCTCTGCTGAACTAACAGTGTTGGCTATGCTTGGTTCCCTAGAAGAATTATCCTTATGACCCAGAGTTTCTACCTAAGGCCAAGTAAGCAAACTCCTTTCCCCCCTACTCCCAGTTCCTATTGCCCTGCCCCTGCCTTTATGCCCTACCCTGAAACTGCCTTGAGGGCAGGAAGTCACCAAATATCACAGGTATATGGAAAAGGGAAGCAACCAGCCTTTGACCAGCCGTCTTGGCCAGGATGAGAGATACCTGTTTTGCATCTCTGCTCTAGGCATCTAGCCAGTTCCTTAACCACAGAGTAGTAAAGACTGGGGCCAGCCTGACCATCTCCCAGGTCAAGCCAGAAGAAAGTCTTGTGGGGGTGTTTAAACCAATGTGCCTCGCCCCTCTGCTGCTGTTTGCTGCGACTGCCTGGGACTAGTGTCCCTGCATGTTCTCCAGCCCCTCCTGCCAGTAGTCCAGGTGGCACGTGCATTATTATGTAGACCTAGAGCTTGACTTTGAGCTATCTAACTTCCAAATACAATTATGTAACCACATTACATACTGGTACAGGGTACTACCTATGCCGTGCAACTATCCCCGGACTTGAGATTGTTAGTTCTATGAAAGCATTCCTTCTAGTAACTAGCCATAGAACCAAAGAGGTTTCTTAACCTCTCTGAAGCTGCTTTCTCTTCGGTAGAATGGTATTTATATCTGTCCCAATGTATTCCTATAAAACCAATCTCTAAACAAAAGCACTTTATAAATTTTGAAGTGCTAAATTAATGTAAAGTTACATTATCTCTTTTGCATTCATCCAAGTGCATATGGCAGAACAAGGCCATGCACATTCTCATTGATCACCTTAATATAATAATTACTGGTCTTTTTATTGAAAAGCCCATCATTGCCTAAAATTGATAGGCAGTGATGTGGTATTGACATAAAAATAACTAGTCCCATGCTAAAATTCATGGACACACAAATGTAATAGTAAAGATGATTTGCTCAGGATATCAAGTACAGAATTATAAATTCCCTTTATTCAGATTAGCACTCATTGTAAATGCACATTCTGGAGCTCCCTATTAGATCCAATTTATTTAGCTTCACGTGTTGTTTGCTTTTAGTTTGAACACTGGTGGGCCCCGTAAAATATATTTGAGACAGACGGTAACCCCAGTTGCTTCTCTATTGGTTTGTTTGCATGTCGGATTTTTTTTTTTTTTATCACAGTTACTCTGCGATTTAACAGTAGGTGGCTAATGGAAATGTTATTTGCTGCAGTGGCAGACTAAATCAGTGGGAAATAAGGGGGTGAAGGGGGAGAGTTGGGGGGAAAGAAATGTGTTTACACTTGAAGATGTCACATGAAACAGCTGGAGCCCTGAGCCCTTGATGCTGGAACTGGCATGTTCTTTAAAGAACTCATCTACATTATTACAGGCTCCTTCACACTTAGAAATCTATTAATTTACAATTAGTTGTATTGATTTTCTAGTAGATTTGTAATTTCTGTAATAATTTACAGAATACTGAAGAAATTAACTATGCCCCTTGGAAAGATAAGCATTACTGAAAAAATAGATCCCAGCACGAGTTATTGAACACATCATGGAATGTCTAGATTTTTAGCTTTAAATTCTTTATTAATTATAGCAGAACTGATTGGGGAATTCCATTTGACTATTCAAGAAATATCCTTCTTCATTCTATCCCTAACTCATGCCCGTCATTTTTAAATAAGAACTCTAACCTAGAGATACACGTAAGAGTATCTTTCTGTTTTTTGGAGTAAGAGAGGCAGATTCACCTTAAGCTTTAGAACAAGAGAAATTCTTCCTATCAATCCACATATACTTTAAGATGCATTTTTCCCACATGACAAGATGTAGCAATAATTAATCAAAAAATATGAAAATGCTTGTAACTGCTTTGAATTATTTTGGTTTCCTTAAAAGTTCTAGTGGGTACTAGATGTGCCAGGCCCTGTTAGCCTTGCTGACACAAAAGGGAAATTACCATCCAAGGCTGGAGAGGGTTCAGTCTTCCTAGGAAGGCAGGAAGATGGGAGAAAGCAAGGATGTGCAGGGAGGACTAGAGACACAGGATGAGGAGCTCAGTCCAGTCAGGAGAATGGGTATGGGGAAGGGATCAAAGAGGAGGTGAGTCCATATTTAAAGGAAAAAAGAACTGAGTTATTATGGTTCTTGTCAGGGCAAATGCAACTGGGTTTTTAAATGTGTTTTCTGTCCTGAGATCCATCATCATTTCAGGATCATATCTGACTGTTATGCAAAATATTTCAATCTTATGCTGGGTTACTTTGCTTTGCATTGTTTTTCTGTAATGAAATATTTTTCAAAATGCTTTCTCCTTTTTAAGAGTTAAAAGAAGTATCACGGTGTGTTTGGAGAGAAGTAAATCTGAGGTGTCAGTTCACTGTGGGTCAAAATGTGACGAGACTGTGGGCAAAGGGCCTGGAGGACACAGGCCTCTGGCCTCAGAAATGTTGGTGGGGCAGTTGTCCTTCGATACAAAATCACTTCTATCCAACACCACCTCGCCATGCACAGAGGTTTGGGATAAAATGAAACTTATGTCTGTACTTTGAATACAGTTGTGTGGTCTAGAAGCAGCCATGTTATCACCCTGAGGTCACTGCATAGGAATGATGAGCTAGACTAGGTCTCTATGGTATCTTCCAAGTTTAAACCCCAACTCCATGATTCTGAAACTAGTTTAGACTTGAGAACATTTAACCCTTTTAAGAAGCAAAAACAGGGGCACCTGGGTGGCTCAGTCATTAAGCGTCTGCCTTCGGCTCAGGGCGTGATCCCGGAGTTCTGGGATCGAGCCCCACATCAGGCTTTTCTGCTGGAGGCCTGCTTCTCCCTCTCCCACTCCCCCTGCTTGTGTTCCCTCTTTCGCTGGCTGTCTCTATCTGTCAAATGAATAAATAAAATCTTAAAAAAAAAAAAAGAAGCAAAAACAGCTGAACTTACCATGAGGGTGTTGTGGTGATACCAAGCTGTCATGGATTCCCACAGAATGGCAGTATTCTAATACTGACACATTTCCATGACTTTCCTTTAGGGAGACTTACCTACTTCTTGTTCTGGTTTTGATTTTGTTTGCTTCTTTGGGTGTGTGTGTGTGTGTGTGTGTGTGTGTGTATGTGTGTGTGTGTGTGTGTTTTATCCCTCCCTTTTATTTTTTTAAAAATGTGTTCTCTGATATAGTAATTGAACCAGATTTATAAAGACCCAGGAGAGGAGACTTTCTCACTTGACTGTAATTTCTTGCTAGCCTGTTCTGGCTTCTCATCTCTAAGTTTTATGAGAGCACTGGCTGTTCCACAGCTTCTATTTTTGGACCACTGCCTAGCTCAGAAGAGCCACTCAATAATTATGTGGTTAATGATAAATATGCGAATGAGTTGAAGAAATATGGGTACATCTAAAGGTCTGAGTTGAAGCAACTCAGGTTAGAGATGCTTAAGAATGCTTTGTCTTTCCCTGTATTTGTAAAAAAAAAAAATATATATATATATATATATATATATATAATCAGAGACAATAACATAGTAGAGATTATAGTTTGGGAAAATCTAAGATGCATTTTAGTTCTGAACAATTTTGTATCCTTTTATGTCATTATCTGACATGTTCCTGACCACCTACGGCACTTCTGTATTATTCCTGAGAAGGAATTCTCTTCAGAGACTCAGACTGAATGCCACTGCACATAGACATGTTCTCCTTCTGGATGTTATAAAATGAAATACGCTTCTTTTTTTTGTTTTAAAGATTTTATTTATTTATTTGACAGAGATAGAGACAGCCAGCGAGAGAGGGAACACAAGCAGGGGGAGTGGGAGAGGAAGAAGCAGGCTCAGAGCGGAAGAGCCTGATGTGGGGCTCGATCCCGGAACGCTGGGATCACGCCCTGAGCCGAAGGCAGACGCTGAACCGCTGTGCCACCCAGGCGCCCCAGAAAATGAAATACACTTCTGATTCAAGTACTCTTTGCCTATCTTCTTGTTAGTACCAGAATTTGCTCTTGGAACCATTGGCTCTGGGGTAGGATAATGAAAATTTGGAGAAAAAAGTTGAGGTTGACAGTCTTTTCAATCATGTGGTGTTAAATATTTTGCCTAAACTGATTTTTAAGTTTAGCCAAATAGATGTTGAAAATTAAATCACAAGCGGGGCACCTGGGTGGCTCAGTCATTAGGCATCTGCCTTCGGCTCAGGGCGTAAACCCAGGGTCCTGGGATCGAGCCCCACATCAGGCTCCTCTGCTGGGAGCCTGCTTCTTCCTCCCCCCACTCCCCCTGCTTGTGTTCCCTCTCTCGTTGGCTGTCTCTCTCTCTGTCAAATAAATAAATTCTTAAAAAAAAAAAAGAAAGAAAATTAAATCACAAGCAACTAAATCATTGTTATAAAAAAGGATTTAGTAAAAATCATGGGATTAACATAGCACTGGACATGTGCAGGTACCTGGATTCGTGGTGTATTTATGATGCTAACGAACCATGTGTGTTCACGAAGGCATGTGAGCTTCCCATGCCTCAGGGGAGGACTGATGAAATAAATTCATTAAATCATCTGTGCATTTTTATGATGTTATATTCCTTGAAATGTATTTATGAAGAGGAGGAAGAAGGGACAATGGAACGTATGCAGCAGTGCCATTTTAAAAGTCAAGACCTAAAACTAATTTCAAAATGGGAATTGGTATTCCGCATGCATTCAGACAATCAGTCGTTAAGGTCAGGTCTTTCCAAAGGAAAACTTGTTATTTTCTCTCCCAAAGAGCTAAAAGCAGATGTGTAATATAAAAGAGCAGGAACACATGAATATTCTGAATGCTAATGCCAAGGAATATTTGCCATGTACCAGGGTCATAAATCTCATCCTCCTTCCCTCCCATAAATCAGTGGGGCATGTTGATGCTCCCGGTCTTCTGGTCTTTTCTGCTAGGACTCGGAGAATTTCCGTGCTGATGCATGGTTACTCACTTCAAATTTTAAGTAACATCGTAGCTCCAAAGTTATAACTCATGTCCTAAAAGAACAAATGGACCTCACTGTGACAAAAAGATCCATGTGATGAACGTGGCTCCTAGCCTTCCCTCCCCTATGAGGCCTTTGGATTTTTGGTGGGAAAGAGACAGCTCAGTCAACACTAATCAGTATCTAGTAGCTTCTTGAAGTACTGTGTCATTTGAGGGCTTCTCCCTCCACCAATGGGGCAATGTAGTGATAAATGAGCAGCGCATGCCATTCTCCCAAGAGACAGTTATGGCACTAGACTAAGTCATTGCCCACCCATGGTCCGCATTGAACTATTTCAGCTCCATTCTTGGCCCACTGTGTGCTCACTCTCTGAAGTTATAAAATATGTTCTTCCCTCTTACTTTGAAAAGCAAGTTTTCAAATTACTTTCAAATAGATGGTATTCACCAGGAAAGCAGCTAAGGAAAAGACAACCTAAGTATGATTAAATGTGAACAGAAAAGCTGCCAATTGTGGCATGACTGCTACATGGAGCCAGGAGCTTTTCTAGTCACCTGGAGAATGTTTAATAACCCTTTTGTACTATGTTAATCTCAAGAGGACACAAAAAAGGTAGTATTCCTGTTTCACTAATGAGGGAACCGAAGATCGAGACGTGAAGTCATGAGTCCTAGGTTACATAATTAGTTGAGGGTGGACCAGTATTCAAATGAAGTTGTCTTTTTTTTTTTTTTTAGTAATCTTTTTAAAACTTCTAAATTGGAAATAATTTCAAATTTATAGAAAAAATTGCAAAAATAAGATTCACCTAGAATTTACCTCATTTACTTTATCATTTGTAGAGTCTTTCTTTCTATAAATACAGAAATTAAATATCATTACATTCTTAGAAACATTTGAAGGTGTGACTTACATCATGGCTCTTTCTCCTAAATACTTCAGTTATGTGTATGTGAGATATATATATGTGTGTGTGTGTGTGTGTGTGTGTGTGTGTGTGTGTGTGATTCCCACACCCTTTGCATTATAACTTTGCAATCTGTCCTATGAAGAAGTGGCATGTCTTTCTCCACCCTTGTATTTAGGTTCACCTTTTGACTGGCTTTGGCTAATAGAATGTGAGGGAAGCAATAGTGTTCCAGTTCCTAGTCTAGGCCTCCAGTGTCCCTGCATGCTTACACTCACTCTTTTGAAAACCTACCACTGTCAGGTGAAAAAGCCTGGCCTAGCCTGATGAATGACTAGACATATGTGGCCCAGTCGCATCCATCACCCTTAGCTAACCAGTCACAAGACAAATGAGTGAGGCCCTTCTCCCTCAGCCAGGCCCCAACCAACCCTGTAGCTACCAGCTGAAGCATAGCTAGCCCCTGAGGTCAGCGGAACTTGACCCCGATCAGCTACTCACCTGACCCACAGATTCATGAACACCAATGAATGATCATCATTTGAGGCCACTAAGTTTCTGAGTGGTTTGTTAACGGTAATAGATAACTGGCATAAGCAAGTCATGGCATCCTCTTAGAAATAGCTCTGTCTAGATATCCTAGAAAAAAAGGGTGATCTTGGTTAAAAAAAAAAAAAAAAAGAAGTGTTTCTAAGAAAGCTGCTGTCGGATTAGATGGGAAGGACTGGCCAGAGATTGCTTAGATACTTGCCCCATTGGTCACAGGAATATGGAGTAAGGGGTCCAGAATTTAGGTCTCAGTTTTAGCTCTGCACTCAGCACTGATATGCTAGTAACATAGTGCTAAACTGCTGTGTTCTCATTTATGAAATGAGGACATGGACTGAATCCTCAAAATCCCTCTCCTCTCTGACTTGTGAACTGATGAGTCAATTTTATCTGGTCAAAGTCTGAGGTTCTGATGAGCTGACCAATGACTTCTGACTTTTGAAGGAGATGGATAGCAGGAAGAGAAGGAGTCAGGCAAGGAAAGTTCTCCAAGCAATAAACATCTCTGCTAAAAAAACAAAACAAAACAAAATTAAATTAAAAAAAAAAACATGTTGCTGCGTCTTTATAGTCAACCAGGTAAGGTAAAGTCCATGGGGAGCTTCCTACTCATGCTCTACAGGCATTTTGAGGATAACAGGTCACAATAAAACATCTCACAATTCTATCCCTTTGTAAGCATTTCTGTTGAGTTACATGCAGGCCTTTAAAGAATAATTTTGCCCAGGGGTAACAACAGGCTTAAGTCAAGGACGGATAATGTTCACCTAACTTGAAGAAGCTCATGCAATATTTGACAGAACATTAAATTCCAGAGAAAACATCACAAAGAGATTTATTCTGATTTTGAAAATGGGACTAGTATCACCAGTGAGTCTGGTGTCTGCCAAGAGGCCCACAAAAATCCAGGTTCAGCCAGAGTCACAGAGGAAAGGCTGGGAAGTCCAGAGGGTATGGACATGCTTGGCCTGAGTGCCAGGAGTGGACATGGCTCTGGCAGAGAACATTCCTCGCTCCTCTCTCTCTTGTACATTCTCCACCTTTCCACGTCCCTCCCAGTCCCACTTCTTACAGGAAGCTGTTTCGGAGAATGAGCTGAGTGCGACCTCAGGAGGCATCTCCTCTTGGGAATGCCACTTGTCAGACATCCTACCCCCTGGCTCTCTGGGGGGAAGGTGGCCTCGGGAGGAGCCCCCAACACTGTGTGAGAACAGAGTGCCACCTGGGTGCCATTCATTTTGGTGAGAAAGCGATTCCTTTTCTTTGAGGGGATTTCTGTTACTTAAATGGGCCAAGTGTGGTAATTGAGAACTTAAAACAACTTTGACCAAGCTCTTCTTTACCAGACTGGGAGATAGTTCCAAGGGGTTGGATGATATTTTCCTGAAGTTCTATGAATCAAAACAAATTTAAAAAAATTCTCCAAAACATTCTTCTTTGCTTTTCCACCAAATTGTCATCACACAATAAATACATTTGGATGGGGATAATTCATGTCATTAGCACTGTGCCCTGGGCGCACAAGGACACCTGATAAAGTTTCTCTGTGTAACATGAACTGGCTTTATCATCTTAGTCTGAGTTCATTCCTGCTCAGCGTTGGCGAACTTTTTTACGTAAAGAGCAGGATGGCAAATATTTTAGGCCTTTTTAGGACCATAACGTCTCTGTCACAATGACTCAGCTTTGCCATTGTCATTTGAAAGCAGCCATAGATGAGATACAAATGAATGAAGGTGACGGTGTCATCCTAAAGTTTCCAATAAAACTTTATTTACAAGGACAGATGGAACAAAAGGAAAGAGAAAAACAGGAAGAGATAGACAGCCATATTTTGCTAATGCCTGTTCTAGCTCATTCCCCACTAAGTAATTATGTGTTATTTAATTTCTTTGAATCTGTCTCCTCATATGTCAAGTGGGGAAATTACAAAATTTTCTATCCCGCAGGTTTCCACAGAGACCATGGAAACATTTTCAAAGGCATGAGCACCATAGCAATGTAATGGGCTCTCAGTATCAGCGAGATCAACAACTTGGATCTCGCACAGATTCTTCTCGGACTTTGGCATGCAGAAGCAGCCTCCAAGTTTCGAATAAACACATCCACGAACTGACGGTTCCTGCCCCATCCCTCCATCCCCAGCAAGGCCTATTTTAGACGGATGACTCTGGCAGGCCAAGCCTGCACTTGGTATCGAAATTGTACACATCCACTCTCGGGGCTGTGTCAGACGTGTTACGCAGTCATAGCAGAAATATATTTCTCATGCTCGGCACGAGGCTTTGAATTAGGTAAACAAATCCCAGGATCCCTTCTCTGGGCTTTCCCATCAATGACCTGTTTCCTATGATTTTCTCCTTTTTTTCAGAGTCTGTGTTGATTTCTCTCAAGATATATGCACATATGTGTATCTATATAAATCTCTATGAATACGTATGCGACAGTTTTTCTCCTTCCTTGCCTCAACATGGTAAAAGCCCACACGGAGACCCAATGAACCAGTTCATGACAGATTAACTTACGGGGCAATGAATCAGGAGAGGATAACACAGTCATTCACGGACACCATGTCAGCTTCATTACCTGAGTCCTGCCAATTGAAGGAAAAGCAATAAAAAGAATCCCATTTGCTTCCTCTGTCATAAAATCACAGTTCTCAACCAGCAATGCGTGTAGCATGTGATTTCCACAGTCTCTGCACAAACACACATGCATTGTTGCGTTCCTGTCCCGTAACTGCTGGAGCCTGGCCTTTGCCAGCAACAGCCCAGGACCGGGAGCCCACCCCGGGGAAAAATTTATTATCAGAAACTTTGAAACAAGTAGCTGCTAAATAGAGGTTCGATAATAGAGTCAAACTCGGCTGTCACCTGCTGCTCTGTTTTGCACTGTAAATGTAAGAATATAGAAACATTTTAAGCAGCTTAGGGGCAGAAATAATGGAAAACTAGTGATTTTGGTAATTTACATATTTATAGAGGCTGTGGAGATTTTAGTCAGGAAACAATGAAGAAAACAGAGTTGTCAATGATCAAATGCTACCTGCCATGAGGAGCTAAAACCAGTAATTTACAGCTAAGCTCAGTTACACCTTTGAAATTACCGTGAAAAAGAAAAATAAAACACCAAAAATGTGCATTTTGGTTCAGGTTATCAGCTTTAAAGCTCTATAAAATGAATGCATCTGAGCATGTGACATTTAATACAGGTAAAAAACACCATTACGGAGAATAATAGCACAATTGAAAAACGAACTGTGCAAATGGGTGATAAGGTTTCATGTGCTGCTCTCTTGGGATATCTGAATTTTTATGGCAACAAAGGCCTTCAGTCAAAGGAATAACTCTCTAATAGTATAATCCAAGGTATCACAGGTAGTGGAGAAGATTCTTCCCATTGTATCTCACCCCTGCTGGGTTCTGGCCAATGTCCTCCATCAGCTTCCAATCAGTCAGTGGGCATCTGACATTTGTAGGATCGCTTCTCCCCATATTACCCACCCCAAAGATGAATTGAAGCCCAGTACAGTGTCTGGGTGAACACAGAGAGAATCTCAGGGTAGCTGAGAATGAGCACTTTTCTTTCATACCCTGTCACCTATGGGCAGGGCATCCCTTTACCCTAGAGAGCCATTGCCTAACCTGGATAAAGCAAAGAAGGGGGAGATAATATTTACTGAGCCCTTATTATGAGACTTTATTCCTCACAATGGCGTTATAAACTGGGTATCATGATGTCCATTTTATAGAGAAGGAAACCAGGAAGCAACTTGCCCATGAACCCACAGTGGGCAAGGGGTGATGCTGGTAAACGGCATCCAGGTCTCATTCTCAAGGTCATATTTATTTTGCTCTATCAGGATATCTCACCTCCACTCTCTGCAGACCGGGGCCATGAGTTTTAGCAATGGGTAGGTTATCATCAGACTGGACTGCAGCTCTAGCTGCTAGACACCAGGATTTGACTTCTCCATCTCTCTTTGAAACAGCATGAATTGAAGGTATGTGGGAGGATAAAATAACAGTGGAGGATAAAATAACAGTGACAAAATTATGAAAGGCAGCCTCATAATACAAGCATCTGCTCTTTCCTGGCCATTTGCGTCAGATTCCAGAGAACCCTCCAGCTCGCTCTTCCTGGGCTCTGTGTCAATCCGTTGTAGGCCCGCTAGTTGGCACGTGGACGCGTGGCTAAGTAAGTTCCCGCAGTAGGTCCCAATTGACTGACCGACTGGCCAAACAGCTACACCATGATTACGTTTCCCCTTTTGTTGCAAGACAGGGGGAGGGGTGATGGCATCCAGATAGAGCAAGAAGAAAACAGAGACGTGGGGAAAAAGTAAAGGTAAAAGGAGAACAGTGGCAAGGTGGGTAGGGGCTGGGAGGTGATCCAGCCCTACAGGTGCTGTGGGTTGGCTCACCTACTTCTCTAACACAGCCGCTGTGTGCAAAGTTTGGGTGCAGAATGAGCCAAGGACTGAGGGAAGGTGTTGCGGGTGGGCATCACGGAGATTCTGAGCCTCATTTCCAGCCAGTTCTCTTTAGTTGGATCTGTTTCTTTCACCTTCAATTTTCTGCCTGGTCATACACATGAGGGACTATAAGCCTGCTTCTCATTGTCCATTTGCTCCCTATCCTCAGCAGATGTGTGAGTCCGCACCCCCCGACCCCCCACTAAAAGATGGAAAAACTCCTGGAGGGATCCAAGCAGAACTCTTCCAACCTCATAATTGTAAAGCATCCTCTCCCATTTTCTACCTACACCCTACAAATTCCAGCAACATCTAAAGACACTTTTCAATGGAAAACTTCAAAAGGCTCAGCTTGCAGAAAAGCCACAGGCCCAGAGATGTTAGGCAGATTGATTTCAAGATGCTTCAGAATTTCATTTGCTCAAGAGTAGACAAAAACTTTGGTTGGACCCTGGATCTGAAATGGGAAGCCAGTCCAATTGCAAGAGTGGTGACTGACCTGGACTTTCAGATTGAAAGTGATTTCAGGACACCTGAAGCGTCAGGCCCGTGTTGAATGTATAGCGCGGTCTGAAGGGACAGTCTGGAGGTAGGCAGAGTGGGAGGCCCTATTCAGTTAACCTCTGCATTTCTGTGAAGTCAATGGCCATGTTTGAGGTAAAAGGAAGATTAATCAGACATAGGCAAACCTCAAGCGTCAAAAATTTCAGACAGACAGTGCAGCCCCTATACTGGCTATGACAAGGAGAGGACTTTGAAAAAACTATTAGGATAAAACCACCTAAATCCTCAAATTTCAGCTGACAGCCTAAAGTATAAGCATTTTACAGTTATTTCAGCTGAAGTTAAGGCTATTCTCCTCTGGAAGGTCAAAAGAAATCTGTTGAATTGATGATAGGAGAAAGACTGAAAATGCTACCTACAGCAAGATTTTTCTGGAAGTTTGCATTGTATCTTGTTCGATCTATTCCTAAGGCAGTTCAAAGACTCGATGTAAGAATGTAAGATTATCTTCCACCTGATTGAGAGCCCTGCTTCCGATATCCTACCCAAACTGACTTACAAATTATTCTACAAAGGCCTTTTCCAGCAGCAACCCCTGTACCAGTCCCCCGTAGTCATCAGCAAGGACAGGATGCTCTGTAAGAATGATTCATTGCTCCGGGCACTTGTCAATGGCAGTCACCAGATGAATTTGTTGTTCTGCCCCAGCCCTTTTGTTCTCTGAGTATCTTTAAGAAATGTTCTGTTGGTCCGAGCAAGCATCTGCAGAATCCTGGAGTGTAAAAGCCAGAAGGAAGGGAGGCACACCAGAGGCTACTGAGTCAAACCCTCTCATTTCACCAGTGAAGAATGTAAGGCCCAGAGGCAGGTAAGAAAGTAGGTACGTTTTCACAAGAGCAAGTAAAAATCCATTTTAAATCTTTCTGTCTATGGATAAGCTCTAGGCTCTTCCAATGGTGCCAAAAGGCAGAAAAGAAGTTAAAGACAATCAAAAATGCTGAAAAAGTATCAGCAGAGAAGCAAGTTTAATAACCATGGTGGAAATTTTCTAGAAATTATTTTTCCTTTCTTCTTCAATAAAAGCATTCTCAAATCTCAGGCAATTTAGTATAGGATCCTGTATTAGTATTTGCCCAAGAAATACTTGGGGACAGAATTTATAAACTGTCTATGGCCAAACTAATTTAAATTTTTTTTCACACATTCAAAAAACATTTCCTGTGATCTCAATGGGTGCCAGGCTCTGGAACGTAAAATGAGAAAAAACCGTACATTGGCCTGGACTTGCTCGTCTTCAGGGTTTCATAGAATGGGGCTTTGCAAGAGAACTCGAGTAACTATGCTTCCCTTTGGCTTGATGAGAGGATGGAAGGCTCACTGTGTGGTCAGCCCTGGTGAAAACTTACAAGAGAATTATCTTGCAGGCCCATGTATTTTTGGAATTCATCTATAAGTTGATATTTACCCTTCTTTAAAATCACTTAATTTCCTAGTATGCTCTGGTATATTTCATTCATATGAAAATTAGAAGACCTGTGTTTTTCATTTTTTTCCCTTATGTTTATGTACTTTTAAAAAATTTTATTTAAATTCAATTAACATATAGTGTATTATTAGTTTCAGGGGTAGAGTTTAGTGATTCATCAGTTGCATATAACAGCCAGTGCTCATTACATCAAGTTCCCTCCTTAATGCCCATCACCCAGTTATCCTTTCCCCCTCACCCTACCTCCTATGCAGCAATCCTGTTTGCTTCCTAGAGTTAAGAGTCTCTTATAGTTGAAGACCTGTGGGTTTAAATAAGCATATGTTCTCATTTTCAACTTCACAATTTTATATATAATCAGTAAGTTCTTTTTTAAAGATTATTTATTTATTTATTTGAGAGAGAGAGCAAGAGAGACCATGAGTGGGGGGAGGGGCAGTAGGAGAGGGAGAGAGAGAATCCCAAGCAGGCCCCATGTCCAGCACAGAGCCTGATGCAGGGCTTAATCTCAAGACCCTGAGATCATGATCTGAGCTGAAATCAAGAGTCAGACGCTTGCTTAACTGACTGAGCCACCCAGGTGCCTCTATAACCAGTAAGTTTTATATTAAAACACAGACAATGATTATCACCGGATGGTGACTATAGGGGCAATTCTGTTCTCTCATTTTTGTTTACCTATATTTTCTAAACTTTCTAAAATGAATATGTTTCATTCAAAATGTAATAAACTCTATATTAAAGCCATTGTGTTAGTTTTGAGTTATGTGCTAATGGAGAATGTGTGTGTGTGTGTGTGAGAGAGAGAGAGAGAGAGAGAGAGAGAGAGAGATTGGCCAAAAGAAAAGAACTTCTTCCAAACTCAGAGTATCTGGTGGGAGAAAAAGGTAGTACTCAGAAGCAAGAAAAGCCACTGAGTCCTGAGCTCCATAGCATAGAGGACTTGCAAGGTGATGGTGAGAAAGGAAAATCAAGCCAGGCAACCAGGTATGAGGTGAGTCATAGACTTTTGTGGTAAAGGAATCTGACTTGGGGAAGAAAAATCAGGAATGTAAATGTATTAGTTAGGGTAGGCAAAATGCTATAACAAATAGACCCAAAGAGTGATAGCTCAAATACAACAGAACATTTTTCTTTCCTCCTAACAGTCCAATGAAAGTGTCTCAGGATGACACAGGCTCTGCTCCCCTCAGTTTCTGAGATCCAGGCAGGGCATCAGCTCTGCTTCAACACGTAGTTTCCAACACATCACTGCTAACTGCTGTTTCAGCCACAGGAAGTAGGAAGAACATGGAGGGGCACCTCTAGGAGGTTTTCTGGGCCAGACTTGTAAGTTATGGGCTTCATTTCCATACCCAATCACAACTGGGAAACTAGCCCTATGGTCACACCTATAGTTGGGCAGCCATATAACCAGCTACTATTGGAGAAGGGAGGGCCCGATGTTGGTGAATAGCAGTTACTGTCACAAAAAGAATGAACCACAAGAATGAGACAGCTAGAAGTTGGTTAAGAGGCTTCTCCTGGGAGCACTGTGATAACACTCAGTGTGGAGAGTGTATGGCAGTATTTCATACAATGAGCTTCATAGACAAAGAAATCTGGAAAGACTCCATACTATAGCACCATCTTGAAAATTCATAATGTCTATTAGTACATAAAATGATCTTAGAACTTTCATAAAAAACAAATAGATATTTACAGAAGTATCTTCTTAAGTTTTCCAGCATTTTCCACACATATATGGCAGTCAATCAAATTCTATTTGTGGGTCAGTCCACCATCTTGAAAAGACTATTGCCAGGAAATGCTGTTGGCTGCCCACTTTCTGAATCTGTCCTGGGTATAGTGCGTATTTAGCAAAGACACGTATTTCCTTAGTCCTCAATGTTATAGCCGGATCTATTTACTATGTTAGCAATTGACTAGGATGCATTTTTATTTTGTTCTATCGCAACCATAAAGAATAACCTTGAAGGAATCAGTCAGATCAACTTTTTATGCCTCCTTTCCCCACCCATATAACGAGGGCCAGGATATTGACCTCTCTTGTAATGCATTTTACAAAATCAACATAAAGGTTTATATTAATGTTATTAATCAAATTAGCAATGAAATGGCTGATAAGTAATTAGCTATGGAACAGCGACTCCACTATAATTGTATGCACCAAGATTTGCTACCTGTCTTGAAGGCCTGACCTCATGGAGGACATAATTAACACTGCTTCTCGTCTTTTGATATTATGGATGGCAAATAAGGTCTGGCTTTAAAAAATCATTTTTGGCAAATGAATCTCTAGAAGGCTAATAAAAACTGATGCCTCATAATTTAGCCAAAAATATTTATTAGGTTACTTCTATTAAAACTAGGTTTATGGAGAGTCTAAAAAGGAATTTTGTACTGTTTCCAACTTCTCAAAACATACAGGTATGCACATAATTATGATAAAAAATCAGGATGTGATAGGAGGGTTGCAGAAAATTTCTTTTAAGCGCATACAGGGAGAGGATCAGAAATTTCAAGAAAAAGATAGTATTTAAGCTGCCCTTTGAAGAATGGTTAGAAATTCAGTGGATGAGATAGGGATGGTGAATAAGAAATGCAAGATCATAGGATAGTTCTCGCAATTAGAATTATATTAAGAGGAAAATTAAATCTTTATTAGCACTAACCGTAGGTGACTGCTACAAAGAAATAGCCAGCTCTTTAGATCGGTTTTCCTTAAGTGTTTGCAGATCATTTGTTTGGTGACAGGTTAATGTGGGCTCTGAGAAAAACAGGCTCCCGTGGTCAAAAAATAAGCTAGAGAAATATTAGGTTAACTGAGGTTAAACCTGTTTCATTACCGTGTGTTACTGAGAGCACAAGGATATGCAAATGAGCCCTGTGACACTCTAAGAGGAGGATGTAGAACAAAGAATTTTCCAAATGGAAGTCAAGGCACAAACTTCCTCGGTGTACATTCATTCACATCACACCTTAGGGACAGTTTATTTTTTATTTATTTTTTTATAATAATTTTTTATTATGTTATATTAGTCACCATATAGGGACAGTTTAAACCTTAGCTCAATTTGTAAAGTTGCTTTGATATTTGCGTATTTTTAAATGCAACAAATGTCACAGGAATATAGCTCTAACGATTTGGGGCCATCTCTCAGAGATACTTGAGGTCATTCTGACCAAGAATGATTGATTCTTCTCTGGATGCTACACTATCCAAGGCTTAAATTGGAGAGTCACCACTATGAAAGTCCATGTAATACCAGAAAATATTCAGGCCTTAGGTCACAAGAGGAGTCGATTGATTTCTGTACTAGGAACAATATCCTGAGCCCGTGAAGAAAGAGACAGGGACATTTTGGAAATAAAAAAAATATCAAATACCATGTAGGGGCCAGGAGACGTAGAGTCTTTGCCAACTCAGAAGTGGATCTGCCTGATGGGAGCTGAGGAAATGGTCAGGGATAACAGTAGGGGCTTCCTGATGATGGATAAGGAAATCAACACGAGTAAATAAATATGAAGACTATTTATTAATATTCTACCTATCAAAGGCACAGCACAAAGTCTTAGCAATGCCTCCCAAGGTTGCCTATAAAACAAATACTAAATAAATGAACAACCATAGCAAAGCTTCCCTTACTGTGGTTGAGTTTCTGATTCTTTCCTACTCTTCCTGACTTAGATGCCACTCCTCATACCGTAAGACCCAGGCACTTGCCAGATCTCTCCCTGCCCAGAGCATAATAGAAACTGTCACATCAGAATGTAAAAAAATGATCTACATGGAATTTATTGAATCTAGCATGAAAAACTACTTCAGAAAGAACATACAGTCCTTTAATACATTAAAGAGAACGAAAGCAGAATGAACATAAGCTAAGGAGAAGACGACATAAGTTATTATGTAGCCACATCAAGTAGTCATTTTTGTGTTCTTCAAGGATGACACCTGATGAACTCTTATTTCTACAAAAATTCCCACTTACTCATAATTAAGAGAAATATACTTTGAATAATTAACTGTTCCAAATAACTATCATACATCTACACGAACACACGGGTGTCTAAAAATGTATAAACCATAAACAGGCTGACATTTACTGAGTAAGTATTATTGGCAAGGCACATAAACCTGTTTAATCTTCACAACATCCCTTTAATGCTGGAACCATCGTCCCATTTTACAGATGTAGAAACTGAGGCACACAGATGGTAAGTGACTTGCTCAGAGCGATGGGGTTAGTAGCTGGTGAAGCTATGATTCAAACTCCAACCATCTGCCTCCAGAACCTACATTCTTAAACTATAAAAGCTATTTCATCTGTATGTCTATGAATATGATTCCTTCAGAGAAATTAGATTCTGAGCATTTAGGTGCTACCCAGGTGTTTAAATAAATTTAGTTATGTTTATGAGAAAATCCTGTTTTATCTTTTGTAATAGAGATAACTAGGTTAGGCAAAACATTCATAACTTCCCAAGGGACAGACAAATAATTTTTTTCCTTTTGAAAATAATGAAAACATGACATATGGCATTTACATCGAATCTGGGGAGTCATCTGGCCTCCTTCCTTCCTTAGATCTGCTAGCAATAGGTCCGTTAGCAGTGTTTGAGTAGGCGAGCTGCCTACATTCAAAATGGCATAGGTAACTGGCACAATTAGTGAGAAAATTGAGAGGGTTTCTGTTTTTGCAGAATTATTGAGGCAACTACCACAATTCTTCATTTCCCTTTGGCAGATGACCCGCTGGCCAAGCACCCTTTAGCTTCCTTTCTCATATCTCACCTGCTTCAACATCATGGTCCAGGGCAATGCTATTCATTACGACGACCTGTTTTACTACCACGTCACTGCTCATTATGAATGACCTGTGTGTACACTTTTGCATCTCCAGCAAAATGACAAAAGACAGAATAGCAGAACTGGCTCATTTCCCAGTGAGCTCTTGCAAATTCCTTGCATGTTTCAGAGAATGTATCATGGCTGATAAACCTTTATCAAGTTAACATCAGAGAAATAAACATAATCATGGCTTTGCATGAGCCATTTTGGTATATATAAACAATGTGCCACCAGCCTTCCTTCTCCTTTGATCCACCCTGTTGGGGCTTGACAGGTGGTGTCCACCCTCTCTCTGGGCTCTCACGATGGCTGTTATCATCCTTCCCTAGTACACAATTGTGTTGGCTCAAAACCGAGAACACATTCTTGTTGGTAGAGCTCCTGCAGACTGTGGATTAGGACTCAGTCTTCGAAACCTCATGGGGACTCAGTTTGCCCCCAAAGAGATGAAGTCCAATGAAATTATCAAATAGATGCAGGTTTGCATTTGATATCACCAGTCTACTCTCTTGCTTCTCCCTCTGGATCCCTTTCCTGGCCTGCCTCCCAGGTGCTGGGCACAACAGACCCCCAATGCATCAAAACCTTCCACCCAGGAAGGGGCCCAAATGAACAGTTTTCCAACTTAATGTGAATAATTTACTTTCTACATAGTGTATAAGCTCTTCTACCTAACGGTGGGATACAAGCCTTTAGTCTTTATAAATTAATGTCAGCTATCAGGGAGTACATAGAAAAGGTTTTTGAAAGAGACAATGTTCTCAGGGGTCACAACTCAAATGCCTGCAGATGCCAGTCTGATATGTGAATGAGTAGAGCAGGTTGGGACAGGACAAGAGGGAGTAGTGAGGCCTGGGGCAATTTGGAGAACTCACAATTTTTCCAAACACATTGCCCTTATCATAGAAGAATACAATCCTAGCCTTGTTAGACATTCTTGTTTCAATAGAAGTGGACAATATGTCCTTTTATGTGACTTTTTCTAATTGTTACATGTTGCCAATCAATTAAAAATCTAAAAACCCTCTGCAGGCCTAACAAAAATACACTGTGGGCCAGAGCTATCCCAAGGACATGCAGCTCGAGACATCTACCTTGGACATCTGGTCTTTAGCTCCAAATCCCATAACCCCTGCATATTTAAATTGTGTATGGTGGTAGCCCCAAATCTGACCTAGTCCAAGAGCTGGGAATTAACATCTTTCACGAGGAGAATCCTTTACAGTTTTCAAGGCACTGTTAACACAAATGATATTTGATTTTCAAAATCACCAATCTGTATAATCTTATTTGTTATATGGTAATACATCATTATCTGCTTGACTACGATTAAATATGTCTCTACGTTTATATCACATTATATATATATACATGATATTGTATGATTGTCTGCTATGAGATGATGTGATGACAGCAAAGTTCTCTACAAATTCTTATGGTAAACCATGTAATTTACGTACAACAAATAAGACCAGATCATGCAAAAAGGGAACTTGGAGATAAACCATTTCCTGGGTCAGAAATTAAAAGAGCAAAAAGTTGGTCATAATCTAATAGCATAAAAAACTTTACTAAGATTCTGATCTCTTGGTAGTGGGGTTATTGGTGAGTTTGATGGAAAAGTCTATGACAGAGAGGAAATATCCATCCTCTCTAGGGGAGAGGACGCTCTGGCTCAAACACATAACCCAGCTGGTCCTGTCCTATGGGTAGAAAAATAAATTATTATTAGAAGAACCCACTGGTTTACCAGAGCTCAGAGTATCCTTTTGCAATGATTCAGTGTTCACTGAGTACCTTCCTGATAATTTGGCATTTATCTAGATTATTTATTTATTTATTTATTTATTTATTTATTTATTCATTCATTCATTCATTCATTTGACAGAGATAGAGACAGCCAGCAAGAGAGGGAACACAGGCAGGCGGAGTGGGAGAGGAAGAAGCAGGCCTCCAGCGGAGGAGCCTGATGTGGGGCCNGCTTCCTGATAATTTGGCATTTATCTAGATTATTTATTTATTTATTTATTTATTCATTCATTCATTCATTCATTCATTCATTCATTCATTTGACAGAGATAGAGACAGCCAGCGAGAGAGAACACAGGCAGGCGGAGTGGGAGAGGAAGAAGCAGGCCTCCAGCGGAGGAGCCTGATGTGGGGCTCAATCCCAGAACGCTGGGATTCACGCCCTGAACAGAAGGCAGACACTTAATGACTGAGCCACCCAGGCGCCCCAGCATTTATCTAGATTTTTAAAAAGAGAGTGTATGCACTCAACAAACACCCCAAGCCCAAATAATCCAATTAAAACATGGGCAGAAGATGCGAACAGACATTTCTCCAAAGAGAGACAGAAGACACATGAAAAGATATTCAAAATCACTCATCATCATGGAAATGCAAATCACAACCACAATGAGATATTAACCTCACACCTGTCAGAATGGCTAAATCAAAAACACAAGAAACAACAAATGTTGACGAGGATGCAGAGAAAACAGAACCCTCACACACTGCTGGTGGGAATGCAAACTAGTGCAGGCCTCCCTGGAAAACAGTATGGAGGTTCTTCAAAAATTAAAAGTAGAATTTCCATATGATCCAGGAATTTCACTACCAGGTGTTGATCCAAAGAAACACTAATTTGGAAAGATACATGCATCCACTATGTTTATAGCAGCCTCATTTACAATAGCCAAATTATACAGGCAGCCCAAGTGTCCATCAATAGAAGAATGGATAAAGAAGATGTGGGAGATATATATAAATATAAATAAAATGGTGTATTATCCAGCCATTAAAAAGAAGGAAATCTTGCCATTTGTAATAACATGGATGGCTCTAGAGGGTATTATACTAAATGAAATAAGTCAGAGAAGACAAACACCATATGATTTCACTCATATGTGGAATTTAAGAAACAAAATTAACAATGACAAAAAGAGACAAGCTAAAACTCAGACTATTAACTGCAGAGAACAAACTGATGGTGATGGAGGGTAGGGGTGGGTTGGGTAAATAGATGAAGGGGATTAAGAGTTACACTTATCATAAGTACCATACAGAATAGTAATATAGACAAATAATGCATAGAATTGTTGAGTCACTATATTATACACATAAAATTAATATACTATATGTTAACTGTACTGGAATTAAAAAAAATCACACAGACACAAAAAAGAGTGGATGCACTGGAAGGAGTGGGTATTTGGGCCTCTTGGGTGTATGTCACATTTCTTGGTATAAATTTATAAATTGCCAACCAGGCATGTAAGTCAAAGTCTCTGAGCGAGGGGCCAGCTCTCAGAGTACTGGCCAAAATCATGTTCAGAGCCTGACAAACCTAGGACCAGGCCCCCGGCTGTAATAATACACTCGTCAAAGTCAATGTCATCTTCTGAAGGCTCTTGACCGTCCACTGCCTGCCATCCTGCAAACTTCTCACCTTGCCATTTCATAATCCAAATTCCCATTTGCTAGAGAAGAATCTAGGGTCCAGGAGATTAGGTGGTTTGTCTGGGTCGTGAGCCAATCTCTCTCCTCAGGCTGCCTTTCTTCCCATTACAACAGCTGTGGGCCGATCCACATGGGCCCAGAAATGACCTGGGGACCTAAGGCTAGCAATATGGTTTGACCAGCATTACCTGCTGCACTGAGGACCCATTTCAATGCCTAGTGAGGCACAAACCGAGCAGGTTATCTTTCTCCTTCCCTAGTGTGTGCCCAAACCTCCAAGTGAAACTTGCCTCACCAAGCCTATGAAGCTGGGGCAATGAAGACTTTCACGAGCAGTGTCATTGAGATATAATTTATATACCATAAAATTCATCCATTTAAAATGCACGATTCAGTCATGTTTAGTATGATTATACAGTGCAATTTAATCTAATATCATCATCTCATTTTAGAACTAGTTTCCTACCTCAAAAAGAAAACTCCTGCCTCACGGCAGTCATTCCCTGCTGCAACCTGGTCTCGACAACCGCTAATCCACTTCATGCCTCTTCGAGATTTGTCTATTCCGGATATTCCATACAACCGGAGTCATACCGTGCGGTCTCCTGCGACTGGCCTCTTTGCTGAGCACCACGTTCCTGAGCTCCGTCTGTGTTCGAGTGCGGCTCAGTACTTCATGACCGGTATGACGAAGCCTCGGAGAGTAACCGGTGTGGCCAAAACCCCGAAGTGCAAACGGCTGGTGGCATACTTTTCTTTATTATTAGTATTCCAGTGACTTATGTTTATTTTTATCTTTTAAAAAGATTTATTTATTTGAGAGAGAAGGAGAGAGAGAGAGCGCATGAGCGGGAGGGGCAGAGGGAGAGAGACTCCCAAGCAGACTCTGTTCTGAGCACGGAGCCGGAACTGGGGCTCAGTCTCGCGACCCTGAGATCACGACCTGAGCCGGAACCAAGAGTCAGATGCTTATTCAACCGAGCCACCCAGGAACCCCTGGGTTCATTTTTTTTTTTTTAAGATTTATTTATTTATTTTGAGAGACAGAGCGCAAGTGCAGGAGCAGGAGGAGCAGAGGGAGAAGGGGAGGGACTCTCAAGCAGACTCCATGCTGAGCACGGGGCCCTGGGCTCTATCTCGTGACTCTGAGATCACAACCCGAACTGAAATCAAGAGCCAGAGGCTCAGCCGACTGTGCCACCCAGGTGCCCCACTGGGTTCATTTTTGCACGTCTCTTCCCTACATCCATCGTTCTCCGGCACCTGCCAGCTCATGCAGCTCGCTGTCCCGCAGAGGCTCCTGCTAAACCTTGCACTTTCCTGGGTGTGAGCCTCCCCTGCCTCCAGGGCTCTGAGGGAGCCCCCATTTTCAGCGCCTCCCTTCAAGTCCACAAGTGGAATGAACTGTCCTGCCCCCGAGCTCCTGCCAGCGTCAATCAGAGTCCAGCCCCTATAGCTGTGCATCCCAGGTATTGCTCTGAGGGAGGCCAGGGACCAGACCTCAGCCATCCTCTTCCCCATCCACCCCATCGGCCACACATCTCACTCAAGAGAAGTGCTACAGATCAAATCAAACGCGAAGACAACAACACAAACGTGACCTGTTTGGAAGTTTCACAAAGTAATAGGAAAATAACATGGTGCCCAAAGGAGATGCGTGGTCCACCTGGGAAACACCTGAATTGCAGATAGGTCACACAAAACTTGAATAAAACATTTTAGGATACCACATGTAACACACTCCCTTCTAGCCTTTACTGAGCAAATAGTAGTGCAAGACACCAGCTGTCTCTTTAAATCCCCCAGACTTCAGAGTCCTGTTCTCCAAAATGCCCTTTGAAGTCAGTATTTCAAGTTCAGGTTTCCCGGGACTAGTGTGGCTGATTTGGTGTGGTGTCTGCCCACTCGATAAGGCCTTCTTCCAGCTAAAATATGACTGCTGTGGGGTCTTTACAGGCGGTCCTGTGTGGCCAAGGTCAAATCAGTCGGCATGTGCCTTCGATCTTCCATCTCCTATCTTGAGGCACCATATGCTTTTATGATGATTTGGGGGTGTATGAGTGGCAGCAAAGCCAAGGCAGGCTAATGGAATCAAACTTGTCATCATTCTCATTTGCTCGGCTTCCCAGTATCTGAATAATGGCAGGACCGAGAAGGGAGCAGGGGACGCCACCTGCCCTGCTCTGTCTTGGGCTTGCCACTTTGCCTTGGAACATCTCCCTCACACTGACTTCCTCTGGCAAATGTGTCAGCACCTGATTCTGCTTTCATTTTCATTCTCATATTTCACTCCGGGAGCCTGCTACATGGCTAGACCTGACAAGAATAAATTTATAAGGATGCAAGCTACAGAAAGCCTCGAATATATTCCCGTTAAAGGTCCATGGGGGCAACAAAGAAATCATCTCTAACTCATTTTTGAGCACTGTAACAAGGGCATTTTCCAGGGGAGAAGAGTCATGTTTTATTGTTGCACTTGTAATGTTCACAGCTGTTAAGGACTTTGCCACCTCTAATGACGATACACTATGGGAGCATTTCAGCATCTGCAAGGGAAGGTCGAGCAAGTTGCTGAGGGCTGGCCTCGGCTCCTCCCGGCAGCCGCACTTTTCACCAAACAAAATCAGTTACTATGTATCTTGATGCTGGAGGTAGGCTATTGGTTTTTAACTAATCAAGTTCTGCAGCGATTCCTGCCACAAAATAATTTTTATTAATGAGAGGTGAGATGAGAAAACTGTACTTTGCCTTGAGCAGCCTGTGATATGCTAATATCTCCTATTGCTGAAATGCTAATGAATCAAAATATAATCATCACCTAGACAGAAGTGAGCACAGAGTTTGGAATCATGAGACACAGATGGGAGTCATTTCTCTGCCACTTACTGGCCAGCTGGGTTGGAAACCGGTCTCAGTTACTCCATTTGTAAAATGGGTTTCTCTTGAGGATCCCGTGAGATCATGTATACTACACAGCAAAACACAGAGCAGATATGAATGTAAATATAAAACCATGTGCAAAAACTCACACACCTATGAATGTCCTCAGAGGTAAGTGGGATCTGTTTCTGCGGTCTTTAATTTGGTCTTTAAATCTGCTAAAGAATTGCATTTGAGGAAGTATAAATACTGCTTTATAAAACATCTCCCCTCAATAGATCTTGAAGACATACGACTGGCATCTTTGAACAATAAGATTAGGACAAGATTGCTTCATTAGGAACGGGGAAGATTTGGAAGTTATTTATCTGGGTGAACAATATTAAAAACAGGGTGTTCGAAACCTTCAAAAGTGGGTAAGAGAGTACCATGTGGCGAATTATTTATGTAAAGGAGAGCCGTGTGATGGAATACTACACAGCCTTTGAAAATGAAAAATATTCATAGAATATTTTAGAAATAGAAGATATTCTATAGAATAGAATAATATTCTAGTATTCTATTAGAAATATAGAAAACATAGAAAAATATTCACGGCATCTGCACTAAGGAAAGTAAGATTCTTAACCAAAAATGTATGCATGTGTTTTTATATAGATATGGATATGTAAATTTATGTCTAGAATAAAGACAGGAAGCAGTTGTTAGGGACTGAATGTGTCCCCCTCCTTCCTAAGAGTTCATATGTTGAAAGACTTCCCTTCCCCAATGTGATGGTATCGGGAGGTGGGGTCTTTGGGAGGTAATCGGGATTTGAGGTCATGAAGGTGGAGCCTCCATAAATGGGATTAGAACCCTTAGAGTCACAGAGAGCTTGTTTCCCCTCTCTGCTCTTCACCACGTGAGGATCTGAAGAGATCAGCAGTCTGCAATCCCGAAGAGGGACTTCCTCAGAACCTGACCGTGCTGGCACCTTTGTCTTGGACTTTGAGCCTCCCGAACGGTGAGTAATACATTTCTCGTCTATGGTACTTTGCTACAGCAACTTGAACTAGGACAGAAAGACACTAAAATTACATCTATATAAGTACAAAAATGAAGATGGCCTGCTTAAGAATAGTTCCTCTTTAAAAAAATCAATTTTAAAGGACTATAAATTTAATATGAACAGCAGTTTAACATGGATGCTAAAAAATTTAATGTGCTCATAATCTGTAGAACAGGGGTATAAATAGAGAAGACATCAAGTAATAGTATCAATATATTCTGGGCTGCTCAGAACGCCTCTGGTAGAAGCAACCACATTTTTTTTTTAATGGCGTTTGTTCAGAGACGGATCAGCAGCCAGATTCCTGCTAAAGGTTTTCTCCTTAGTGCGCCATTTAATCCTCATGATTATCTTATGGGTTCCATTCCACGTTTTACATTGATTTTTGTATTCATTTAAATAATAAGGCGTCTGAGTCCAGTGGTTAAGGGCATGTAGTCTGGTTTCAAATTTCTGGATCAATAACTTACTAAATGACTTTGGACAAACGACACAACTCCTCTCAGGCTCAGTTTCCTCCTTTGTAAAATGGGATAATAACACCACGTGCCTCCAAGGGTAGGTGTGAGGATGTAAAATACTAATTACAATTCTTCACACACACGGAGTATTTTTTAAATGTCAGTTCCTATTAGTAGTAGTCATTGAAGTGACCTAGAGTTTTTTTGTTTTGTTTTTTGTTTTGGGAGTTGAGAGAGGAAGATTCTGATTGTGGCAACAGATTAAAAGGAGTTCTTGGAAGGACATACATTCAATCTGAAGGAATTTCAGAATGGGTGAGCACATGGTATACGCCTCTAAGGGCGTCCACTCCAGATCCATCTCTGTGTGGTAGGGTGCCATCTTTCCCGTGCTGTCCCTTGCTCCAAATTCTCGGATCTTTTCCTTTTTATTTGCCAAAGGGAGCCATCCGCTGAGGAAGGAGTATTACTGAAGCTTTTGTGAGATGAAGAAAAGATGCCATTCGAGGAGAGAACCAAGACGGCACTGTGAGGGCGGTAACATTTCGGATGTGATACTTAGTTTACAGGGTCCTAATCTGTATTTTGTCAACTCATACAGAATTCCACACGGGGAGTTTAATTTATACTAAGTTAAACCCATGAGGGCTTGATTTATCAACCAAAATATTAATTCACTGGCAATGCATAATACAAGTACCACCAGGAAAAATATAACTAAAAATTCACTACCAGTTGGTCAGGAAATACTCTCCCTGGGAAAGCCGACTTTTATAGTCAGAAGTTTGGCTTCTGAAAATGAAGGAGGTGTTGCCATGAAGGTTTTCCCTCTGTTGTGTTTGCTGCTGCCTGTCCAGTGTTGCCACTAAGACAATGCCCAACACAGTAACTTCTGGGTAAGTTGTTGTTGAGGTGAATAAAAGAATGGAAGAACAAAGGTAGGAAGGAGAAAAGGAAGGAGGAGGGATAGCAGGAGAGTGGAGGGAGGGAGGAAAGATAGTTTCAGGAGTTAGTGTCATCAGCGAAGGAGAGCCTGACTCCCGTGTTACTGTTACCCTAAGGCTAGCCAAACAACAGGACCAGGCTTGCTGGCCGGTGCTCAGGACATCCTGATTACTGAATAGGATTTCGCCCCACTGGCAAATTCTTGTTTAAGCAAACATTCCATAGACGCCCAGAATTAGAAAGAGGGCTGGAGCCAGGAGAAATGGAACATCACAGAAACTTAGCCCCCGTCCTTTCTTTCCTGGCATCTCTGGCCATAAGGCTCATATAACGGCCTTCTGCTTTCCTATGAAACTCTAGATTTTTGTTGTTGTTTTATTGTTTTATCATTATTTTTTAAAGATTTATTTTTTTTATTTGGTGGGGATGGGAGAGGCAGAGGGAGAGAGAGAGTCTCAAGCAGACCCGCCACTGAGCAGGGAGCCCGATGCAAGGCTCCATCCCACCACCGCGAAATCATGACCTGAGCCAAAATCAAGAGTCGGACACTTAACTGACTGAGACACCCAGGCACCCCTTGTTGTTATTTTAATTTAAACTCCATCACCATGGAAAGCACCGAGTACTTGCAACTGATGAACTTTCATCTTAGATCTGGGGAGAAAGCTTAAATGAGTTTGGAAATGGATTTCTCATTTTTTAAATGAAATTTTCTTACATTAGATTTTACAATATTACCTGTCTGTCCTTAACAATCAGCTGAAGACCTGAAAGCCTCTGCTTTCCCTTATCCTCAAATGGAATTACTTCTCACACATTTAATCTCATCATTCAGTCCCAAATCCACATTCCACAAATGAATAATGACTACTTATGAAACCCTTAAAATTCTATTACATTTGTATCTTAGGGTGAGCCAAAACAGACCACAAATGTCTCAACCACATGACCTCTGCCAGTTTTAAATCTCCAAACTGCATTTTCCCCCTTCTTTTCATTCTCTTCTTTATTTTCTGTGTCTTCCCTTTATTCTGGCATTCAGTTTTCCCCAGTTTTAATTTTATGATTGCACCCATAGTACATAGATCATTGAAGAATTCAAGCAATACAGAAGTTACACGGGTATGAAATTCTCTCTTCAAGCAGCTGCCCCCATTTCCAGAGGTGATCATGTTTGACCACGAAATTCACAGCCTTCCAATCTTTTTACATCTCCTTAAAAATATGTAAGGTTATTTTTAAAAACACAAACTGGACCTTACTGTGTGTATTACTCTGTAGCTTTTTCCACTTAACAATATTTTTCGAGACAGTCATGCGTCAAATCACACAGTGCTACCACATTCTTTCTAGTAGCTCTATAGTTTTTTATAAAACGGACACACCAAGATGCGTTGTGCTGTTCTCAATGCATGTGGTTACTTAGGTTACTTCCAATTTTATTATAGTGACTCCTTCTTTGAACACGTTTATGCACATATGCAAGTAGGTATAAATACAAGATGACAGCTGGAACTAGAACTGTGAAGTCAAAGAGCACGTGCACTTAATCTTTTAACAGAACTCACTTAACTCCCCTCCAAAAAGGGCCTCCAAATACACACGACTCTCCACAGTCTCTGAGTCTCTATGTCCATGTATCTGCCCAACACGGACGTTTATTGATCTTCTTTGGGATCTGTTTACTATCAGCTCATTGAAAAAAACATACCTCATTTATATCATCTTGGTGATTAAGAAGATCAAGTATAAGTTTATATTTACTTTAGCCATATATATTTCTTCTTCTGTGAATTTGACCATTATCATCTTGGGTTATTTTTTTCCCCATTGATTTGTATTTTGTATATTTTCAACATTAATCTTTTTTTCTGCCAACATGTTACATATATTTTTTCCTAGTGCCCCTTATACTTGCTTACGGTGGGTTGTTTTTTTTTTTTTTCTGATTCAGAAAAAATTTTAAAAATTATATTATCAAAGGTACTCTGACTGCCCCAGCTCCCAGGCTGGAGAGAGTTTCTGGGCATGTTGCAGAGAGGGAAACCCAGGCAGAAAGTGGCATTTTCCTGAGTTGAGGGGACACACTTGGGAGTCTGGGAGGCCAACACAGATAAACTTGAGGGCAGCATTTCAGAGAGGAAAGCAACACAGAGAACTCCAGGGATCTGCAGGGGGTTCACCTGGAGAATTCCATTGAGTACGGATGACACATGGGTATGAGGAAGTTCTCTGAGGCTAAGGAAAGAACCGACCCAAAGGATTAGAGTGAACAAGTCCACACAGTCCAGGAGGCTGTGTGTCCTCTACCCAGATTAGAAAACCTCATCATTCAGGAGCATTGATTAGGATATGAAGGAAGGTCTTGCCTCAGTAATGGGGAAAATTCCTTTGATCCAAAGGGATCAAAGTGTTTCCAAGGAACTTAACTATGTGGTAGAACAAAGCTCCAGAATATTTATAGGAATTCAAAAATGCAGCAACCAGTCAGGTAAAACGCAAAATAGCTGGCATCTAATAAATTATACAGCACGCAAAGCAGCAGGAAAATATAACCCTTAATGAGGAGAAAATCAATTCGCCAAAACTGATCCAGAAACAACACAGATTTAAGAATTAGTAGACCAGTGGGGCGCCTGGGTGGCTCAGTCGTTAAGCGTCTGCCTTTGGCTCAGGGCATGATCCCAGCATTCTGGGATCGAGCCCCGCATCAGGCTCCTCTGCTGGGAGCCTGCTTCTTCCTCTCCCACTCCCCCTCCTTGTGTTCCCTCTCTCGCTGGCTTTCTGTCAATTAAATAAATAAAATCTTTAAAAAAAAAAAAAACGAATTAGTAGACCAGGATAATGAAGCAGCTATTACAACTGTGCTCCATATGTTTGAGAAGCTAAAAGATTGAACTTGTTAAGTAGCGGCAAGAAGGATATTTAAAAGACTCAAACCTTCCAAGGATGAAACTTAATGTGTGAGGTTAAAACACACTGAATGGGATTAATGCCAGGTTAGACATTGCCAAAGAAAAAAATAGTGGACACGAAAGCACAGCACTGGAAACAGTTCACAATTAAACATATCATGAAAATGACTAGAAAAAAAGAATACGGCGTCAGTTAACTAGGGTTACTCCCAGTGATCGAGCACAGGTAGTTAGAGTCCCCAAAGGAGAGAGAAGGTGAGGGAACCAGGAAAATATTTGAAGAAAAATAGGCTAAAACCTTTCGAAGTTTGATGAAAACGTTTATAGCTGTATAGACCACAGATCCAAGGATGTCAACAAACGATAAGCACAAGAAATATGAAGACAGCTACGCTAAGACACGCTATCATCAAATTGCTTAAAAACTGTGATACGAGGAACATCTTAAAAGCAGCCAGAGAAAAAAGACTATAAGTCTGAGGAATAAAGATCACAATGGCAGTGGACTTTTCAACAGAAACAATTTAAGTTAAAAGCTAGTGTAGCAACAACCTAAGAGGTACTGAAAGAATAATTCCATCAACCCAGAGTTCTTTATTCAGCAAGAACAGCTTAGAAATTAAGGCTCAAAGAAAATGTTTTTAGATATACAAAAGCTAGAATAACTCATCACCAACAGAGGTGCTGCAAAAATTGTTAAAGAAAGCCCTTGAAGAGAAGGAAAATACAACAACAACAACAGAATGAAACCTTGACCTCTACAAATAAATGAAGATTACTAGAGAAAATCTTTGTGACCTTGGGTCAGGCAAAGATTTTCTAAATACAATCCAAAAGCATTATCCGTAAAAGAAAAAAAAAATGATAAATTGAATTTTACCAGAATCAAGAACTTTGCACTTTGAAAGAACTCCCTGAGAATAAAAAGACAACCTGCAGATAAGATGACATTTGCAAAGCACATATTGGATAAAGGCCTTAATCCAGAATATATAAAAGTTCTCAAAACTTGGCATTAATAAAACAAACAACCCAACAGAAGATGGGCAAAAGAATTTGAAAAGGAAATATATGGATGAAAAGTAAGCACCTGAAAAGATGCCTCACATCATTGGCTATCAGGTTGTGCAAATTCAACTTACAGGGAGCTATTGCTACTTGCACACCAGAATGACTGACCATAGCAAGTGCTGGTGAAGCTGTGGAGGGTGGGTGGGAAACTCACATGCTTCTGATGGGAACGTAAAATAGTGCAACATTTTAGGAAAAGACTTTGGCATCTTCTCAAGATTTAAACATATATACACTATATGATCCACTTACTCTGCTCCTAGGTATTCACCCAGGGGAAATGAAAGCATATGTTGATGTGAAGACTTGGACATGAACGTTCAAGTAACTCTGTTAGCTATGGCCCAAAACTGTAACCAACCCAGATGTCCATCAACAGGTGAAAGAGAAACAAAGTGCTATATATCAATATAATAAAATACTATTCAGCAAGAAAAAAATACATTATTAATATATACTCTCTCATGAACGAATCTCAAAGTAATTATGCCAAATAAGACAGGGAAAAAGAGTCTGTTCTAGAATCCTTGAAGAGGCAACTAACTGATCTGTTGTGACAGAAAGCCCATCAGTGGTCTTCTGCTTATGAGAGGCAGGAGGAGGGAGGAGTGGGGAAAAAGAGAGGGTTGACCAAGGGGCCCAGGCAGAATTTTGGGGATGACAGTAATGTTTTGTTTTTTTTAATCTCAATTACTGTGGTGGTGTTACTGTGGTTTTTCAACTTGATTATTGATTACTGTGGTGGTTTCACTAGTATTTATATAGAATGGCAGAATTTTTGAAATTGCACACATTACACATGCAGTTCATTGTATCATCAATAAATGTGTTCTGAATCATTAAAAAAAAAACAAAAAACCAAAACCCTGAAACAGAGAATGGCTTTGCTGGGTTCCCTGCATGTAGATCTCACTAGCTGTAATCAAGGTGTCAGCCCGGCCACATCCTCATCTGGAAGCTCAGCTGGAGAAGAATTGTCTTCCAAGCTCACCCAAGTTGCTGGCAGAATTCATTTCGTTGCAGCTACAGGGCTCAGAGCTTTAGAGGTTTTTGCTGACTGTTGGCCGGAGGCTTCCCTCTGCTCCTGCTGTTCTCTGTCATGTGACCCTCTTCATAGGCGGTTTACAATGTGGCAGCTTGCTTCTTAAAGGCCAGTAGAAGGAAAAAGAATGAATTTGCTAGCAAGCCAGGGTTACATAACATAACGTAATCCAAGCGTGACATCCTATCCCCTTTATCGTAAAACATAACATAATTGCGGAGATATCCTATCACTTTTGCCATCTTCTCATGGTTAGAAGCAAGTCACAGGCCTTACCCACAGCCTAAGGGAGGGATTACACATATCACACATATTACAGAATGAACACCAGGAGGGGAGGCCATCTTGGAGGCTGAGAGCCACACAGACATTCCTCTCTTCTTAGTGACTTTAATGAAAAATTCTTCAAAAATTTAGTTCTTGTGTTTGATAGATGTCATTTATCAAGTTTTCTCTCTTTTTTCGAGTGTGCTTTGAAGTATATTTTGTTTTCTTTTGGGTTTGTGTGGACTCTTTTTCATTTCATTGCTTTGTTCAGAATTTGGTATTGAATTACATCAAATGCAATTCTGGCATCTATGGAGATGAGCATATGGATTTAATTTTTAAAATCTGTTAAGGTGGTGATATTATTTCCAATCCATTATAATGTAGTGAATAATCAATGATGATTCATCACTGTATGCCTGGGAAATAGCCTTTTTAATACATTGCTGGATTTGATTTGCAAGTATTTTATTTAGGATTTTTTTGCACCAAAATTCAGAAATCAGCGAGGACTCTTGCCTTCTTTTTACTTTATGGTACTTTATTCTGTTATGCTAGCCTTAAAGAATGAGTTGGAAAGCTCTCTAACATTTTTCTCTTCTTTGGAACCATTTATGTAATATAAGAAGCATATATTCCTTAAACATATAGCAGAATTTTCCCATGAAACCATCTAGGATTTTTTGCTGCCCACAATGCAACAAAAGTCAAGGATGAAAAAGGGCTCACTGGCCAGGCAGACCTCAATATAGTGGCTGTACAATCACTATGATCATTGCTCTAAGAAGCTTTCTCACTGCTTGTGTTCCTTGTTCTTGAGCTTGGAGTGTCCCCATAAAACCCAGGCAAAATTCACTGACCCTCCCTCAGTGGTAGTCCTCTCCTGCCTGTGATCTGGGATTGTGTTGTTTTGTTTTGCTTTTTCACAATCTCCTTTCTCTGTGGAGTGGATCTTGTTTGCTTTTTAAATTTTTTGTAGTTCCTCCAAATTTCTGGTTCCCTCATGGCACACTCTCTTGTTAACCAGAAGGCTTAATTCCAACAAGTTTTATTTTGTTATTTCAAGAAACTTGAGGTAAAAGAAAAAACAAAGTATTTTGTTACAACTGCCATCTTGATCCAGCCTTATTTTATTTTATTTTTAGGAAAGAAGGGTTGGGTCAAACTTAGATGATGAAATTTGCTATGAGGGGAAGGCTGTAGAACTTTAAATGTGTATCTGAACTTGCTTCAGATTTCCCAGGCTTGTATGATGCTAGATTGGCTGCCGATTCTAAGAGACAAAAGCAATTTTGGCAGTGCAGAGGACTTTTAGGAAGAAATGTATTTATATTTAGACCTATGGAATTAATTGGAACAGACTATGAGTTTTAAAGCTTTAGAAAGGTCATTCAAAGTTTTCTAAGCTGTAGGGATTGGATCCTGATATGAGAGACAAGTAGCAGCCTTGTCTAAGATAGAAAGAGTCCCCAGCCCATTATTAAATAAAGCTACTGTAAATAAACTTAAGGTTTCTATTCTTTCCCAAAATGGCAACTCCCCAATAATGCAAATATTGTGACAGGTGAATCCTGCAGTCATATTTAGGTGTTGTCGTTCAATTCAATATTTGGCAGATAACCCCGAATATTACAGAATTAAGTTGAATCAGATCATTCGTGCTTGTATAATTAGGACCTCTACTATAAAACGATTTAACTGAGGTAAGATGCGCCAACCAAAACCCAACCATATTATGAAGGAAGTAAACGTGAGGTGGCAAGTTTTATTTATCTGCTATGCTTTCGTTCTGTCTCTAAGTGAATGACTTCATAGCCACATCCTATGTTCAGTAATCTTCAGCAATTACCTGAGCTTCAGGGAGTTTGAGATTAAAGTTGTTTGTGATAATTGGATTTTATTAATTATGGGAGGTGTTATGACTCTGTAGGCAAGTAACTAACTGAAATGTCAGAGATTAAGGCACCTGAGATTCCAGACCTTCCATTGCAAGCCCTTTCCAAAGACACTGGAACTGTAGGTATACGGGAAATCCACTTGAGTCTGCCCTTTGCTCTACCTGTTCACAGTTAGGAGACATCTCGCTGGATGTGAAAGAAACATGACATATTCACTGGTGTCCACGCTGCCAGAGCCACACCTGTTTCAATGTGCTGGCCCTCCTTGGAGAACGGTGAGCTATCAGCCCTCTTTGCCAATACTGATCTTGGGCAAGATGCCCACAGTCCTCCAGAACCTCGGTACTCTCCACTGTAAGTCAGGGGAAATGCCACCTCTTTATTTCCCAAGATGGCCAACGGGAAGCAATGAGTGAGGGGGGAAAATGCCTGTAGAAATAAAATGCTAAATATGTAATTGTGCCCAAAAGAGGAGCCATAAAGGGAAAGGGGCAGCCTGGAGACTGAAAACAGAATTGGCTGGTGAAATGTGTTTGAACTCTTAAGCAATAACCTTTAATTAATTTAGGGCATTTAATAATGCAGATTTAATAAGATAAACAGGAGAGAAGTCTTGTGACTCTGAACTGGGAAGAGACAACTCTCCATACCCATATCCACATTGTGGGGCCTTGATTATTACAGTTTCAGTGATGGAGCATAACCTGCACCTTTGTTTTCACCCTAAAAACTGATTAATGTCAAAATGCTATGTCCTTTTTGCTGCCAATTAACAGAGACTAGAAGCCAGTTATTTCTCTGGAAGATTTTAATGGAGCAAAGGGAAGAAGCGAAATTGATACCTTTATAATTGTTTGGATGTTTAAGTACCCAGTTTTTAAAATGGCTATAGGATCTCAGATATTAAGGGAAAAAGAAAGAGGAATGATTTATAGAACTGTTTCTGCATAGGAAGAACTTCCTCTCCTCTGACATGGAAAGCCGTGAGGGAAGAAGAGTTAGTTAGATGTTTTTAGTCAATCACATTTTTGGGCTTCTTATCTGTTTTGTTCCTGGGTAGAAGTCTTTATGACCTGTATCTTTAGACCATCATAACGCCAAATTACATGACTCAGATCTGCTCCAATCTACTCTGAGGGGCAGCTCTGAAATAAAGCTAGAAATGGCACACTAATCCTTAGCTTTTTATTATAATTTTATTTTATTTTTAAGTAGCACTTACATTATAACAAAATGCCCCTTGTGTCTGCTAGATTCCTGTATAAATGAAGTGGAAATTAGATACACAAGCATGCATACTACATTCAATCACAGAAAACCTTCATTCTTGTGCAAATTAAAATGATCCTCTGCACAGATGCAAAAGAACTCATCCAAGTAAAAACATTTACATGTAATTTACAGAATGTTTTCTCCCTTGGAAGCAATTGCTTCCCCCAGAATCATAAAAACCTACAGTTTAAATGTTGACTAATGCTCAAAGATACTGAACCAAGCTAATAAACTGCAGAAATTGAAAGAGATCCAAATGGGAAAATGTAAAATAACCATATATTTTGATCTTTTCAGGAAATGTTTATCTGACAGTAAATTTAGGTACTGTATTAAACAAATTACTTGAATTATAATTACTTATCTTTTAAATTTTGTTTCCTAATAATAGGGCAAAACATATATATGTACAAGATCTGTATATTTTAATGTGGATGTTTGAATTCTATGTCAAGTTTTTATTTTAAACATTTTTCTTGGCCCTCACACTGGCAGGTCCACAATGATGGCTTAGCGCACATTAGAGGGTTCAGTTTGCTGAATAAGCACCATATCAACACAATACGTGGCTTTGGCAGTGTCACACGATTACCACCACCCCAGGAAGATTGTACTGAGACTCAGAGCCCATACTATGACTACTCACGACTATTTTTCCATTCCCTTGTTTGTTGTTGCAACTATCAAAGTTCCCAATGGGATTCTGTCCATTGACAGGGGCGAATCCCTTCATCTCCCTCTTCCTTCAGGTGTGGTTGTGAGAATAAACACTATAACTTGCAGCTCCATGTCCAGGAAAGTTCTGACTAATGCGAGCGATAGAGAATGGGAATAATTTTACCCCAAGGTTAATAAGAAAACCACTGCAACTGAGAAGACAATTTAGCCCTGGGCTTGTGGCAGAAAGGGAAATATGATGCAGTAAAGAGCCCCCATGACTTATAAAAAGAAGCAGATCTTTTCATCAGAAGAAACACCCTCTCAGCTGAGCACCCAACTAAGAGGACTCTCCCAGGTGTCCTTAGTGGGGCGCTGACCAGGGTACTGAATGGACACCACCCCCCCCCCCCCCCCCCCGCGCCCCGACTCTGTGAAATGGAGTGGCGTATTCTTCATGAGCTCGATTCTCATACTGACCCTGGACTAAAGCCAAGGGCATCGTGTTAAATTCGTAGCTCTGTGAAGACATCGCTGCGGGAAGCTGGAGTTGCACATTCCGAGTATGTACATTTCCAGTGGTCAAACTCAATGAAACCGAGAAATCCCAGGGAGCTGATATTTTGGCAGTTCCCTGGGGCTGCCGTCTCTGCCAGCATTTGATGGGAGCAGATGCTGTGGAATTGAGATGCAGAGCACAGCCAGCAGCTACTGCATGTTGTAGGGGAAGAACTCAGGTGGTTTAGGTCTCTGACAAGTGGGAGTCAGGCTGATATTTTGCTATGAAAACGGAGTGCTGGGGCCGCTGTGTGGAGGCGCACGGTGAAATGACAGGTAAGGCATGACTCTAGACTCTGATGGTCTAGGATGCCGTATCCTGTCCCCAGGCAGGATGTGACAAGGCCACTGAAGAGCGTGTGGATGTGAGGTACCGCTTACCTACTTCTGCCATAGGGAACCCTGCTGTAAGCCCAGGAGAAAACTTAATTTTGAGTGGGGTGGCATCGACATGAACCTATCAGGATGACTTAGTTGCCAGTGTTACCCCCAGATAATGAAAAGTCTTGCCCTGTTGGCTTGCTCCTTATCCCTTTCCCTTTGACTGCCCAGAGTCTCTCCCAAAAACAAAGATCTTGATTTTCCTGTAATTGCTACTGAGCTGTCATTTCTGAAAATAACTAACCAGCAGGTTCTGTTACTTGTTACGGCCACGCCTGGGTTGTGATCATAGAGTTGGGTCATCCATATGGAAAAGGGTGCTTATCATCCAATTTGCTATGGCAGGTAGATGTCTGTCTCAGTTCATCTAAAACTTTGTCAAAGGGGAACATAAATCCAGCCCAATGCCCGGGGTATTCAGGCCTCCAGATTAACACCCTTGCCAAGGGAAAAAACCTTCAACAATAAGAAGGATGTGAAGTTAAGGGTTATTTTAAAATCAGAAATGTTTCTTTAGAAATCTAAGACAATTATGCAAAGAATCTGACCAACATTTCGATTCCTGTGTTAGAACTGCCTTCGAAAAAGAACCTGTTTCACTAGTAGTTTGATGGAAAGTACGAAGTAAGATGTCAAGTCTGAGAGGCAGTGAAGAGATGCTAAGGAGAGAGGCAGTGGGCAGCAGCCAGGGGAGGAGCCACAGGTGAACCACGGGGGAGCCTAGCTGATGTAGCTGGGCTCTTAAGTGGGATTATCTGAGGCATTCAGAGAAAGCCTCCAGCCCAAAGCCACATTCTCTACAGATTTCGAAAATCCATTTACAAAGCAATTCTTTCAACTAAGCTTCATCCTCTTTCTGACCTTTTATATTAAAATGCTCAGGGAATGCCCAGTATATTAAGCCTCCACCAATTGAGTGCGAATGAGTTTATCAGACGTTTTCGCCCAGTACAACAGTACAGAGGGGGGTGGGGTGTGTGTGCATGCAGGAGACCGACAGACAGAGAGAGAGAGGGAGACACAGAGAGATGTAGAGACAAAGACACACACACACATGCACATACACACAAAGAAAGGTACTTGGACTTGCAGGAGGGGAAATGGTGTATGAACATATATGGAAAAAGGCAAAGGTGTTGGAGATTTACCTCTCTCCATGACCTAGGACTGGTTAATCGATGTCTCAGAATCTCAGTTCCTTACAGAGAAGATAGAAAAAAAAAAAAGCTCCTTCCTCAATCCATGCTTAACAAGATGGTGGGAAGGGGTGGCTCGATAAACCTGGGGTGAGAGACGGTTCAGTTTTCCTTCCCATCAATTCCTATGTTGTGCAGAATGAAAGAAACTACTTCCAGCGGCCACCATCATGGGTTAGAACAGGCTAATTTATACTTAAATACAATGTTTCACTGGGAAGTCAAAACCCAGTTGGTGTCTAGGAGAACATGCTTATTTGTACATCATTATTTATTTTGGTGCTTCAAGACACGTTTATTGGGGACACAACTCTGGGACAAGGGTGACAGGAATCGTACCAAAAATAGCAAGGTAAACAAGGCCCCTGAAGGGGCTAGAAGGGTACAACGCCGCCCACCCTTACCCACTGTACAAAAATAAACTCACATCAGTGGGCCAGCAAAGACTGGCAGAGTCGCTTCTCAAGAGGGACACTGCCCTCTGCCAGCCTTCGGACCCCATTCTTTGATCCTCACCCCTGCCACTTCTCAGGCACTATGACTCTCCCCTGGGCTGGTGGGTACGCACACCATTGTTCTTTAAACATTAGCTGAGAGCTAGCTGGTAAATGGTCTTTTAGGACATGCTTTTAAAGAAACAATTCCCTATTGCTTTTCATGCACTGTGTTCCAAAGACTCTGCTAATGACTGCATTTCAATCAGATTTTTTTTTTTTAAGATTTTATTTATTTGACAGAGAGAGACAGCCAGCGAGAGAGGGAACACAAGCAGGGGGAGTGGGAGAGGAAGAGGCAGGCTCCTAGTGGAGGAGCCTGATGTGGGACTCCATCCCAGAACACTGGGATCACGCCCTGAGCCGAAGGCAGACACTTAACGACTGCACCACCCAGGAGCCCCTCGATCAGATCTCTTAGTACAAATGAACCTCCCATCCAAACTCTAAGGGCAACCCATGATATTATCTTTGCCAATTAAAATTCTCAAGGTGAAATACATATGTGCTGTAATTGGCACCTTTGAAACATCATTTTCCCATGGAAAGCTTCCAGAGTTGCTGCCAGCAAATGCAGCCTGGCAGGTCCAGAAAGGTGAGGTCTGACTATGAATGCTTCATTACCAGCAGGGTTTTACCCAGGTGATAGAGTTTCAGCTATCTGTCAATCATGCCCATCTCTGGTCTCCCAGGAATCCAAAGGCACTAAGCTCGAGGCATCAGCCTGTTCAGATAAATAATTACCCTAGCCTAGCCATTTCCTAGGAAGGCAAAATTCTGTACCACCATCGTTTGCCTAGAAGTGGTTGTGAATTTCACAGCTTCTTCAGCAAAGCACAGAGCAGAGCAATGCATATGGGGAAAGCACTAAACAGTGGCTGCTGAGTCCTGACTTTAAACAGAGGTAATAGCTGTACATATTCTTTGTTGATCTGCGACTCTTTAAACCACTGCAGGAAAATGCCTTCATCTGATGTCACAGTAAAGATTCAATACCCAAGCCCTTCCTTAAAATAATCCCATTCCAAAATATTTAGTTTTGTGAGCTAAATGCTCAGTTTGTGTTTCAGCAATACTATGTGATAATAAAAAAGAATTAACTACACTTTGTATTAGAGATAGATACATAAATAGGGATTTATTTTAAGGAATTGACTCATGCTATTATAGGAGGTGGCAACTCTGAAGTCTGTGGAGCAGGCTAGCAGGCAGGAGACCACAGAAGAGTTAATTTTGTAGTCTAGAGTCTGGAGGCAGTCTGGAGTTTTTCTTAAGTCCTTTAACTGATCAGATGAGGCCCACTCATATGATGCAGGATAATCTGCTTTTCTCAAAGTCTATTGATTTGAATGTTACTCACATCTAAAAATACCTTCATAGCAACATCTAGACTGGTATTTAACCAAACAACTGGGCACCATAGCCAAGACAAGCTGGTACATAAAATGAATCATTACACTTATTAAAACAAATATGCCAAGCCTATTTTAACACTGTATATCTGTGTTTCCTAAATATAGCCACCTGTAACTTCAGGCTCATGTGCCTGCTACTTGAAGTTGGTCTCTATGTTGTAAAGCTGCATTAATGAGTTCATCAGGTACGTAGTTAAGCAAAATATAAAAGGACCGTCTATTACACTTGAAATTTGATTATAGGATTTCAGTTTGGTTTTGGTTCTTATGTTTTCATGAATCTTAATTTTTAACTCTTTCTTGATAGTTCAAAAATAATGATACCATTAAGCTCAGACTTTGTGCCAGGCACTGTGTGCTGGGACTTTTACTTGGACTATCTTACTTAATCCTCATAATGACTCTATAAAGTAGAGTCTATTATTCTCCTTATTTTTTAAAAAAAATATTTACTTATTTGACAGAGAGAGAGAGAGAAGGGGAGAGAGCACACAAGCAGGGGGAGCGGGAGGAGGAGAAACAGGGGCTCAATCCCAGGACCCTGGGATCATCGCCAGAGCAGATGCTTAACCAACTGAGCCACCCAGGCGCCCTCTATTACTATCCTTATTAATGAATAAAAACAAACAAAAACAAAACAAAAGACACTTGGAGAAAAAATTATAAAAGAATTGCCCAGAGTCCATTAAGAGATGGGTCTGGATTCAACCAGAGACCGTCTGCCTGCAAAATGCAGACTCTTAACCACTGAACTCCAGTGTCTGCCAAGACTCCAAACAGTGACTGATGGCTAGGTCAGCTGACTTTAATACAATGATCCTTATCATTGTAACTGATCTTTGCAAAATCACTGACATGGGCAGGGTTTGCTTGAAACAGCTGCTCGATCACTCATAATTGCTTACCGCAAACATTCCATCTTCTAACAGTGGTAGCAGAAATCAACGACAATAAAAACTCTCCAAAAAAAAGTGGTTTAAAGTAGCCTGGTCCCAAGTGAAGACATCACTATCCTCCACCAAATCAAACAGAGCTCTTTCTTCGGTACAAACCGGTATTTTTGTGCCCTGACAATGTATCATAAAGTGCACCGAAGGTAATAGAGTTTATTTTCTTTTGTTCCCTTTCCTTTCATATTGAATCAGTCAATATGGAGTAACGGAAAGATGCATGTAGCATCAGAGATAGGCTTCATCAGAGATTGGGAGCCCTTAGTGAGCTGAGACTCTCGGGAAGTCTATGAAAATACAGATTCCTGGGCCCCATCCCCAGCGATTCCGATCAGTTGTCTGAGTCAAGGAACCTGCGATTTAAAGTGCTTCACACATAAATATTAACCGGCATATTTCTGGAGCCAGTGTCCTAGAGGCTAGTGACTAGCTTCTTGAAACTGAAACTCAAAATGCTGGAGGGAGGGGCTTAGGACCTTCTCAGCTCCTCCTATTCTCTCCGCCCAGGACCACTACAGAATTTGTGGGGCTTCTTGTTCAAAAGTTACCTAGGATTTCAAGACAGCAACCACTGATCATTCAAGCAAGTGTGGGGCCCTTCTGAGTGTGAGGCCTGGGGCGATCATACAGGTTGAACACCCAGGAATGTGGTCCTGTTTTCCCCCTTGCAGTGTTCTAAGATTTCGGAGACCTAGATGACAAGGGAATGAAAGAGGGGAAAGATGAGAAAGTTGAAAGGAAAAAAAAAATCAATATAGCTTCTTCACGCTTCTGGGAAGGCTGAACTTGAATGCGTAGAACAGATGTTTGGGAGTGTGAAGAAGGTCTTCACTCACAGCCAGTAAGTTAAGTGGGTCCACTATTAGGCCACTGCTCTGATCGGTGCTATTTTCAGTAACTAGAATTCTGCTGGGCTTAGTAAAACCTGGCATTCTCATCACATAACTCATACTTCTCAAATGATGTTGTTTCGTTTTGGGGGGAAAAATAGCGCATGTAACTTAAACCAGAATAAATCTGACAAGCATGAAATTAGTGGCAAAATTTGAGAAATTCATTTTCTAACCATAGGGGAATTTAAAAATTATTGTTTACTATTATTACTTTAAATAAAGAGGTTTTAAAATTTAACTTCCAAATGCAAATACATCTTTGAAAAAGTAAGTGAATGAACAATAGATGGTTAAGAAAAGAGTAACAGTGGGGGAAATAGGGCACAATTAAGAAAGTTAATCTCTTACCATTTGGGCATTTTCTCAGGGTGAAGTGACGTGGGCCCTCCCAGAAAACTCTCAACACAGCTTAACATACTAATCCGCCCTTTTTCTAAGTCTTGCTCAAATCCCACAGACAGTATGAATCTGTCATTACAAACATGTACGATCATAAAGGATCACCGAAGTTAAAGTAAAACCAAATGCTGAATATTACCAAATTTATTTTTGGGAAAAGTCCAAATGTTCATGCTGACACTTCCCACCCCCCCCCAAATTCTTGTCCAACATCTTCAAAAATGCTAATGTTGTGAGTTCCAATTATGAATGCAAAGAGCCCCCTTCGCAAATGAACTTTCTTTTTTTTTTAGCCTGATCACTTGTGTGTCGCTCTTTATGGTCCAAATTAAGACATAATGCCTTCCCTTCGCTGCTGACTTAGCAACAAGCAGCACCGAACACCCAGCCAAATGCCCAGATCATGCTGCCGGCTGTCTGGATAGCAGGCTTTCCTGAGCAAACACCCTGAGAGCGCCATTCCCCACACAACAACATACTTTTCAGTCCTCGCACAAAAGCTTCAATTTAATGTGGGCTGTAAAGCTAGCCTGAAAATAAATACAAGAAAAGGTCATTTTAGATTGAACACAGCTTTTCAATAATAGGAATTATCTGATGCAACACATGGGCATGTTCTTTCCTTACCCGAGAGAGGTAGAGACATTTTAGATCAATAATGGGATGAAGAAATCTAAGATCTAATATGAAATGGGTAAAGACCTTAAGAGCCAGATACGTAATATTTGGGTAATGACTAAAGTAGGAAGCCATGATTAGGATAAGTAGAGCAAATCAGAAGGCAATTTTTCCCACCCTAGGAAAAAAGCTTCTACTCTTGCTTAGCCTTGTCCGAAGTTTTTGAGCAGTTAAATAAGCATAATATCGTGTTCACTATTAGCAGACAGGAACTGAGATAGATTTCCACTATATATGTGGCTCATTGTTTTAAAATGCAGTAACTTTTGATGATGTGTTCTCGAGGCATCCAATAGAAAACAATTCCCTGACTGGCTTGTCTCTTTTCCTGTATATAAGCCTAATACAAATTTTGGGTTTTTGAAATAACATTGGTGACACATCATAAAATGCTTCCTAACTTTCCCCAAGGTATATAGACATGAAAAGACTCTGTGTGGAAACGATTATAGCTAGTTCAATTAATGAAGAAGTAAAGATAAATCTGATATAAGAAAGTATTGACTTTGTAATTACAGAGAAAGCAAGCCAAATTAAGTAGCGAGTCATTATTTTAACTCATGTACTTTAAAATTTCTCTAGTTTTAAAATTAAAACAATTTAAAAGAAAAATTTATACTTTTAATGAATAATCCATAACATAACTAATAAGTGCCATCAGTATTAGCATAATATATACACGGAAAACCTTCCTACCTCATATGGATATTTTTAAAAAATTTTATTTCAATGTCTTGGGTTATTCTTTATCCTCTTTGTTTGAAAGTCATATTACAATTAATATTTATATCTCTATCTATCTATAATTCTAGACTATTGAAAAATCAACTGACAACATAGTAAATGAAAATAGATACCACATATGTATTTATTCATTCATCTACGCTTTCAATGTATAGCCAATTTTAATGATATTTAAGGGTACAACTATTAAAAACAATGTTACTAAGGGACAGGTCAGTTCATTCTGCCAAACACCTGTCAATTACTCACTTGTGTGCAAGGCACTGCATCTGGCCCTCAAGTTTATTAGAGAAAAACATAAAGGAAAAGAAAAAAATAGACATACTTTCAGTCTTAAGGAGCTATGGGACTTGTTTAGGAAGCAGAATTCCATTTCGAATTAGTTTTTTTCAATACGGCATCAGGTTGCATTGACCCATCCACTTATTGTCACCATTTAGCCCTCATGATGGTGGCCTGAACACTGTGCCCCCAAGCTGAGTGTATGCCACAGGAGAGGCATTTTTTTCATGCCTGGTCCATCAGGGACCATGAAGGAAGCAACTCTACCAAGCCAGTCCCCACAAATCCTCATTCCATACCACATCAGGGAGAAGCATTGTAGAGGAGGGGTACTGGCAAGGGTTCAAAGCCAGTTTCTGCCTACCCCCCCCACAATGTGACCTTGGGTAAGTGATCCAACCCTCTGATGATTTCCTCATTTGTTAAATGAGGATAATGGCATTCCCTTATTGGGATGCTGAGGATCAAAACATAGTTAACCCTTGAACAACATGGGTCTGAACTGGTGGGTCCACTTACATGTGAATATTTTTCAATAAATATATTGGAAAAATTTTTTGAGATCTGTTAATTTGAAAAAACCTCACAGGTGAACCATGTAGCTTAGAAATATTAAATGTTAATATTTTCAATGCTGTATAATGAGTGACTGTAATACTGTATGCCATTGAAGTTTTATAACAATTCCTTGATTAGTGTGTAGGCTAAGTTACTGTGAAGCTCTCATATCAATCACACCAGTCTGCCATGAAGCAATCATATTGCTACTTCTTCATTATCAATGCATAAATCATTATACCTGTAAATAAATATGAATTTCTCTTTCCCGACATCTTTTCATTTTTGATGTCTAATGTTAATAATATATATAACATCTGGTGTGTTTTGTATCAAGACAATATTGAGGTAGGTACTGACGAACAAACGATTCATCATATAAGCAGATAACAAAACTTGTAGTATCCATAAATATAATACTGTTAATATATTTCTCTTCCTCATTGCTTCCTCAATAACATTTTCTTTTCTCTAGCTTACTGTATTGTAAGAACACAGTATATAATACATATACCAAGTATGTGTTAATTAACTATTCATGTTATCTGGAAGGCTTCTGGTCAACCTAGGTTATTAGTTAAGTTTTTTGGGGGTCAAATATTATATGGGGATTTTTGACTGTTGGTTGGGGGGGGTGTCCCTAACCCCTACATTGTTCAAGGGTCAACTCAACTGTAGTTAATTCAGGTAAAACACTTCTAACAATGCCTGGCACGTAGCACATTCCCAATAAGCATTGGTTATTACCATTCACCAGAAGTAAAGTACATACCGCAAAGCAGCTGATAATCGTTCTTAGTAGGTAAGGCTATTCTTCCCTTCCTTTCTTAATTAGGGGCATTTGATCTCTGTTAGAGTTACAATAACTTTACTGGGGTGCCTGGCTGGCTCAGATGGAAGAGCATGCAACTCTTGATCTCAGGTTGTGAGTTCAAGCCCCATGTTGGGTGTAGAGATTACTTAAATACATAAAACTTAAATTTTTTTTAAAACAAGTTAAAAAATTTTACTTATATATATATATATTTATTTTTCTGAGGGCTAAATTTCCCTTTCTCTAATTACTTTTTTTTCTAATTACTTTAAAGAAAAACAGTTACAGATCTAATTCACTGAATTAGAGACAACTGATTGGCTTCGTGAAAATAAGATTGGGAGCTTGAAAGAATTACAGTGGGAGAGCAAAGTCTAAGGGAAACTACAACAAATAACAGAGTTTTGAATGATGTGATCGAGTTCATCTTCTTCCTGATAATGTTGATCCCTGGATCTACCCAACAGGACAAAAGGTGGGGCCGCAGAGGTGGGGGGCACTCTTCAGCAAAAACCATCTTAATGGAAAAGCCCAGAAGATGCAAGGAATAGAAATTTCCCTTTAGAGTCAATTAATTTATGAAAACCAAGTCTCCACTGTCTCTGTGGGAAAGGTGAAATGGTCAGGGTACCAGCACTACAGACAAGCAGTAAGCTTTTCTTGGTGACCAAGGAATAAACTGCTATCACTGTTAATTTTGTTGTTCTGCTAAACTGAATGGAAGGTGAAATAAAATTCCTAACTTCTCTTACCTTTTTCTTCTCTCGTTCTTCCATTTCTTTTGAGTTCCTATTGGCTAATCGTTAAAAAAATAAATAAACAAAAAAATCCAGCTGCATTCTAGATACTGGTCTTGTCTAGTTTTTTATTTTTAGTGGGGAAATTAGCCTCAAAGAGTAGTATAATAACGACAAGCCTAGACAGCTGTGGTGGCAAATTTATACCATTTCTTTACAGTGGTATTCTTATGCCCAGAGGCTTAAATGTATTCCTTGTGATATCACTAATTCTAAAAAGTACTACTTTTAAAGTCATACATAGCTCCAAAATACTTATTTTTAGATGACTTTCCCCTGTGAAAATAGAAAAACAAAAAACAAAAACACAAACCTATGGATTCTGCCAAAAAACAGACTTCTAAATATCTTAATTGAACACAGCTCAAAATGTTTAGATTAGGTTTGTATCAATGGTAACTTGGTCTAGGGAAAACACACCCTCGTGTGTATGGCATCACATAGTTGTTGTTGTTTTTCCTAATAAAGCAAGTAATTATAGCAGAACAATGGAGTCACGCATTCCCTTTATAAACCACACACTGTGTGCCACACAATCATACATGTAAATACTTCCACTGCGGCTCCACTCCCAAACCACTTCCTGGCTCTGGCTTATAAAAGTGGACTTCGTCCTGCAAAGCAGAATGATCCACTGGCAAGAAGGTGGGCAAAACTGGTGTGTAAGTCTGGATGAGCTTCTTCCTTCAAAGCTGCCTTATTTCTCCCACTCTTTCTGCCTCTCCATCCCTGGTCTGTCTCCCCCTCTCTGCTTCCCTCTTCTTCCTCCCCACTCTCCATATCACCAGTCTCTTCTATTCTCTTCTCACTTCTCACTTCCACCTGCCTTAATATGTGCACTCCGGTCACTGGTCCTCAACTGAATTGCAGATTGCATCCTTCCATTTAGGTTGACAAATATTTACAGAACACACCTCTGGTGTCAGGAAATCACCATGAATAAGGCGCTGACCGTGTCCTCAAGAACCTTAGAATTTGCAATAGGGAAAATTGTAAATAATAATAAATAATAATAATAGCATCACAGTCATAGCAAAAAAGAAATTATAAATACCAAAGGGAAGCAGGGAAAGTAAAATGGTTCAACTTTCTGTATTGGGGTGGATGAAAATAAGGGAAGGCCCTCTTAGAATACTCGCTGGTGCTTGCCAGGTGAGTAGGCTTCTTCTGGCATTTATAATGGGCACCTAGTTTGTTTCTTCCAGGCTCTGGGATCAACACATGCCCTAGGGTCTTTGTACATGTTACCTTGCTATCCCCGCCGTGGCTGGGGATGTAGCTTTCTATCCTTGCTCACCATGTAGAGCGGCGTGGTCCAATATGGTGGTCACTAGCCACGATGGGCCACTGAGCACTTGAAAGGTGGCTCATCTGAGTTGTGTTGTAAAACGTACACTGAATTCTAAGACTTAGAATACATTTTTTAAAAATGTTAAATATCACATAATTCTTATACCGATTACAAGTAGAAGTTATAATAATTTAGCTATACTGCATCAAATATATATATATTATTAATTTTTTTTAACTTTTAAAATGCGGCTCCTAGAAAATTTTAAATCACATATGTGGCTTGCACTGTATTTCTTCTGGATAATGCTTGTCTAGATTCCCTCTGAGTGACCAAGCTCTGTCCAATCACTGACCATGTTGCTGGTCAACCCCACTCTCCTCATCTATTCAGGAGCTACTCAAATGGGGAACACATCTGCCTCCAACCTAACCTCTGCTGCTGGAAGCAGGACTTGGGTGTGTGTCCACAGGAACCAAACATCTCCCAACAACTCTGGAGAAACCACATGGCCTTAGGAGAAATGCCCTGTTACAAAGCTGCAGGAATCTGGGCTCCAAGAGACAGAGGCTGCTCTGTGCGGGGTCTCACTCCCAGCCTAAGAGGGACCCCTGTATCTGCAAATTCATCCCCCACTTAGAGCATTTAGAATGTGCTTATTTCCTGTGTAACTGACTTACATATTATTCTTAAGCAGACGATCAAGTACGACGTTTTACTTGGAGAAATTTCTAGGATGAAAAATGAAATGAGCATTCCTTTTTCTTTTGTTTACTTAAATGGTCACATCCTCCTACTCAGTGCAAAGCCATCACCATCTGTTTTCTGTGATCTAATTACAGATGGAATAAGCTCTTAATTCCCCTTTCCATCATTTTAAGATCTATGACATGAAAATGCCTCTGCAAATACTTCCAAAGTACTTATTTTTTTTTTGTCACGCCTTTGATACAACTTATAGGGGCAAAGTTACTTGTGCAGAAATAAATTTCCCTCAGAGGTGTTCACGTGGCACAGATTGATACGTGTTTTCTACCATTGCAATTGCCTGGTTTCCTCATTTGTTTACTACAGCCCATCTTAGGAAACCAGGAAGAAATGCAAGTTGAAAGCTTTGAAAAATCATGTAAATTTCTCGTTCTTCCAAAAATAATTGTCATACACTTGAGAGTCTTCTAAGTCAAATGTTGTTGGATATATAATTTGGTTTCATGTTCCTGCACATCACAGACTGGCTTTTTCCCCCCCTGTCATGGTTGATCTTCACCCTTTACCATCTGGGGAATTTGAACACTGTTTTTAGCCATTTCATGAGTTGCCAATTTAATGCATTTAAAGAGTGCAGAGCAGATGTCTAAAACATTGAAGGTAATTAATTAAGTCCCACAATTTCCAGACTACACAAAAACAATTTGCCATTGCCTGTAAAATGGTATAATTGAGTATTATAAATGTTTCCAGGCCAAGTCTTGCTATGAATTATTTAGTGCATCTGTCCTAATTAAAGACCGATTGGAAGATTAATGTCTCGTAACCTGACAAACTACTTTACTTAGTAACAAATTATCCATATAATGACCTCAAACTAAATTTATATAACCCAAGTAGCCATCTGAAAGAACCCGCAAGCAGGCTTGGGTAGAAAGGAATTTTCCCTGCATGCTTACATTCACCTGACCAATATTCTTTCATCTTTGAAAAGTTGTAAATGAAAATCAATCTGCTCCAAAATAAGTTTTGTAATAGCATCTCCAGCTTCAGTCAACAACTTGTTAAAAATATGTAATTCACAACCCCCGAACCCCCCGGCTACACCTGACATAAGTATTTATGATGCCAACAAAGATTTGTGATACTGAGTACGTTGGCAATAGTGGAGAATACTTTATTCTTATTCTAAGCTTGTGTTTTTAGGATGAGATCACCCTGATTATCTTTCAGCAACAGGAGACACACCAAATATTCATTCAACTGTCAAAGCTGGATCTTAGGGGATTCTATGGAAGTACAATACTGAGGTCATTTAAACCTAAACGTAAAAGCAAACCAGGTGGACCAATCCTGCTCTGGCATTAGGGATCTAATGTGCCTATTACAGCTGGAATCTCCATGACACCATCTAAAAAGAATTGATGGCATGCCATGTATCCGATGGGCAATGGCAAGAGTCCCCTTAGCCTGTGCTGCATGCATGGCATGATATTACGATTTGGGAGAAGGAAGAGGCAGAGTCAGCAAGGGGAAAGCTTAATGTCTTTTCTTTAAAAAAAAAAATAGAAATCATTCCCTCCCATCACAAGTACACTGCCCTTATCATGAACTTCTTTAAAAGGCATTTTACATATTATTTCTAAGGCTTTAAAAAAAAATCTTCCCCCCTAGGTTTCACGGGAGATTTTTCAATAAATCTGAAGATGTCTCTATGTATATACATGTATATTCACTGGCTGCCCTTAGAACATAAAACATAAAATCATCATAGTTAAATAATTTTATAAACTAAGTATGTTAAAGTATGGTTAATTGGCCACAACTGTGAGAAAGTAAACAAGAGCTGATAAGATCCATGACATTAGCGTGGAAGTACATATATATATTCATATGTACATTTACATTTGAATACGTACATAAGAAATGTTTGGTAAACTACTGGACTGTTGTAAGTCCAACAGCTGTTTATCAGTTATAGTTCACTCTTATCTGGACAGGGAACTAGATATTCAGAAAATTTTTCTTCCCCTAGCTTGGATCTTAGCATTCAGAAAATCATTGTCATTTAGCATTCCTTCCATATAATTTTCTTTTCCATACGGACTTTCTCACTCGGAAAAAAAATTCAATTCCTTCTTTGCAGCCCTGTGTGAATTACATATTTTAGCAAAAACGAAGTCATATATACTTTTTTGGGAAATAAGCTCAATAGAGTCAAATTGATGGAAGGCTACTTTACAGCTCCCTCTTTCTTCTTTGGCATCTACAGAATATTTAGTATTCTTTTAAAATGATTTTAGCAGAGTCCACCCCATGCAGCGGTGCAAAAGTGCCCCTAGTTACATATAATAGGCTTACTGACTTTTTTTGCCAGGTTGTAGCGAAATCGAGTGGGGAGGTGGGGGGGAAGGAGAGAGTGGAGTATTTTTTTCATATCCTCTGTTTCTGAGTAACAAAGGCTCATTTTAGAAATCTGGAATATGAGAAAAGTATAAAGAAAAATAATACTAAAAATTGTTCATGGATGCATCAATGGTTGATGATCTTATTAGCATGTCGGGAGACTTTCATTTTTGTCTGTGCATCCATTATATAATGGAATCTTTCTTCACAGCGTTTTGTATCTTGCTCTTCTGTGTTTCATTACGCTGTAAGCATTTGCCAGTGATCGGAGCTTCGTACCTGTCTAGAAAATGATTGTTTCTCACTATAACTAGATGTGTTGTTCCTATAAAGCAGAGGAAATGTGTCCTTCCCATGTAATTAAGTTTCAGACTCCTCAGAAATGGCAATTCGAGACACTAGCTCTAATCTACTCGCTAAGATTTCTGCTGAGCAGCAGACAAGTTGTAAATTGATCAGCAGAAGCCAAGTGTGCCTGTGTGTATGTCTGGTTGCGTGTATACACGTACTCTTGGATGCCTGCATTCTTGCAAGTAGTTTATTAAGGAAAAAACCCCAGCCCATTAAGATGCAATGATAGTTTAAAAAAATAAATGTTAAAAATCATATAACTGTATAAATAAAACCCTACTTTTCACTTGAAAAATCATGGAAGTTTTATCGAGTATTAAAGGCATCAAAGTTTTATTAGGTATTGTAATGAAAAATCAGAAGTATAACCCAATTGAAAAAAGAAGCTTTAAAATGTATTATCTTGTCATACCTACAGTTCATACACGCTTTAGAAAATGTTTATTATTAGACTAATAGATTAGTAATAGATACAAGTGTATTTACTGCTCAGAAGGGACAATCAGATACTTACTCATCTGCTGAAAGCTGATTTTGCATTCAAAACTTAGTCGGTTTTGGCAAGACACAATGAAAGAGAGTTTTCTTATTCTTTTGCCTTGGAATACATCCCGAGACAATGAAGGCTCAGTCTTGCAAATATTCATAATAATTGTCCTCAGGTGGCAGCCATGAGGCCCTAAGACAAACCCTCACTTGAAAACATCTCAGAAACTATCAGGAAAACATACACATAAAAGAGAATCTTCGAGGCATTTGTTCATGCATCTGCTATTTCGTCCAACAATTATGAAACGTCAGGCCCCAGAACCGTGAAATAGCCAAGCTTCGCGTCGTAATACTAGGAAGGCAAAAATACGCAAATGGATTACGGCCGCGCAGTGGAATGTTACAGGCGTCCTAGGTGCAAGCAATCAAGCGGCCTGATTCTGGGCCAACCAAGCTTCCATCTTTTTCCCTTCTTTGCTGTGTGTCTTTTACACACACACACACACACACACACACACCCCAAGATCTGTGTCTATATGGTACTGTGACACTCAATATTCTTATGTAAATAAGTCTCCACATACACACCATTGAATCTCATCTTCGGTTCACCCTAAAATAAGAAGAAAGCATGATGTATGGAGCATGGCCTCAAAAGACAGCCCAGCAAAGAAGGGTTCCCTGGTGAAATAAGTTTTATTCCCCTAGTGGAGATTTATAATGCGTATTAGCATAGTAAAGACTCTGAAAGAATTCCTGCAATAAAGAAACCTATTTTAAAGCTGTTTGCCTCAGAATCTTTTAACCTGAAAATGTTTGTTTTGTTTACTATATCTTACCAACCATGGGGAACAGACAATGATATAGAGCCCTCAAGCCCTATGATTAGAACGTTTCCAATATTATGACTAAACACATGTGGGATGCACTAAGGCTCATAAAACGTCCATCTTTCTTTCCAGGACCCTTTGATCTTATTTTATAAAAATTATATAAACTGAAACACTGCACTATAAAGCCTCGTATTCACCAAACAAATAATTCACCAAAACAAATAATTAAATGAAGGTGGACTGTGGGCCTGCCTTTGTTGTAACAAGATTTTTTCACAGCTCTCTGATTTAACAGGCTTCACGAAGGTCTGGTGTAGCTCCTTTTATTGCTGGGATCCATGAGGGTGAAACCACTACATGAAAAAGACATCTCATGTCTAATACCTTTCTGGGGGGTTCCGTATAGAGCACCATTTGGAGATGTTAGGTTCACCAACAACGTGTATTCACCGACCAAATCGTTTATTTTCAGAATCCTCTTAAAGGAAAATATGAACGCGCTGTTAACGCTAATTACCTCCATTTCAAGTACACTCAGGGACCAACGCTTTCTCTTAAGATTTCTCAAACAGTGAAATTGACATTTTTAACCAAGTCCCTTTGCATGAAAGACAAGTAGGACATTCCTGAGAGGTGAAATTCAAGTTACTCAAGACACGGAGACGAAGATAATGTTTATGCTCTTGGGTGGCAGGTCTCTGTGTGAGATAGCCTTAAAGGGGGAAAGAAATCAAACTGCAACACTGAAAAGTAACAAGGAAGCAGCTACACTTCCACCCTGCAAACACAAGGATGCTCAGTGACAGAGGAGATCAAATAGCTAGCGGGGGGGCGGGGGTTGCAGTTGGCAGCCAAGACAATACAGGGACAGGTTAGTAGTAAGAGGTAAGACCTTGAGTTCTATTAGGAACAATGTCATATATGTTACCTATAAACGTTGCATGGGGAAAACAATGCCAAAAAAAAGGAGACAAAAGAGGGATAATGGGAGAGAAAAGATGTTGCCCAGCTCAGTCCTTAACTCCCTTTTACAACTCTCTGATAAACAATCTTCTGCTTAAGTTTTTGCTTCAGTGGCTTTTATGGTAGGTAACAAAATTTTTTAGCTTTGCATCATAACCCGAGGCACTATAATGGGCTCTTTAAATGGATATTCAGGTGTTTCACAACTTTTGTTATGAGTCTTGGTGGTGAAGAGTTATTAGATCGACATTAAAGCACAGTTATATTAAAGGCGGGTCTGGTTGGATAGCCCTGTCCCCTCCCCAGTCCTTCTTTACCATGTGAATCCATTCTGAACTGATATTCCTGAGGGCCTTCGAATCCCAACATGGGCTTGGAGAATGTAGTAAAATGATGAAGTTCCTCACCCTTAATTTATTGCCTGATAGTTCAAGAAATACTGCTTCCAAAATGATAACTTTTGGGGCGCCTGGGTGGTGCAGTCATTAAGCGTCTGCCTTTGGCTCAGGGCGTGATCCCGGAGTGCTGGGATCGAGCCCCACATCAGGCTCCTCCGCTGGGAGCCTGCTTCTTCCTTTCCCACTCCCCCTGCTTGTGTTCCCTCTCTCACTGTCTCTCTCTCTCTGTCAAATAAATAAAATCTTTAAAAATAAAAAATAAAAAAAATAAAATGATAGCTCTTTGCCCCTGACACTGATTTTACTAAGTGAATGATTTCTTCCTCCAAGTCCTTGTAAATAAGATCACTTTGTAAAGGGAAATAATTTAAAAAATATTGGATCCTGCAGTGACCTCCTCTTCCCTTTTCCGTACCCCTCACTGTGATCTCTAAGCTGACACTGTGCTTTCAGAAATACCCCTACAGAGTCCATAGTCTCTCATGCTTCATTCCCCCTTCTGATTTCCCCCGATTTCTTTATCCCTTTCTTCCCCTACCGATTTTCCTAGTTCTTATGTTCCATAGATGAGAGAAATCATATGATAATTGTCTTTCTCTGCTTGACTTATTTCACTTAGCATTATCTCCTCCAGTGCCATCCACGTTGCAGCAAATGTTGAGAACTCCTTCTTTCTGATAGCTGAGTAATATTCCATTGTATATATGGACCACAACTTCTTAATCCAGTCATCTGTTGAAGGGCATCTTGGCTCCTTCCACAGTTTAGCTATTGTGGACAATGCTGCTATGAACATTGGGGTGCATATGGCCCTTCTCTTTACTACGTCTGTATCTGAGGGCTTCACAGGGGAAGGGGGTGGGGGAATGGGATAGACTGGTGATGGGTAGTAAGGAGGGCACGTATTGCATGGTGCACTGGGTGTTATACGCAACTAATGAATCATTGAACTTTATATCAGAGACCAGGGATGTACTGTATGGTGATTAACATAATAAAAAAACATTAAAAAAAATACCCCTACAAGCTAAGACATAGTCAAAACACATGTCATGCAATGGACAATTGCTATTTCAGTAGTTTTATTTTAAATCAGACCAAAAACTAACCCCTCCCCCCAAGAAAGCTCCAGTCTAAGGAATACATACCACTTTTATGTAAAAACACAAAATCCAACAATTTCACCAAATGCAATTTCAACACTGGAGATCGTGAAGAGGCTATTTCTAGAAGTGTCAATAAAGGAGAGTTATGAATTTTGGTTACCATAAAATTCTGTTCGATATTAACATAAGTATGTGAGCTCTATTTGATAACATAAAATGCATTTATTTTAGGGTAGTTTTTTAAAATATTATTTGCTACCAGAGATATATCCTGAGTAATGAGCAAAATCTAACTTTTCAAACTCCATCCTAGGTCTCAAGGTGTTAGTGAAACTTCTGGAGGGTTCCAGAATTCACCCCAGAGATGGGAGTGAGGGGAAGCCTCTCACACCAGGATGGTTCCTTTCATCTTGGTGGAAAGCACACATTTGGAAATCTGAAGAAATAAAATATAAGAAAGAGAAACAGTCTCAGTCAAGAGAACTGATAAATTCTAGAAGGCTAAAAGTTGTCAAAGAATAAGATTCCCAGGCAATCCTGAAGCCGAAAGATTTAGAAGTGAGGTGGCCTGATGAACTGTGATTTTATCCACACATCTGACAGGCATTAGAAACATATTTTCAATGGAGCAGGGGGAACAAAAGACTAACACTCAGCCTGATTCTCCAGAGTATTTGGACAGCTAAAAACCAATATTTTTTAAAGAAGTTAAACAACAAAAAATTTCACATCTTAACTGATGTGTCAGTCACGTATGGTGGCTTTGAATGAACTTTTCTGCATAATTTTGGTAGGTACAAAGGAAGGTAAAAACTCGGGAGGGTGAAGGACACCATCAGAGAATTCTTAGCGAGGATGCTTTCTGGCCCGAAACTGGACCTCTCCCTTTCTGAGCTGTCATGTCTATTGCGAGGCATGGAAACGAATCTATTTATGTGCAAGGCTATATCCTCGGTTGGGCTGCTCTCAGCTCAGTGTCACTGAGTAACAGCTGCTGTCACAGAGCCAGAGAGGAATATCTGCCCCAAGTTCACACAAGGGGCATGCCTTCAGAGATTACACATCCTGAGGTTTATTTTGGCATATTTTCCCTCGGGCTTCAAGGGTAGGTTCTAGAAAGGAGAGTTCGGGTATGGATGTGGGCTGGAGAGAGGGAGGTCAGGCTGGAAATTCAGGCAGAAGCCCAGATAACTTCTGCAGAAATTCAGTCCTAAAAAATCCACATTTCCCACTGATCATTTTTAAGAAAGCCTGGCAATATAAAGGGTAATCATGGGCCCTGAGCATCGGATTCAAGATGAGAGCTGATGTAAATAATTTGCCTTTCTAGACAGAAACCTCGTCTGTAAGTGTGAGCAGATGTCCCAGGCTATGATGCGTGGGAGGGCTGAGATTCGGAGCAGACAGGCAAATTTTGGAAATAATCATAGTCAGCCACAGAAATGGAGAGAGGGCTTTCTATGTCCAGCACCAGCTACCTACCATGGCAGCTGAAATGACAGAAAGCTTAGAGATGTGATTAATACTGTCAGCTGAAAAGGCCAGTGACCGAATTTCTGCCTTACTTGTGTAACTGTTGACTTTACAATAGAAAGAGAAATCCTAACTTTCAGATAACCATACAGATGTTTTCTACAGTTCAACTGTTTTCCATATTACTGGTATCTTGTAATTGTTATGGCACGTTGAGAAGGAAAAATATGAATCAGTTTATTGCAATAATTCATTTTGTTTCAAAATTACATATTCATATGGAAGCTATTCATATCAAAAAGATTCATATTTAAGGTTTTGATAAAACAAGCTAATAAAACACAGGGTATGTTTTATTGAAGAAAGCAATCTGGCAGCCCTCCTATCCTTAGTATTTCTATTAGAAGCAGACACTGGTCTGAGTTCCCCATATCTAGACAGCCAACTTCTTTTCCAGTTGGTTCCAAGTATGTATAGGGCTAGGACCTGCCTGAGGAATTATGGATCCTAAATCTATCGCTGGCAATGAGTGAAATCTTTACTATTCAGATACATGGATTTCATCTAAAGTCCCAGGATTTCAAAGCAAAGAATAATCTTTATGAATGTCTATGAATGGGTATCTAAATATATTTGACCTCTTTAAAAATCTGCAATAGTCTGGTGTTACATAGGGTCATTCATTAAGAACACCTGTGTTCTCCAAAAAGATACGCTGTAGTCTTAACCCCATACCTATACATGTGACTTTATTTGGAATAGGGTCTCTGTACATGTAATCATGTTAAGAGGAGGTAACTCTAGATTAGGGTGGGTCCTAAGCCAATATAACTGGTGTCTTAGAAAAAGAGAAGAACAAGAGAACACACCAGAAGAAATCCGTGACCACAGAGGCAGACACTAGAGCGATGTGTCTACAAGCCAAAGAATTTGTGGCAACCACCAGAAATTAGGAGAAGGCAAGGAAGGATCCTCCTCTAGGGACTTCAGAAAGAGCATGGCCCTGCTGACACCTCAATTTCAGGACTTCCAGCCTCCAGAACTGGGACACAATAATCTTCTGTTGTTTTAAGCCACCCAGTTTGTGGAAATTGTTATGGAAGCGCTACAGAACTAATATACACGTTTAAAATATTAAAAAATCAACATGATAATTTGCATTATATGGAACTTATCTTCCTATTAAGTGACTGATGTAAGTAATACCCACTGCCTTTATTTATTTATAAGTAGGCTCCATGCCCAGCATGGAGCCCAACATGGGGCTTGAACTCACCACTGTGAGATGAAGACCTGGGCTAAGCTCAAGAGTCGGATGCTTAACTGACTGAGCCACTGGCAGAAAGAGTAGCCCTGGAGAAACAGTAATGGGTAGCTGGACTGAGGGAGCACCGTGTGCGACAGGACCCTCTCATCTGTGACCCCCGCCAGTGACATCCGCCCATGCCTGCAGCTCAGGCAGCCGAGCAGAGCGCCAGGGAGGTCCCACGAGGGGACTCAGCAGCACTGCGGGTAGAATGCCCATCTCTGCAGGTGCTGAAACTCCATACTACTGGACAATGCCCACCACACACAAAGGTCTTTCCTCAGAAGTCACCCTCACAGTGTGGTTCTCTGTGGTCCTGAGGAGAATGTATAAAATCCCTGCTTGAGGTTTTAATCCCCTTTCTCTGCCTCTTCCCCTTCTTTACATACATCTATGTACTAAATACTTTACTTGTTTATGTTGTTATTGTCTCCCCCACTAGGATGTAAATTCCAAGAGGGCCTTTTACTCTGTGGGAACATGGCGGTATCCTCAAAGAACACTCCCTGGCACTTGGTGGGCACTCAATAGATCCTCATTGAGTAAACCAGCTATTGAGGGAAAGACCTGTGCTTGCTTTATTGTTAGGGCGTAAGAAACCCTTAGTGGATTTAACCAACCGCAGGTTCTGGCCAATTTATGACTGAATGGGTCGAGTTCTCACTTAGCTTATATATTTCTAAGGCCTGAGGGGTGATTGCTTCCCTCGGCTAGCCAATCAAGCATCGGTACACTCCAAGCACCTTATCATTTTTGAGAATTACCTTCGACTGCCAAAGCCAGTTTGTATAATTACTTTTGAAGCATTTACACTGTACCATATCTAAGGGCTTCATAGGTCAACCAGAAGAGAATTAGGCACTGCCAGCACCCCTAAACTAACAATAAATGGCTCAAAGAGGACAGGATAATAAAGCCCAAATTAAATAATTCTTACTGAGAGATTCAGACACAGCAACCCAGAAAGGTGCATAGTAATAGAAATAAATGTTTGAAGAAGGCCCAAGAGCTATGCTAGCACTAAGGGATTGAATTGGCCAGTTCTAACCAGGCCCAGTGACAAAATGCTGCTTACTGGTCAACGGCCATTTGGCCAAGCAACATTGATCAAACTCATCTAGGAGACGGTATGGTAAACTACCACCATCAGAGGCAGGTGGAGGGCTGTACACATGTCCCCCACCATATTACACAATTTTACATGGTTTTGCCCTGTAGGTCAATTTTCAATTTTCATTGATAGTGCATAGTCACACAACAGTATCTTATATTGATCTTGAAACCTGCAACCGTGCTCACTCACTTAATAGTTCCAGTAGTTTTTTCAGATTCCATCAAATTTTCTGTGTAGATCATCATGCTATTTGTGAATGAAATTTTACTTCTTCCTTCTAAGTCAGGATGCTATTTTTCCATATGCATGTATATATTGCTGGTTCTATTGCACTGGCTAGAACCTTCACTAAAAGTTCAAATAGAATAAGTTTAGTTTTTAACATTAGGCATAGCGTTAACTGTAGGGATTCTGTAGATAACTTTTATCAAGTTAAGGATGTTCTCTATAATTCTAGTTTGCCCAGAGTTATTTAAATCAGGAATTGAGGTTATATACATTTCATCAAAGGCTTTTTCTGCATCTATTGAGATGATTAGTTTTTCCATTTTAGTGTGCTGATGTGGTGATTTAGACTCATTGTTGAACATTAAACCAACCTTGCATTCCAGAGGTAAATACCACTTGATTGATTATGCATTATCATTTCACAATATTATTGGGATCCATTTGTTGAATTTTTGCTTAGGATTTTTGTATCTATGTTCCTGAAGAATACTGGTCTACAGTTTTCTTGTATTGCCTTTGGTTTTGATATAGGGTCATTCTGGCTTCATAGGGTGAGTTGGGAAGTAATCCTCAATTATCAACTTTCTGAGAGAGTTCACGTAGAATCAGTACCATTTCTTCCTTAAATGGTAGAATTCACTGAAGTTAATGGAGGCTAGAGTTTTCTTTGTGGGAATGTTTTTAACCACAAATTTAATTTCTTTAATAGATACAGGGCTATTCAAGTTATTTATATCTTCTCGAGTTTTAGTAGTTTGTGCCTTTCAAGAAATCTACCCATTTAAGTCAATAGTTCTCTACACGGGGCAGCATTATTCCTTCTCACCTATGGGGCATTTGGCAATGTCTAGAAGCACTTTGGGTTGTTAAAACTGGGAAGTGGGACATCGTATTGACATCTAGTGGGTAGAAGCCAAAGATACTGCAAAATATTCTACAATCCACAAGACAGCACTCAGAAGGAAGAATTATCTGGCCCAAAATGTCACTCACCATTGTTGAGGCTGACTAACTTTGATCTATGTTACTGAATTTACTAGCATAAAGTTAGTTAATAGTCCTTCATTATCTTTTTAATATCTTTGGTGTCCAAAGTGATGCCAATTCTCTCATTCCTGATATTGGTAATTTGTGTCTTCTCTTTTTTCTTCCTGATCTATTCTTTGGCTGGAAGTTTATCAATTGTATTGATCTCTTCAAAGAAATAGTTTTTGCCTTCATTTGTTTTCTCTACTGTTTTACCGTTTTCAATTTCATTGATTTCCACACTGATTTATTTCCTATTTTCTATGTACTTTCAGTTTCACTACTCTCATTTTTCTATTTTTTTAAGCATAAGCTAAGGTCATTAACTTGTGATCATTCCTATTTTCTAATATTGGCATTTGATGTAAGAAAATTTTCCTTACATAACTGCTTTAACAGCAGGCAATGCATTTTGATATATTTTTAAGATTTTCATTCAGTTCAAATGTTTTCTATTTAATTTCTATTTAATTTCCCTTTAATTCTTTGACTTGATTTATTTTTTGACTCTATTTTATTTTATTTTGACTATTTTTTTCTAAAAATCTGTTATCGATTTCTAATTTAATTCCTTTGTCATCAGAGAGCACACCTTGTATCATTTGAATCCCTTTAAATTTAACGAGACTTGTTTTATGTCCCAGAATACGGTATATCATGCAGAAAATTCCACGTACACTTGAAGAGAATGGGTATTCTGCTTTTGTAGGGTGGAGTGTTCTGTACATTCAATTACATCAAGTTGTTTAATAGCCTTGTTCAATTCTTCAACATTATTACTGATTTTCTGTCAATATTCTACCAATTACTGAAAGAGGAATATTGAAATGTGACTATAATTGTAAATTATTCAGACTTTGCTTTGTGTATTTTGAAGCTTTGTTATTTGGTGCATAAATATTACAATTTTATACCCTCTGGATGAAGTGATCCCTTTATCATTATAATTGCATTCCTTATTCCTGGTATTCTCAGTCTGAAGAACTTTTTTCCTTTTTTCTATTGTATTGAAAATAATATTTTATTTGAGTTAAAAATTACTTACAAAAACCGAAACACATACTTCATGAAACTGGTGCAAACTTTTTTCCCTGCCATTGGTTTTTGCTTTAAAGATCGCAGCTGAGAAATACTGTGTAAAATAAAAATAGAATTGGATTCAGAAAAGTACTCTACTGTTCTAATTTCCAATTGGTAGAATTACAGAAATATTTACAATGGAAAGAAAGGTTACTCTGAAACTTTAATTTGCAAGTCAGTCTCAGGTACCCTAAAAGGCAGAATTCTTTAAGGGTTAAAAACACACAAATGCACTGCAGTTGGTGAGGTGATTTCTCCCCCACTTCCCCCGACCAAAATATGCATCTTTGTCAGTCCCTGAGAATTAGTTATTATTTAAAAAGCAGTGGTGCCTGGGTGGCGCAGTCGTTAAGCGTCTGCCTTCAGCTCAGGGCGTGATCCCGGCGTTGTGGGATCAAGCCCCACATCAGGCTTCTCCACTAGGAGCCTGCTTCTTCCTCTCCCACTCCCCGTGCTTGTGTTCCCTCTCTCGCTGGCTGTCTATCTCTGTCAAATAAATAAATAAAATCTTAAAAAAAAAAAAAAAACACTGTTGAACAGCATTCTTGTTCTTGTCCTAAATCTTGTCTCTAGGCAAAATCTTTTTTCTATGGTTTTGACAGCAGGTGCATTTAGTGATTAGTTAATTGATTCAGTAAAACTCATCTTTTTTTTTTTAAGGGACACTTGGTACTAAATGCTGTCTTTGTTCTGTTTTAATTCTTCTCTGCTTCTTTAATACCAATAAAGTATTTGTTACAATTTTCTTATGAATCAAGGATATTATTTTCATCTTCTGAGTACAGAATTAACATATTTGTAGTCATCATCAATAACATTTATAACATTGATAACATCTTGATAACAATGTGTATAAGAAGTTATAACAATCCAAATTACAATGGAGGTCAGTTTGGGGCAATCAAGCCATCATTCTCTCTTACCTGAATGATGTAAACCCCTGCCTATTTCAAAGTTCCCACACTCTCTTGCATCTTCAATGCTGCAGATTTTGCCTTCTTAAACACAGGTCAGCTTGTACCATATTTACTACTTAAAGATATTAAGATTCAGTGGTTTTTCATGTACGGTACACTTTAGTGGTTCCAGTTGAATAAAATACAACAACTCAATATAGCTGTGAAGGCTCTTTTCTGTGTAGTACTAACCACACCTTCTGGTCTTCTCTGGTCATTTTCTTTCCCATCTCCCCAAAGCAGATGATCTGGTCCCACGAAGGCTGCTTGCCTATCAGACCTCCTTATTTCTTCTTATATAGTTCCCTCCATTCCTCCACCCCTGCGAAACTCCTACTCTAGCCTTCAGGTCTATCTCAAATGTCACCTTTTCTGTGAAACCCTCCTAGCTTTCCCCAGACTCAAGGCTTCCTGAAAAGTGACTTTCAACTAAGGCTACATATTAGAATCACCTGAAGAGATTTTTCTTTTTTTTTTTTTAAATACCAGTGTCTAGATCAGTTACAGCATGGTAATTCCTGGGGCATAGTAGGTCCTTAATGAATATTTTCAAGCAACAAAACTATTCAGTAAAATGAGGGCAAACAAACGGCAATAATGGAATGTATCTTAACATTTAGAATAGTTTTGATATATACTCATACTGTCCATTTTTTGACAGTAAGCGCTGTTAATGGTAATAAGATAATGTTATTTATTAAACTTAAAGGCATTACATGGAAAAATTCATTAACTATGATAAAGCACTTTATCCACATGTAGCATTAATTAAAAGATCAGAGTCATTGGGATAGATAGCTTAGAAAGCAAAATTTTCTTTTGCAGAAAACTAATGAATGAGGCTTTTGGAAGGAGATGTTAATTGATATGCAAAATTTTTTTTTCTCATGCTCTTCAAAAGGTAATTTACCTAAAGAGAAGAGAAGTATTATGGAAATAAAATTGACACATTTTAGATCTTTGCTTTCTATTACTTTAACAATCCTTTGAAAATGTGGTATTAACTACTGCTGTGTTTACAGGAACATTCTATGTGCCATAAAAACAAATATTTGTAGATCAAGCAACGTTGAGAATATTTGGGAACTATAAAGCTGGTATTAAATTTTTCTATAAATTTGAGGCATGTGTAAAACAAATGCTAGTACATATAAAAAGTACTTGTAGATCTATTTTAGGAGATTTCCAATACTAGAAACATATCACTTAAGATGAGGGATATACTTAAAGGGTTTACTGATTTGGTGGTGTATGAAAATGATCCCAAAGGTCCCTCAGCTTGATATTTATCTAGTCTTTTGGTGTGGCTTGCTGGCTCTTATTCTGGGATTTCACTTTCAAAGGAGCCAGAAGTGACTGACAAGGGATATGTTATCACTCTACATCATTCACAGTGCTTGGCCTTGGCTTCTTTGTGAAGCAGTTTTTTTTTCTCTTAGAGTTTCTGTGGCAGGGACCCAAGTGACAGTCCTATTACCAGAACTTGAAGGAAAGAGGTCATGAGAGAAATTTGCTGCACCAGGCAACTGATATATCTGGTTGGCTTCAAGAGATCTGACCTGCCACAGAGCATTGCTTCAAATTTGTCCACTCTTCAGAAGGAAACTAAAGGATAGTATCCAAAATCTACAAAGAACTTATCAAACTCAACACCCAAAAAACAAAAAACCCAGTTAAGAAATGGGGAGAAGACATGAATAGGCATTTTTCCAAAAAGACATCCAGATAGCTAACAGACACGTGAAAAGATGTTCAACATCACTAGGCATCAAGGAAATACAAATCGAAACCACAATAAGGTACCATCTCACTAGGGTCAGGATGGCTAAAATTAACAACACAAGAAACAACAGGTGTTGGTGAGGATGGGGAGAAAGGAAAACTCTCTTGCGCTGTTGGTGGGAATGCAAACTGGTGCAGCCACTCTGGAAAACAGTATGGAGATTCCTCAAAATGTTAAAAATAGAACAACCCTAGCAATTGCACTGCTAGGTATTCACCCAAAGGATACAAAAACACAAATTCAAGGGGATTCATGTACCTCGATGCTTACAGCAGCATTATCAATAGTAGCCAAACTATGGAGAGAGCCCAAATGTCCACTGACTGATGAATGGATAAAGAAGATTATATATACACACACGGGCACACACAGACACACACACACAGACACACACACACACACACGCACACACAGACCCATGCATTGGAATATTACTCAGCCATCAAAAAGAATGGAATTTTGCCATCTGCAACAATGTGGGTGGAGCTAGACTGTATTATACTAAGTGAAATAAGTCAGAGAAAGAGAAATACTATAGAATTTCACTCATGTGGAATTTAAGAATGAAAACGGATGAACATATTGGAATGGGGAAAAGGAAAAGAAGGAGAGAGGGAAACAGGCCATAAGAGACTCTTAATAGAGAACAAACAAACAGGGTTCCTGGAGGGAGGTAGGTGAGGGATGGGCTAGATGGGTGATGGGCATTAAGGAGGGCATCTGTTATGATGAGCACTGGGTGTTGTATGTAAGTGATGAATCGCTGAACTCTACTTGAGAAACCACTATTGCACTGTATGTTAACTACCTAAAATTTAAATTAAAAAAAAAAAAAGAAGGAAACTGAAGGAGACATCAGAATTAGCACAATCTAAGAAAGCTTGAATTAAACTTCAGGTTTCACTGTAGGTTGTTTTCTTTCTTCCTGATTCTAGACCTGTGAAGCAGAAATGAGTTACTTCTTCTAATGCAGAAGGAGATGAGAAAGATGGTGGGATGTATTAAGGGCCCATCAGAAATATCCGTGAATATTGTGTCCTGTGTTTTTAAGTGTTTCTAACAAGTTACTTAAGAGTTTAGATGTAATTTAATGCAAATGAATGGATGAGAGGTGGGGAGGATGTAAGAGTCTACAGAAAAGAGTAGTGTGTTGGTTCCGGAGGGGACGGTGGTAGTTCTTTGACTATCTCCTTATCAGCATTTTTTTTAAAAGATTTTTTTATTTATTTATGTGACAGAGAGACAGCCAGCGAGAGAGGGAACACAGCAGGGGAGTGGGAGAGGAAGAAGCAGGCTCCCAGCGGAGGAGCCCGATGCGGGACTCGATCCCAGAACGCCGGGATCACACCCTGAGCCGAAGGCAGACGCTCAACGGCTGCGCTGCCCAGGCACCCCCTTATCAGCATTTTTAATTTAAGAAATTGGTTATCTTCATTGCTCACGGTGAGTACTGCTCTTCTGTTATTTATCATACTGATAAAATCACCAGGAGAATGAACATAGGCTATGAAGCAGCTCTTTGTGGGTATCGTTTCAATTAAAATGCAGGCCCCAACTATTATTTTAAAAACTGATACTTGCATTATGCATCAATTTGCATATAACCAATTCAGTCAGCGCTAACACTCCCAGATTTAATCATCTTCTCTTTATATATATAAAATCATATTATTGGAAATATGGGTACCAAGAATTTATTGAAGAAATCAAGTTTATGTTCATAATATAATACATTGAAACTCAAGAAATAATCACATGATAATCTCAGGTCCTCAAATATTTTCAACCTGTCTTTTAACTGGCCACACTTTAAAAGACTACTGGTATTTATTGATCCTATTATTTATTGTAATGACTTTAAATATAAAGATCCATACACCCCATGTGTTACCTTAACTGTAACTGTTACAGTATACACATAGGGTATATGGATGGGCTGTATACATCATATATATATGATGTCATATACATATGATGGAACATTCTATATATCATATGAATATTTGTAGATCAAGTAATGTTGAGAATATTTAGGAACTATTAAATTTTTCTATAAATATCAGGTCTTATAAAACAAATGCTAATAAACATGAAAAGTACTTGTAGATCTATTTTAGGAGATTTACAATACTAGAGAACTATATTTTAACTAGTAGTTGTATTTTGAACTGTAAGCAATTGTTGGTTTTTGTCCTGAAGAGTAAATTGTATTTGAGTAAAGCCACACCATGATTCAGAAAAATACCTAATATGGGCATGCAACATTTTATTTACTAATATAGTTAAAATGAAAATTTTCAGACACCATAACCTAAATTTTCTTTTTCATTAACATGTTATTCTGATACCCACACCATCTACTCCCACATTTAAGGCAGGCTAGAAGATAGCTGATTTTATTTCATTATCTATCAGTACTCTCTCAAATGTGAATGTATTCTCAAAAATAAAAAAATATAAGTATGAATGTCCATTAAGTGCTTTAGTACCAACACAATGTGACTAGAACTAAAATATGGCCTTGAGCATTACTGTTAAGTAAATCAAAACCCTTGTGTCTGAGCCATCCTTGGAAGAAAAAAAAAGTATATATTTCCTTTAGAAGCAGAAGAAAAGAAGTCATGTCAGAGCAGTGAATAAAATGATCCTCCCTGATAAATATGGAATATTTATTAATATTCTGAAATAGCCAGAGAAAATAAAATACATCATTTTTAAAAACAATGCCTTCAAAATTAGATAGCACTTTGCATCTTTCTGATTACATCTGGCACATAAATTGCACCTGTGAATTTCTTTCTCAAAATTTTAGAAATTATCTTCTGATATAAATTCCTTGATTGTGACTGGAAATATTTGGAACAATATCTAGCAATGTTGAACCAAGAGCAGATGGGAAGTAATTACCCGGAGCTTGGTTATGAAAAAACTAAGAGGTGACAAGAACTGAGTTAGGGATGCAGAACAGCATGCCAAATTCTCTGAGATTGACTGACTATATGATCCCATCCACAAGGTTTCACTTTGGTGTTTTACTTTCTAAATAATTCTTATCTTTCAGAGAGATGATTCAGTCTAATAGGATAAGACTCAGAACACAGCACAACCTTATAATAATTAAAACCGATACAATGCACAACTGAGTACTGGAGAGCTGACGTGTGCTTCTTAGTTTTCTTATGGTGTAAGTGCCCACTTACTGAGACTCTGTTACTGCAGTATTTTTGACACCATCATTGAAATATTAACCTCCTATAATTAAAGAGTCCTTTTAAAAAAGCTCTCACATGGAATTTTATTTCCTCTAGTAAAAATAATAGAAATTTAATTTTAGATATAGGCCTCCGCTGGTTAATTTAAAAACCAGTTAATTTTCATCTCTAGCAAGTCCTAGATTTTCTAAATTTATCACACAATTTTTTTAAACTAGGCTTTATTTGATGTCCATAATAAATTGCCTTGGTATGTTATCATTTAATTAACTCATAATAAGTACACTCTGTATCACGTTGTCCTTTCAAAGCCAGAAAACCATAAAGCCTGCTGGCTTTGTATACATATGTTTTCTCAAGATTCCAGAATCATTTAAATAGCATTTATGACACTGTTAGCCATTTTGAGTTTTTATATCAAAATAAGGAATGCAAAGTCAAGTTTAAACAAACTTATTAAAGCATACATGGTAAAGAAGCCAAACATATCAGACCGTTCTTGAGTAACACTGTTTGCTTTCTTTCGTTTTCATCACAACACATTTTAGCTTTCCAAAAGTATGTCACTCTTATCTTCAAACAAATGCCTTTGTCGTTGTGTTCCAGAACCCAAGTGAAAACGGAATACAGCTGCGTGCAGACACTGTCTTTTTTTTCCAGACGTTGTCTTCTAATGCTATACAGCATACCAAATATTTAACTCTTTGACTAGATTAACCCCGCACCTCCAGCCTACATCCTGCCCCAGCCTGGACAAAAGCCTTGGTGACAGTCCTTTTATAGGTCTCACGAGATGGTGATTGGGCACATGCTTTTAAGACTATAGTAACAAACAGAGTTTTGAATGTTTCTTTTACACACAGAGGCTTGCCTTGAACTAATTTAGACTGAACTGCATAGATCAGCAATAATCCAACATTAGTACTAAATCAGGATACAAAACATAACACTGAACATCTATTAAGTACCCACATAACACAGCTTTAGTACCCACATAACACAGCTTTAGTACCCACATAACACAACACGAGGAGTACTAAAATATGGCCTTGAGCATTACTTCCGTGTAAATCAAAACCCTTGTGTCTGAGCCATCCTTCATAGAAAAAAAGTATATACTTCTTTTAGAAGCAGAAGAAAACCAGGCACAGCACAAGCAGTGAACGAAATAAGCCTCCTTGACAAATTTCGAGTATTCATGAATATTCTGAAATATTCAGAGGAAATAAAAGACCTCCTTTTTTTAATTTCTTTTTGAGTACAGTTGGTGCACAATGTTACAGGGGTTTCAGGTGTACAACATACTGATTCAACTTCTCTATACGTTATGCTGTGCCCACAAGTGCAGCCACCATCTGTCCCCATATATCACTATTACAATACCACTGACTGTATTCCCTATGCTGTGCCTTTCAGTCCCATAACTTCTTCATTCCATACCTGGAAGCCTCTACCTACCACTCCCCTTCACCCACTTAGCCCACCCCATCCCCCACCACTGCTGGCAAGTCAGCTTGTTCTCGCACTTCTAGGAAAAGACATCATTTTTAAAACAATGCGCTCAAAATTAGAAAGCACTTTGCCTCTTTCTGATTACGTTTGCCACATAAACTGCACCTGTGAGTTTTTATCTCAGAATTTTATAAACTATTTTTTGATATAAATGGAAAAGTTTTGTGTTTTTCTGTAAAGATTTATTTATTCAAGAGAGAAAGAGTGTGTGCGTGCCCATGCGCAAGTGCAAGCAGGGGGAGGGACAGAGGAAGAGGGAGAGAGAGAGACTCAAGCAGATGCCACACTAAGCACAGAGCAGGACTCAGGGCTCGATCTCATGATGCTGGGATCAGTCCTGAGCTGAAACCAAGAGTTGGTCACCCAACGAACTGCGCCACCCAGGCGCCCCGGGTTTTGTTTTTTATGGGGTTTTTTGTGTGTGTCTAGTTAAGGGTTATCAGCTTGTGGTAGATCACTAAAACCCAGAATTGTTAAATAAATAAATAAATAAATAAATAAATAAATAAAGCACAAGGAGACTTATCTTCGACTATGATACCTTTGATTTATCCAAAGCAACCATCACCGAATTTTCCAGAAAAACTGTGGCCTCTTTTTGAGCTACAGCACCAGAGTGGAGTGGTTGTGACAGAGACTCTCTGGCCTGCAAAGCCTAAATATTTATCATCAGGCCTTCTACAGAAAAAAAATTTGCCAATCCCCGATCTAAAGGATTCAGAGCTGGGCAAGATTTCTGACTTTGTATGAGAAGACAATTCAAATCGAACCTAGGGGCACCGATGCGTGCTGTACAGAAATGCAACGACAGAAACACAGGAAATACGGTCTGTCCGTGTTACAGTGTTGTAGCTGATCTAATTGTGGACTAGACTGTCCGGCTGATGTCTGCACTGTGTCCTCATGATGTGTGGGAATTTGTGTTTGGAACACGGTGCCTATAGCAACCAATCTACACAGTTCAGTCCATCTTGCCTGACGCTACTGAGCAAAATCGGAACTAACTTGATGGGCAAGAAGGGTTTCATGGTTAGGAACCTGAGTTCTAGGCTAGCCAGCTCAAGTTCTCTCTCCACCACTTACTAACAACACATATTAGGTAAGTTTGCTGACCTGAGGACCCTTAGTTTCCTCATATATAAAACAAGGATGTTGAGAATCACAGGACCTTCCTCACTGGGTGGCTTCAAGGATTCAAATAAATTAAGGCATGTGAAGTGCTTAAAATAGTGCCTGGCACGTGACACGCGCATGGTAAACGTTAGCTATCGCTGCCTTAGCGCAAAGCTTTACGAGAGCCAAGATACAGGACTTCAGGGTGGAGGGCTCTGAAGATATCAGAATTCTGAAAAATTACATAACGGAAATAACTTTAGAATTTGTCTATCCCCTTCATTTTATAGATGCGAAAACAAAGGCTGTAGGTTTTATAGTGTAAATGTTCTTCCTATAGAAGATACCCGTTGCTGGATTTTCTTATTTCCCTCTAGGTCCATCTGTGGTGGGATGTCGTCAAGGATATTTTCTATTCTGGAAATGAATTTTTATTTTATTTTTAATTTTTTTAGTTTTTAAAAAGATTTTATTTATTTATTTGAGAGAGAGAGTGTGTGTGTGTGAGCAAGAGGGAGATCACAAGCAGGGGAGAAGGGTAGAGGGAGAAGCAGATTCCCCGCTGAGCAGGGAGCCCAATGTGGGACTCGATCTCAGGACCCTGGGATCATGACCCCAGCCTAAGGTGGACGCTTAACCGACTGAGCAATCCAGGCACCCTGGAAATGAATTTTTAGACATCAAAACTTGTCATCTGGAAAATATGGTAATTTTATGGAGAAAAAGGGCATAGTGGGTATTAAAGGAAGCAAGCAAAGATCTGCCTGCTTTCCGCGGCATCATGGAGATTCTGTAAAAACTGACAGTGCTGCATCCCTCCCGTGGTCAAGAGACTGAAGGCTCTCATCTCATTTTCCAATAATAGTCTTTTTGAGCTCTTATTTTTCTTGCAAAAAGGAGCATCTCAAGAATGATCCCTTGTATTTAAGAGTGTGTTTAGCCACCAAATGGCGAACCTTGATGTCAGTAATTTTACTAAGACAGTCCTACTGAGCTTGTTTTTAAGTTTTTTTTTTTCTTCTTCTTTTTTTTTTTCTTGGTAGGAAATGCTTCTCAATGCTGCTGAAGTCTTGTCATAGGAAAAAAACCTGTTTTGTGCTGAGCAATAATGTGAGTGCTGCATTTCACACAGAAGCATTTCCCACTTAGAGTTAACCTGTTCTTCTGAAAGAAGGGCATTTGAAGGGCACTAGCTGTGGAGCTAGTCTTACCTAGAGATTACGCATAAATCTGTTTAATAAACAGGGTATTTTTCCTTAGGAAGAGAAGAAGAGAAGGAAGGAAGACGGAAGGAAAGGAGGGAGAAGGCAGGCTGGCCTTCAGCTTCAGTCTCAGACTCAAGCCCCATTGGGCATTCCAGGACTCAAGAATGAGCTTGTGTGTGCTTGTCTGTATGTGGCTAGCAAGAGGACACTTGGATTCCCACCATGACTTATAACAGGAGTTCATTTATAATCGGGGTTTACAACAAAAGTTCTTGACCTTTGTTTTTTATGCCATGGACCATTTCAGTAGCCAGGCAATGTCCGTTCTAAGAGTAATGCTTTTGTTTTTGACTTTTGTAAAAACAAACAAACAAAAAACCCTGCTTACTTTGAAATAATTCTACATTCACAGGAAGACCGGGTGTTGCAGATCCGCACAAGGGAGTCTGTGCATGCTTTGTCCAGCTGCCTCCAATGTCACATCTACAGTATGACGAAAATCAGGGTATTGACACGGGTCCAACCCACAGAGCTTATTCGGACTGCACCAGTTAGACGTGCACTCATCTCCGCTGTGTGCGTGTGTGCGCGCATGCACAATTCAATGCAATAGCCACTCTCACAATCAAGGTACACAACTGTTGAGTGATCTCCACGCTCCCTCATGCTATTCCTCTTTAGCCACGCACATACTTACCCACTCCTAGTACTTGGAAACCACTCATCTGTTCTTCATTTCTATAGTTATTTCAAAATGTTGTATAAATATTACACATTATGTGACCTTTTAAAAATGTCTTTTTTCCATTCAGCATAAATCCCTTGAAGCCCATCCATGTTTTCACATGTACCAATAGTTTGTTCCCTATTATTGCCAAGGAATATTCTATGGTATGGATGTACCACAATTGGTTTAACCATACTTTCCTTGAAGGACATCTGGGTGGTTTTCAGGTTTGACTATTGCAAAGAGAGCGGCTATGAACATCTGTGCCCTGGTTTTTGTATGAACATAGGTCTTTGTATAAGCATAGGTTTTCGTCTAAGATAAATGCCTCAAAGTAAAATTTCTAAGTATGGTTAGTGCATGGTTAGTTTTATGAGACTGGTGAACTACTTACGTTCCAGAGTGTCACCAGCAGCATATGACTAATCCAGTTTCCTCATCTCTGCCAGCACGTGGTGACCACTATTTTGTTAGTCATTCTGATAGGTAGGTAGTGCTATCTCATTGTGGTTTTAATTTGCATTCCCTGATGCTTGATAATATTGAATGTATTTTCTGGTGCTTATTTGCCATCTGTAAATAATCTTAGATTAAATTTCTTGTCAGATATTTTGCCCATTTTAATTAAATCACTTGTTTTCAGAATACTTTACATACTCTAAGACACAAGTCCTTTGTCAGACATGGAATTTACACATAGTATCTGTAGTCTTTGGTTGTCTTTCATTATCTTCACAGGATTTCCACAGAGCAAAATTTTTAAAATTTTGCTAAGATCCAATTTACCAATTTTTCCTTTTCGAGATTATGCCTTTGGTGGTAAGCCTAAACTCTTCACCTAGCCCTGGGGTCCTACAGATGTTTTTTTCCAAGTGTTTTACAGTTTTAGGTTTTACCCTTAAGTCTGCCATCTACTTTGAGCTAATCAACCAGTAGACACTACAGGAAGGTATTTTTTCAGTTTAAATCATAAAGGAACACTCAAACAATTAGTGGTCTGTAAACACTCCTCCACTGCCCGGTGAAGAAATACATGTCCCTTTGGGAAAAATTTCCAACAGCTTGGAACAGGAACACAGTGGAGAGGGTTGTAATGGACAATGGCTAAGAACTTTCCATGAGCCGGGAGAGAAAGAGTGCTACCTCCCTAGACTTCCAGATTTAGTTCTAGAGAGCCATAATCTCAATCGACTAAGGGGAAAATAGCCGCCTGAGGGGTCTAACGCTGAGTCACCCAGCCAAAGGTGTTTGCAAGCGGTTGTTAATCTCTCCTGTTTTCTAAAGCATTCAATAGATTGCCGACTGGCCAGTCACAGGGAATTGTGTCGTTTTGATTATTACATGTAAATTAACCTACTGAAAGAAAAAAAGCACAAGCATTTAGTAGGACAAGGTTGTTCTATTTTGACAGCATTTTAGTTATGGGTTCAAGAGTAATTACTGAAATAAATCATCAATAGGTGGTGGCAATATTGATTTTGTGTCAGCACCTGAGTCAACTATAACCCAGCCTCGGTCTGGAGCCATGTTCCTTGTCTTTTGTACTTGATTTCTGAACTGCTGTCCAAAAAAGGCTTAGCTTCTGCACAAAATTGCCTACGGAGCTGCTTTTCCCAGGAAACCTCACTGCCCAAATCACCTCTCCCTCATGGGCTCTCACCCTGAACGGTCTCCTTGGACTGTTTTACCGCACTCTCTTAACTAGTGTGAAATGCTAATACGGATTGCTGTGATTTTCCAACAAAGCGAAAGGAAAATGTGATTACTGGTCACAGGGTTTCATATTAGCACTTGCTTCTGCTAATTTAAAAATAGGTTGGACTGCAGGAAAACCAATTTCCTCCCTTAACATTAGTTTGTTCGGCTGTTCTTTGTTTAATAAATATCCTCTGGGTCCAAACTAATGTGAATAGGAGAAAGAGACACGAGTTCTCATTCTATTAAATACAAACTCGAAATCTGTCCTGATTTAATATTACCAAAGACCACTCTGAACTTGATCTTTAAACCAAAACAAAACAACTTCCATGGTTTTATTTATTTATTTTGGGGCTGGCTGGCTCAGACAGAAAATCTTCTTTGATGTTCTGAGTTATTAAAGGTGAGTCAGGTAACTTTGAATGGCAGGGCCATCTGAATCAAGATAATCTAACCTTAAATAAACTCAGATTAGTTTCTGTCTCATGCCAGGAAGTGCTCCTCTGGATAACAACAAAAGGCAGAAAATGAAGCAGAATGTATAAACCAAAGATCCTACAAATTTCCATCTCATTTAATTGTCTCTTAAATTTAGCGATGAGGACTGGCTATAAGCATATACTAGGTAAACAGCTCTTGCTATTCCTCTTTCATTGTGGTATGTATTTTGAATAAATACTTTTGGCTTTTCTAGTTCAAAATCAAGACTCCTTTCCAATTTTCCACCTGTTGTTTTGCGTCTGTTGATACATATGGACAAGCCAAAGTCTCTTCATCGCTCGATGCCCCAATCCCTGCTCAATTGCAAACCAGGTGCTCTCCCCATTGTACTTGGCCTTTGCTTCTGTTCACCTGGAAGATTTCCAGAGCATCAGAGAAAAATAAATATGAAAAATGATCTCATTTTGCCATTTAAACACCACTCTGTATTTTACTAAATAAGTTATTGCCTCATTTGAGAGGGGTATCCCCTATATTTTTTCAGGAGGGAGACTGAGTTTCAAGGAATAACAGCACACGACCACATAAGATCACACGCTTCTTAAACAGCAGAGATGCTACTTGAATTCTTGTTTTCTGCTCTGTATCCTTCTTCCTTCCACTACTACAGGTTAAGGGCTCTTTGATTTTAATGTTTTTCAGATTTCTTCAACTCTTTTATCCTTCCTGCTGTTTTTCTCTTTCTTCTGCCTATGTCCTGTGCCCCCCTTCTCAAGGCTGATTGTCTCTGCGTCGCCAGGAATATACCTGGTTCTCATAGATAAATTCCCATGAACATGCATGTTGGAACTCCTGCCCAGAGTAATTTTTGAGGAATGAACACCCTTGTTATAGACGTTCTGTGCAACTGTGCCTGCAAGATTTCTTATGTTTTACCCTTGCACATAGTAAGCACTCACTAAGCGTTCATAGAACGAGTCAGTGAGTACATATTAGAAATCTCTGACATGCCATCAAAACATTTCCAAGCCTTCTCTAGGGGGTGTCAGGCTAATGTAAATGTGAGCGGAAAACTCTGCAAATGTCAACAGGCTATAAATAATCACCTGGTCTATCAGTGTGGGGAATTTACATATACAGACATTTCCTCTGATGAATGCTAAATCTCATAATGTAAAGGAACACCTATTTAGAAAAATTAAATACCAGAACAAATACAGAGAAAAAGCATGGGCTTTGGATCAAAACCCTGGCTTCCAGACTCAGGTTTACCTCAGACAAGTTACTAAATACTTCTGAGCTCTGGTTTCCTCATTTGAAAAGAGGCTTCATCCCGTCTTCCCCACATGGTTGTGGTGGGGATCAAATAAGATAACGTGTGCATGGTGCCTTTGACACATTAAGATGCACCTTATGTAAGTCACTTCTATCCTCTTTCTCCCAAGTCATAAGGGTCAGTTTAAAGAACTGACAAATCACTGAATTGTTATAGCTATTAAATTCTCTATAAGTATATTAGAGACTTGGAACCTTAAAATGTTAAAGATTTGTTTTGGGACATGGATGACTTTTAAACTCTGGTCTTAGCAGGATTGGGACCCTGTTCAATTGGAATATTTTGACATATATTCTTTCATCTAGATGCTAAGCATGGCTTTCAAGATGATGGAAAAAGAATAGGTGGGGTCCCTTTGATCAGAGGTGTAGTTTGGAGGGGCGGAGGGCACACACGTGAGTACTGAGATACAACCAAGTCGATGAGTGGTCATAGAAAAGTATGGGCAGTGTGGGCAAGGGTTCATTGGTGGAAGCCACGAGAATTGGAAGAATTGCAAATGGTATCTCAGAGGCTGTAACATTTGAGTCACTCTGGAAAGTAGACTTTTTCTACCTTTAAAAATGTTAGAGGTGAATATCAAACAATGTGGTTTATTCCAGGCTCCTGGATGGCCTTGTCTTTGACTTTAAAAAGCTCAGGGGCTGCCCTGACTTCTTGTGTGTGATTTCAGCCTCTTTCCGTAGCTCCCTTTGCCTGTACTGTGAGTCTACTTTGACACTTATCAGGGAGGGGTGGCTACTTGCTTTCTGTACTCATACCAAGTGAATATGGCTTACGAGTCCTGGTTTAATAAGGTCTACTCCTCAACCCTCATCCCAGCTAAATCCCATCTACCCACCATCGATCTCTGGGATATGTCAACTCAGAGCTACTAGCACAAATCCAACGTTGGGGAGGTCCAACTCCTGCAGA
>NC_048227.1:91632475-91866290 GCF_002007445.2 Ailuropoda melanoleuca | reverse complement strand
GGGGGGGAGCCGCTCCGCGCCGCCCCTGGATGCGCCGCCGCCGCCGCCGCCGCTGCCGTGGGGAGGGGCGCGCGGCGGGCGCAGGGGGGCGGAGGCGGGCGGGGCCGGCACAGCCCTCGGACTCGCGCGGGGTCAGCCGCGCACGGTACCGCCCCGGAGTTTGCTGGGCCGGGACCGGCCGGGAGCCGCGCGATTCATCTCCGCTTCTGGCCGCCGCCGGCGTCTGAATGCGCGCCCCACGCTGGGGAGGCGGCTCCTCCGCGCAGACCCGCAGCCGCCCAGGAGCGCCTCGTCTTCGCGAGTGCGAGTCGCTGCCGTCCTCCTGGCGCGCAGGCGGTGGCTTCTAAGCTGCCGGGCTCACGCGGTTGCCTTGGATCGTTTTGTACATGTATTTTTAATCCGGTTTCTCTAGCTCGAGGATATCTCCGCGCTCACTTCTCCCCGAACCTCCGCGACTTCGGCCGGCGGGCTCGCCCGCCGCCCAAGGGCACGTCCCCGCAGCCCGACCTGGTCAGGCGAGGCTGTGAGGCCAAGTTTCCCTCCTCCTGGCCCAAGCCGAGTCATTGCCCCTTCCTCATAGCCGGCGCGCAGTCCGGAGCCCGGCGGTCTGGCTTCTTCTGTGGAAGCCGGCCCAGAGCCCCGCGCGGTGGCACTTTAGCCCGGCGGGTGGGCGCGACCGCGGGGCCGCCTGCGTCCAGCCGGCGCTGCGTGCGGCCCCTTCTCGCTGCAGCTGAGCGCGCGGGGCGGTGGACGAAGCTGGGGCTTCTGCCTGGCTCTCCCTCCCTAGGTCCCCGAGTCTGCGAAAGTTTGGGGTGGGTCGTACTTTCCCCCCGGCTGGCGCGTTCCACCCGGCCCCCCACCCTACTTTCTGCCGGGTTCTTAACACCCTAGTCTGCACTGTGCTTTCACTCCGGTCCGCCCACCGTCAATTCTGCCCGAGCTCCCCGGGCAGCTGTTCCCAGGGTCGCTTCCAGGAGCTCCCCCTGGAGTCTGGGGGAGCAGAGCTCACTCGCCCCGACTGGGATCGCGGGGACATTGAAACGCCACCACCCAGCTCGCTTTAGAGGAGACGCTCCGACATCTCTGCCCGCGGCACTTTCTCTCTAGTGAACAGCATCAATTGAGTTTCCCTGTCTTGCCCTTGCCTACGCAGGGCCTGGGGGAGGGGACCCGAGCGGCAGGTGGAACAGATCGAGTACATCGCCTAAATTTCCTTAATCGTTTGACCTCTTCTTGGGGCTAAGAGAATTTTGGTCCGGGTACTCGGTGGGGCAAGTTCACTGTCTTCTCCCTTTTCTCAGAAGGGCGGTTCAAATTCGCACCTGAGGTATTTCAGGACCTAAACTGGGCGCTGTTCCTGAAGTAGTCCGGGTGGGGAGTGCCATCCGCTGGCCTGGACCTTGGAGACGGACACCTGGTGATTTCAGAGTCGCTTCCAGAAACGCGCATTTGGCTTTTTTTTTTTTTTTTCCGGTTGTAGGGGAAGGAGGTCCTCTTCCTAAATCAGAAGAGCTTAACCCCTTTAGGGACACAGACCCCTTAAAGAACCAAACGACAGCTTTGACCCTTTTGCCCAGCAAAACACTCGACGCAGGCACAACCCAATGTTCCCTACAGTTTTGGGGGTGGCTGAGGAAGGGTGTCTGGGTTCCCAAGCTCAGGCACTAGCGGATCCCACGTTAAGAACAGCTAACCGCCAGAAAGAACCTGCCGGGAAGGAACCTGTTGCGGAGGGGGCGGGGGGCAACGAGCGCGTAGAGTTATTGGGCCACCTGTAGCTCTCCCCCTCCCGCCCCCGCTGGGTCATCAAGGCCACTCCTTCCGGAGCCCGAGTTAGGGATGCGTTTCTCCCGGCGCTGGGATGCTCGCAGCGTCCAGCCCCTTCCTCCCCGCGCTGCTGCCGCCTCTCCCACGCCAAAGCAGACTCACAGTGCCCCCTTGCGGTCGCTCTGGAGAATTTTAAGGCGTTGTCCAAATACCTTTTATTCAGCATTAAGACAGACGAATCAAAGCTTTATATTAGTTCCCTGCGCCCCTTTTAAATCACAAAGGTTACATCACGTCTACCTTTATTCTCCAACGCTCTTTCATAAGAACCTTTGATTTTTAGGAGGAAACTATTCCAGCAGTTTGAATTATGCTGCTAAAGACATAGATATTTATTTGGAGCTCACTGTATATCTGGTATCTATACTTGGGTCTCCATGTCTATGACGAAGTAGTATTATAACCAGAATCTTACAGAAGAAGAAATTGAGGAAGCAGAACACTAATTTGCCCCCCAGGATGTCACTGTTCACGATGGAACAAGGGTTAGAACTCTGGAGGAATAAATTCAGTGCCCGTCTCCTAGCGGCTGACCTTCCCAGGCTCCAGCGTAGGCTGGAGGAAAAATTGGACTGTTTGTAGGAGGGGAGTCTCTTTTTTTTAAGACTAGAAACTTAAAGCTCCAGGTTTTATCGTTGTGGAGTTTTTCTTTCCCAAGTTGTGTGGAAAGTCCTGCATTTCTACTTAGCAGTTCTCTGCTTACTTATATACAGCCTTTTACCCCTGGGAGCTTAGACATTCACCTTGTCTCATTAATCCTCTGTGAAGGCAGCAAGTATTTTTATTTCCATTTTATAATTAGTGAAACTGGTTTGGGGGAAGATAAATGACTGGCCCAAGGTCATATAGTAAATCAGGACAGAGACAAGAACAAACCTACCTGTCAAACTGTCTCCCCAGCATGCAGCAGTGATTCTCTTATTTATGTGCAAAGTCACCATCCAATTAGGAAATAAAGCATTCTGGTGCTCTCTTCGGAAGGGAAGCCTTTTGTAAATTAATCAGTTGTTAATCAGTCATAAATAAAACTTACTGTTACCTCTAGAGAAAACCTGCTATCTGGAGACTTGTGAACTAGAGATGCCTTTTCTAGATATCGTTCTACCTCTCTTGTCTCCTACACTTGCTCACATCTTTTATGTGTGAACCCTCAGGCTGCTTTTATTTATTTTTAGCATTTTATTTGTTAATTAGAGAGAGGGAGAGCATAGAGGGAGAGTGAGAACCAGACTCCCTGTTGAGCAGAGTGCCTGATGTGGGACTCGATTCTAGGACCTTGAGATCATGATCAAAGCCAAGGGCAGACCCTTACTTAACCTACTGATCCACCCGGGCGCCCAGGCTCTTGTCTTTCTATTGCTTGCCTTATCGTAGTGAACCTAAATAGATTTAGTTCTAGAGACTACTACATGTGATTTCAAATGCAGAGGTTTTCTAGCCTTAATGTGTCTCTACCTATGGCTAAAGTCCAAAGTCAAACTGGCAAGAATGATTGGCTAATTTTAAGATTTGGACCTAGGATTTGAGAGATTGGAGACCCTTCGAGATTATCTGACATCCACATTTACACGAAGGAGGTCAAGGCTCAAGAAGGTCAAGTTACTGCCCTAAGATTACACAGCTAGCCCATGACAGAACCAGGATAAGAACCAGATCTGTTTCCTCATATGCTCTTCGCAAGGTTGCTGTATTACCTCTTTTTTTCTGTAAGTGCCTGACCACTGTCAAAATCATTCATTTGCTCATCAAATGTTTATTAGGTTGGCATCCCAGTGCCCAATCACTGAAGTAAAAAGAGAAGAGTTTTCTTCATTAATTGGTACTGGAGAGATTTCAGCATTTTAAATATGTAGAGAATAAATAGATAATTTTTTTATATATTAGTTCATGAATTAAGATTACAAAGGTGATATTTTCTAATATCCCTAATTATCCAAATTCTAAGAATCATAACATTAACCAAATTCTAAAATTAAACTATATTTCATGTCCAGACAAAAATGTACTTATAAAAACAAGTGGCTATTATGCTCCTAGGCATAGACTTAGAACAAATTAATTTACTTAACACGCACCGTCAAGTACCTATAATTTTACAAGTACTTCTGAGTGGTATTGCTTTATTAGAGCTTTTCTCCTTACATAAAAATTTATGCAACGTTTATCATGCTGTTTATTATTTAGTATGTTTGGGGCCAGATTTATTTATTTAATCATTTATTTATTGCAGAAAGAACTTCTTGCCTAATGAAAATCGTGGAAAAATAGGTTGTGAAAAAAGTTTCTTTCTAGGCACCATTTTAGAATTGTTTTGTGCTGGTAATGACTCTGGCAAAATGGGTATTGATACTCTCAGTGTAATAAATTAATGATAATTATATTCAGGTTTTAAATTCTAAATATCAAGAAACAGCTTTTCCACTTTGCTCAGACTCTGTAACTTGATTTAAGGATATAGAGTGAAAAATAATGTGTTTCGAAATATTCTTGGTGCCATGTAAGGTTTCATAGCATTTTATTTCAAAGATAAATGTTCTCACATAGGGTGTGTCATAATTAAATTCCATTAACATCTATTAAACGGCAGTCGCTAGGGTGTCTAGCCTTGTAAAAGTCAAGTATATATAATATTAATCTTAAAATGCAGAATATGTTTCGCCTCTCCCCAACTATGAGCTAAAAAGCATCTAGAAGGAACATATGCCATAGGGAGAAATGAGAACAATACGCTTGAGTGACGTAACGGGCAATCTGTTCTCCAGCGGCTGGGAGTGAGGCATTGGGTTGGCAGCTACATGACGGGCAGGCTGGGTGGAGGCGGCTGTTAAGATGCCTGAGCTGTGTACATTCTGCTTGTGTGTGACAACTCGCATATGCAAGAAGGAGAGACAGGGAGCAGTAGGGAGTAGCAGCGGGACACCGTTAGATTACTCATTTCTATTATAACAGGCCTTTCTTTCTTTAAGGAAGGAACAAAGGGCAAAAAGAAAAAATGTTCAAGAAGTCAGGGACTGGGAGGTCACTCACAGAAAGAAAGCCAAGCAAGAAGCTAATAGTGATAGACAATAAAATGAGGTTCACTTTTAAAATTTATTATCCTCTTATCTCTGATAATCCCCAGTCTATTTTTTTTTAAGGCACCACAAAGTGGGGGAAAGTATTAGTTCAGTGTCTCCTAAGGCNACGCATATGCAAGAAGGAGAGACAGGGAGCAGTAGGGAGTAGCAGCGGGACACCGTTAGATTACTCATTTCTATTATAACAGGCCTTTCTTTCTTTAAGGAAGGAACAAAGGGCAAAAAGAAAAAATGTTCAAGAAGTCAGGGACTGGGAGGTCACTCACAGAAAGAAAGCCAAGCAAGAAGCTAATAGTGATAGACAATAAAATGAGGTTCACTTTTAAAATTTATTATCCTCTTATCTCTGATAATCCCCAAACAGTCTATTTTTTTTTTAATGCACCACAAAGTGGGGGAAAGTATTAGTTCAGTGTCTCCTAAGGTAAAAATGATAGGTGTAGTATTTTGTTAAATAACAATGGGCAGCTCTTAGGACTTTATTTCTTCTTCTTCTTTCTTTTTTTTTTTTTTTAATCTAAGTCAGCAAAATTACCCTAAAGTTAGGTTGGAGAATCTCATACAAGTGAAATGATATTGATAAAAGCTATTTCAGACAAGTGCAAGTGATTCATGTAATCGCAACAATGAAATCACTCAATTTATGACCAGGTGTACAAACTGAATAAATATTAGTTGTTCCCATCGAACGGTTGACTTCCATTCAGGAGTTAGAACAAACAGCTTGATGGAGATTACTACCTGAGATCTACCTGGCTCCAGATGACTGGGAGGTTGTAGGTCATCTGTTTTGAGGCAAAATAATTTCATGTGTGTTTTTTTAAAATCTTTATTCCTTCTTATTTGATTTAAATTTGCTATTGGGGGCACCTGGCTGGCTCAGTCAGTAGAGCATGTGACTCTTGATCTTGGGGTTGTGAGTTTGAGCCTCATGTCAAGTGTAGAGATTATCAGAAAATAAAATATTTTTTTAAAAATTTTGCTATTGGAATATATACTCTAAAACTTTTAAATCCTTGACTTATAAGAAATTGACAAATAGAACTTCTTGTCACTTTTCCAGCTTTGGAGACACGTAGGGTGCATTGCAGTTTTGAAACTCTGACTTTTGAGATCACTTTGGACACATGTAAGAAATCTCAGACTTTATTTATGAATGTGTCAACATGAAACCTGACTAGAGTATCAGATCCTTAGAATAGCAAAGCCCATTCCTAAAAGAATGGCAGACAAATCTGGGAGCAGTAGATGTTCTGACTACAAATTTAAAACTTTTCAGTTTATCAGTTTCACCAAAGTCAAATTTCAGACTCTCCCTTTGGGTTCTTCACCTGTCCTGTCTCAGTGAGCCCAGACCCCCTTGGATGGTCACAGTTTAGGCAGCATGCTCTTAGGGTGTTCAGACCTCAGAGAGCTTGCTAGGATCATGGGCAAGGAAAGGGGGTCTTCAGGGAACTGCCCTATAAACGATACACTCTTTAGATTGTATGCCAGGATAAATTCCAAATGGACCAGAAACTTAAAAATGAAACAATATACTCATTAAAAGAAAACATAAGTATATTCCTCCATAACTCAGGCATGAGGAAGACTTTCTTCATTTCGCTTCAATTTCCAGAAGCAATGGGGGGAAAAATTGATACCTTAGTTTGCATAAATATAAAAAAAAAACTTGCATGGCAAACAAAATAAAAATTTTAAAAATCAACTGTCATTAGCAAAGTAAAAAGACAATGATACCCTGTGGGAAAATATATGACAATCGAGGACTGATACAGTTAATATCAAAAAAAGCGTCTAAAAAGAGAGAAGGAAAAAGGTAGAAGACCTATGAGAAAATAGGCCAGACAATTCTGAGTAATAATGCAAATGGTATTCGTTTGGCCCATTTTCTACCTTTCTCAAAAAAAAAAAAAAAAAAAAAAAAAAAAAAAAAAAAAAAAAAGGACATTTGTACTATACTGAGAAACCATGGCTTACCTAACAGATCAGCAAAAATCTAAAAGTTCAGCAACAAACTCTGTTGCCAAGGCTGTAAAGAAACAAACATTCTCATAGATTCAAAGTAAAAATGCAAGATGATAAAGACTCTATGTTAGTCGGACTCAGAAAAATAAAGTTCACATTATCTAATTAAAAGAGAACTGTTAACCAAGTATTGAATCTAAAAGACAATTATGTAGTAACTCCAGGAAGTAGCTATTACCCTTAAACGCTGAGGAAACCGAAGGAAGAGTTGGGGATTGTTAGAATGCAGGAGCTTGGAGGGGAAGCGCTGCTGAACTGGGACCCAGAATCCTGAGAAAGGCGTGCTGCCTGATTGGTTAGGAGAAAGGCGAGCTGCCTCATTGGTTAGGAGAAAGGCGAGCTGCCTGATTGGTTAAGAGAAAGGTGTGCTACCTGACTTGTTAGGAGAAAGGACCCCGTGAGCTAGGACCAGTCATTTGAGGGAAGGGCACTGTCTGGTTGGTGCAGGTACCCCAGGAGTTCAAAGGAGGCCCCACAGCGCCGAGGTTTCTAGGATGGGTTAGTGACTGGCTGGGGCAGAAACCTCAGAGAGGTTTCTAGGAATATAGAAAGTTAGAAACTGTGTCCTACTCTTACTGGATGAAAAACTATTGTGAGGGTGACATGACAGGGAGAGCCTGCAAGTCCCTCCCTCTTTTTCCTGCCTTGCAGTCTATTTCTACCACACCGTTACCAAGACTAGACAGGGTGCCTGCTGGTACAGCAGATATGTGGTGTGCCGAGTCCCAGTGCCAGCATCTCAAAGTGGAGAATAAAATGGTGGGTGGAGAGATGAAAAAAATAACCAGCACAACCCTGATGGAGGGGGATTTGGCAATACCCAGCAAATCTCGTGTTCATTTACCCTTCAATTTAGCAATCCTACTTTTATGAATCTGTCCTAAAAATAATACTAGCAAAAAAATGTTTTTAATTAAGTATGGATAAGACCATTCATCCCAGCACTGTTTTTATTAGCTTAATATTGGAACCAGCCCAGATGTCCATCAATAAATGGCTGATGGGATAAGCTATGGAGTAAGTTAACACAATAAAGTAGTTGGCAACTGTTAAGAGGAATGAAGGCTATCTCCATACACTAGCACGGAGTGATAGTCAGGATATATAGCTATTTGGAAAAAAAGAAAAAAGAAAGCAAGATGGAGGAAAGTACTTATAGCATGCTACTATTTAAGGAAGAGGAGGCATGAATATATTCCCTATAATTTCAGAAATGGTTACCCAAGTAGAAATGGATGGAAACGGTAGAAGGGATGGGGATAGGACTTAGACTTTAATTTTGTTTCATAGACTTGACTGTGAAACCATGAAACATAATCATAAAACAAAATTTTAAAAGGCAAACTCCCCAAATTAGAAATAAAACAAAATAAATGAAATTGTTTTGTAGTGGCATAACTACATAGACAGGAGCTATCCAGGAGTCTTTTACAAGTAGTAATTTGACCATACACATCTGGTGGGGTTACCCTGAGGAAAAAGGAACAGCAACAGATAGTAAACTGTTTTCAGTTATGAGACTGTTGTTGGTAGTATTTGAATTATTATGCAGAGATTGTTATGTGTATAATGTGGTATAAATCAAATTAGTAATTTCTGGTGCTGAGATCCAATATTTTTGGCACAACTGAAAGGAGACAGAGTTACAAGATCAACAAATTAAAAAAAAAAAAAAAAGAACTCTGTAGTCCTAAATTTTAATCTACAATGTCAATGTGAACTCATGATGTATTTTATCTTAAAAAAAAAATCCCAAAATATTTTCTTAGTTCTGTCTACAAAATAGTTTAGAAAAAAAACTGACCCTATAGTAATGAGACCTCTAAAACCCAAACTATGTTTTCTAATACTGTTTCTCACTAAAAAGAATTATGGTTCTTTAAAGAAATGCCTGAAAATCAAAACAAAACAAAACAACAACAACAGCAACAACAAAAAAGCCTGACTCCAGATTTGGGAAAGGAAATGATCAAGATTATTCTGGAGAATTTTGTCATATCAGAAGGCAAAGTATCTATCAAAGACTGCTAGACATGCCAAAGGGACTCAGGAACCAACTGAATAAGCTCACACCAGACAAAGACAGAATAATTTGAGCATTATCAATCATGATCATAAGTGTAATGAATTGAAACTGATCAAATATGTTTAAATTCATAAGTCCCAATGATATTTGAATAAAACCCTAATTGGTAGCTTTTAGAGGACGTTAGAGCACCACTTTATTATCTTAAAAACTGGTACATAAAGGGAATGAATTTAGTTTCCTGCTTTTCCTACGGGATCTGTCCCTCAGGAAACAAAGTAATTGATGGGGAGAAATTTCTTAATGGAGCATCCCAGCTATGAAAATTTAGAATATCACTGATGTAACTACTAATAAAGTAACGTATTTACCAGTAAATCTCAATTATTCCCTGAGACTCTTTAAGGGGCACCAAAAATTCAATATTATTTTCATGGCAATATAAAGACATTATTGGCCTTTTTCACTGTCTTAATACTTACATTAATGGTACCAAATGTAACAGTAGGCAAAACTATTGGTGCCTCAGCACCCACCTATCAAGGAAGTGGCACCAGCTCTACTACTAATAGTCATTTCATTCTCCGCTACCACACACTACAAGAAGAAAATAAGCCAGTTTCATTTAAGAATTTCCTAATGAAGAAGTAGAAATTATTAATTGTATTAAATCTTGACTTTGAGTATTTAAAAAAGTTATTCCATGTAATAAAATGGGAAACACACATAAAGCACTTAGGCTCAATACCATCTCTGATGGTCATCGCCTTGAAAACCACTTGTGTGATAGTTTGAGTTGCCAGCTGAACTAGCCACTTGCTTTGTGGAACACAATTTTCACTTTAAGGAATAACAACAAGGGGTTGTCAAGACAATGACTCTGTTGCCAGTGGTAAGACTCAAGTTTTCCAATAAAAATTTAAATTTGGGAAACTTGAATTTGCTACCATAAGTTTGACAGCTTCCCAAAACTTACTTCTAAAAAATAACATCAATAGTTATTAATAAATTTTTTATATTGAATAATGAAGTATGTCCACATTTAGAAGATCTATATGCATCAGTGACTCAATATTTTTCAAATACTGTCACAAAATCATGCATGGTATGTGATCTATGAAAAGAACAAGATAAACCAATGGATTTTAATAACAGAATATGAAAAGCTCATTGACATGGTTTCAGATTTCACACTGTAACTAAACTTTAGAAAACAGCCATTTGTCAAGTTTTGGTATAGTATTCAAGAAGAATATCTACAATTACCTGAAAAGGGTATTAAAATAATCCTTCTGCTTCTATCAATGCATCTTTGTGATGTTAGATTTTTTTATGTACTTCAACTAAAGCGACATCTTGTAACTGATTGACTACAGAGGCAGACAGAAGAATATTGTCTTCTATTTTATTAAACTAGACATTAAAGAGACTTGTAAAAATGTAAAACAATGCTCTCTTTCTTATGAATTTTTATTTTGGAAAATACAGTTATTTTCCTTGAAATTATATTATTTGTGCTAACATGTATTTATTACTATTATTTTAAACAAATAAATATTTTAAAGTATTCTTAGTTTTAATTTCTAATGTGAAATATCAGTAGATCAAATCCACAGAAATAGAAGCTCTGTAATGTTAATGGCGGACAGCATCACTAAAAGAGTGACATTCAGACATTAGGATTACTTCCTATTGGAAGTAGACACTATCCGTGAAATAGTCCTGCCGAAAGTGATGTGGAGCCCTGATTCTGATCAGAGCTCTATATCTACCGATTTATAAGAAATGCACCAGATGAAAATGTGGGAGATGCAATCAGTAAAATTCAGACTGAGGGAGAATCTGCAGAAAAAAATGACCAGTTTCCTTGAACAAAAATGGTGGCGTAGGGTTGGGGCAGGGAGAGGAATTGAGAGAGAGAAAGACAGAGAAAGAGAGAGAGGATTTGACAAGAGAAATCAGAAGCAGATCAACCAATTTTAAAATATGGAATTTTTTTTTCCTGGAACCTGATTCAAGGAAGCACAGTTAAATATTGCTGTATGGAAATGGAAAAAAAATGTGAATACTGACTAAAAATCTGTTGATATTAAGAAATTATTGATAATTTTTAGGTGTGATATCAGTACTATAGTTATGTGTGTTTTCCTTTTGTTTTTAAATGTAGACATCCTATAGAGATGAAAATTTTAGAGATGAAAATTTTAGAGATAAAATGATATTAAGCCTGGAATTTGTTTCAAAATAATCTGGAAAGGTAAGAGGTGATAAGACATGAAAGAAGACTAGCCACGAGTTCATTGTTGACACTGGGTGATAGTAAATTTAGCTCACTGTATTACTTTCTTTTCTATTTTACATTTTTTCAAATGTCCGTAGTAATGAGTTAAACAAATACCTAGGGGAGGCAGACTCCACACTGTCCTGTGGGATGGCCTGTAACCCTGACAGACCCGAGATGGCCTATTGCAATTGAAACACAACACTCACCATCTCTCAGAGGGTGCGACTGACAATGACAGTGACAGAGATCAGAGGTATTATGTAGAGGTCAGATTTGTCGAGGGACAGAGCTGGAGCTGTTGAAAGGAGCCTTATATACAGTCCCTGCTCAGTGTACCCGTAGGGCGGAAATCAGAAAAATACCTTATGACACTATTTCATTTGTCATTTAATATTTCTTAAGTGCCTGTCATGTATCAAGCACCAGTCTAAGCTTGGAGATACTGCAGGGCCCAAGAGAGACAGAGTGTCTGTCCTCACGAAGCTTAGATCAGTAGCTCTGTATTTCAGATCAAGATAAATACTATGAAGAAAAATATAGAAAGGAAGAAAAAATATCCTGAAATACCCGGAGGAAGGAGTGTTCAGGGTAGAGGGCACCACCAATGCCAAGGTACGGAGGCAGACAAGCATGCTGCATTTGGGGAGAAGCAAGAAGGTCTGTGTACTAGAGCAAAGTGAAAGTGGAGGAGAGCGGTGGCCACTGGAATAGAAAGGGAGACAGGACCAAATACCACAAGGACATTGGAGCTTGTTTCAAATGTGATGGAGACCATTGGAGGGTTCTGAGCAGGGGACCTGGAGCTGATCAGTGATTTAACAGGACCACTCTGGCTGCTCCGTGGAGTAGAGACCACAGGGGCCAAGAGCAGAGGAGGTGAGGCCATGCAGGAAGCCACTTCGGGGGATCCAGCAAGGTCTTGGGCTAGGCCACTACCGTGGCAGACATGGTCAGACGTGTTCAGATTTTGTGATATACCGGTAGTACTTGGTGGATGTGGACTCTGAAAAGGAGAAGAACCAAGGTTGACTCCTAAATTTTTGACATGAGCAACTAAGAGAACGAATGAGTTGCCACATTCTGAAATGGAGAAGACGGAGAGAGCAGTGAGCTTGGGAGTGGCGGTGGAGAGGAAGCAAGACTTCATCTGGACGCAACAGAGTTTCAGATGCCTAATGCATCTAGGGGGAGTTGTCAAGAGGGGGTTGTAGCTGGGGGAGAATGGTAGGGAAGCAATGCAAACGGGCCATTTCAGCATGTAGTTGGTATTTAAAGTCGTAAGACGAAATGAGCCTGGAGTAAGGAAAGCCGGGGAGGAAAACTGAGGGCAGCACAACATGAAGACTCTGGAAGGGACACTGAGGAGCCACAGGAGAGAAGCAGAAGGTGGGAATCTGGGAGCTGTGACTAAAGTCATTGTGAGAGGGGAATGAGCGACTGTGTCCACTGCTGCCGAGGGATCCGGAGATGTGGGAACCGAAACCGACTGCAGATTGGGAAGCCAGTTCCTGGCCTTGTTGGGAACAGTGTCAGCCAGAGCGGGCCCCGGAGAGACCGAGGGAAGAAAGTGGAGGTGGCAAAGTAGACAAGGGCTTCAGAAGTGTACCTGTAAGGGATCTGACAAATGGGGCTAGGGCTAGAGAAGGATACCTGGTAAAGGAAGGTCTTGCTCTGTGACGGGGGAAATTGCTACATGTGGGGCTACAAAGAAAACGGTCCAACAAGAGGGGAAGCAGGTGATGCAGGAACAGAGCCCTTGGGTTGCTGGGAGGGAGGGGAAGGAATCCAGGGCATGAGTGGAGAGTCTGGCCTTGGGCAGAAGCCCAGCTGGTTCACTTTAGTTGTTACAGGGGTGAAAGCAGCATCTGTGGGGACAGACGCAGGTAGGCGACTAGATTTGGTGATGAGGGGCTGTGGAAGTTCTATTCTGATTGGTGACAGAAGGCAGGGTCATCCGATGAGAAAGAGGAGGAAGGCAGGGGAGATAAGACATGGTGTAGACTCAGTCATGCTAGAGCATTTCGCAGAGAGAAATATCGCAGGGATGCCGACTATCCTGGGGCGCTATTTGAGGCTGATGGTCATAAACGTAAGGAGACCAGTCAGCGGGATTGTGTGTTCTCCTTCAGCTGCGTCGAGATGCTCGAGCGCAGGCGCAGAGCTGGCGGAGGGTTTGCTTTGACCAAACCTGGACTTAGAGAAACACACAGAGTAAACTGCAAGGTGGCGTTTACATATAAGAAACGAGAAACAGAGACAATCAAACTTAGAAGTTCGACAGTCTTTCTGTTACCTGGTACAAAGCAAAAGAAGAATTAATCTGGTTAATTAAATGACCTGACTAATAAAAACTTTGTAATATAGGATTAGAAATGTTTAATGGATAATTATAAATAAAATACCTACTACAACCAGACTGACAACCTTCTTGATTCAGAGGGCAATGTGGCACCTTGGGGTTCTAACTCTGAGCGTCAATTACTGTATTAGTAAAAGAAGTATTAGTCTTGATGTTAGAGAGGCAAGGAAAAGACGGTATACTTGATAGAATTCCAGATAACCCAACTTACACTCTGACTGAAATTCCTTAAAATACCCTACCACCCTGAAAAGTGCTGCAGGAAAGAAAATCACAGGACTCAAAAATCTTTTTCCAAGTCCTGAGATTAGTGGTGTAGACGAGTAAAGACGATTTACAAGTCACTGTGAGCACAGAGAGACATAAATTTCAGGCACAAAGGAAATAAAAGAAATGAGCACCAAAGCTACATGAAAGGAAGAGTTTCTTTTTTAAATTTTATTGCATTAATTTAATCCTATATCAAGAAATAGTGAAAATGACTTAAGGCAATTTCTTTTTCTTTCCAGAAAATTCTGAAAGATCATGCTTTCGATAGGTAGAAGGGGAATAACTTACAAAAAATACCATGAAAAATTTATAAAATATAAAAGCTATAAAGTGGGCTTTTTCCAAAGACACTGAAATTTAGGATCTTTGAAAAAACTATGCTCTCCAACAAGTTCTATGAGATTAATGGAGACAGTGTTTCAATTTTTTTGACAAAAATCTTAGCATGCCCATTAAAAAATGGAAAGTCTATGAGGAGAATACTAGATGATAAATAAGAATACAACAATAAATTATGCAGCCTTACAGGAATTTATGTCTGTGTATCTTCTAGCTCCTACAGAATTTCAGGTAAGGGCAGATTTCTCTGAAGTTAAGTGGTATCAGTGTTACACTGTGCTAAAAAGACAGCACTATGCCTTTCTTTTTTGTTTTTTAAAATTTTTTAAAAAGATTTTATTTTTATTTATGTGACAGAGAGACAGCCAGCGAGAGAGGGAGCACAGCAGAGGAGTGGGAGAGGAAGAAGCAGGCTCCCAGCGGAGGAGCCCGATGTGGGGCTCGATCCCGGAACACCGGGATCACGCCCCGAGCCGAAGGCAGACGCTTAACAACTGAGCTACCCAGGCGCCTTTCTTTAAAACACACAGAACTCCTATACTTTCAAAGGAACTCTTATGTGCTATTATGAAATAGGGAAATGGTTAATTTTTTTTAAAAAAGGGCCTCGCAAAGTACAGAGTAATCGCTAAGCCAAATATTTTAACATGACTTCTTTTAGTAAAATTCCATTTTCCCTGTAATAATATTGCATTCCAAATTTCCCTTTTATATAGCTCTCTCAAGTGTCATACAATAGTTAAGACAAAAGGAAGTTCAAAATATTCTCTATAGATAAGTAGGAAAAATACATCATACGTTTCTTAATATTAGTACAAATTAATGGGCCTTATCAAAGATACCAGTGAAATATGAATTTTCAGACCCAGCAGCCCGTGCTTCGTCTCATTCCGAGGCTACTGCCTGCCTTATGGGACACTGGTCTCTCTTCTCATCCATACGTCCTGCGGCTTTGATAACACTGCACTGATTCCCTTCCCACTGGCAACCCTGTCTCACTGAGCCTCCCCTCCGGCCCCAATTTGGCAGCCACCATCCTCCCCTGATTGCGAAATAAACCTGTGCTCCATCGCCCACTCAATATACTTCTATCCCACGTGACTCACTGACCCTTGGCTCCATTCCCAAACTATCTCTTTTGCTTTAAATCCAAAGTTCTAGATTCCCCTGATGGACAAGAGTAAATAATGTCTCACTACCAATTAATTGATCTTTAATTCCAACTGCTTTACAAATAGAATCATCTTTCTTCGCAAGTTACTTCTTTGTCCTCTGTTCTCTGTTTGAGTCAACAACCTTGTACTAAGTACCCATACGCCAGGGGTGGTGAAAAGCCCTAGGGAAGTAAAAAGACTCACTCACTACCTTGGAGGCCCTGCTGCACAGTGGTGAGCACAGAGGCCTAAACGCTGACGTTAACATAATAAGTAAGTGCTCAGCTGATTGTACGAATGAAGAGAAGCAGGTGTCTAGCCAGTTCCAAGCAGAGAAGCTGGGCCTGCAGCCTAGGTAATGACGAGCTACCTGACTTGTGGTTTCAGGCTTGGATACACTGATGACACAGTGAAGAATCAGCTGGAAAATGCCAAGTATTACCTCGCCAAGTAAATAAAAAGTCAAGTATGAGACCTCTGTTACATATTGCTATTCATTGGTATATAGAAGCCTTCATGCTTTGCTGGGGGGCAGGGCACAGATTGCGTCAAATATTCAGCAATTCTACTCCACTGTGTGTATCCCCAAAAAACTCTCACGACGGTCTATAAGGATGTTCCTTGCAATGTGATTTGTGATGATAGGGCCTTGGGAGCAACCTGTGATTCATATTGGGAGGGGGGAAAGGTAAAAACATGGTGGGTGCAACAGCATATAATGGAGACACAAACAAGGAAGTAGGGATGCAGCCCTCTTTAGAATGGAAGGCACACTTGAGAAGTGGGGGAGGATGAGGCATCTCTAACACGGGCTTACGACAGAAAGGGTGGGGAGAGGGAGCCTACTGAGCTCCCAATATACCCTCCAATTTGAACAGGACTTGTTCAGAGGTTGGGTAGAGAGAAGTCTGTGGCCCGAAAACCTTTAGGTCTGAAGCTAGGAATTACTTGAGAATGTGTCTTCCCATTACCACCAAATCTTGTCATTCCAGCCTCAGCTCTCTGGAAAGCCCTTGCCCATAACCCCACCCTCCCCACGGTGTTTTATTTTGGGTCCCTGATCAGAGCACGTATCCCACAGGACTGGAATCTCTGGGGAAGTGGTATACAGAGTGGTTAAGTCTCTGAGCTTTTAGTTACGCTGCCTGGTTTCATACCCTGACCCTGAATCTCTACGGTTGCATGGTCTTGGGCAAGTTATTGAACCTTGAAGCCATGGGATATCCTTTTTAAAATGAGAAAATGCTTATAGTACCCTTGTCATAGGGCTGCTACAGAATTAAATTAGATAAATCAGAGAAAGTGCTTAGGATAGCATTTGGCACATAGTAAGAGTTCCATAAATGTTGGTGAATATTATTTTATATATATCTTTGTATACGTAGCACAAAGCCAAGGTCACTTAACATCTGTTGACGAATTTAAACTTATTTGTGTATTACCCCAATGGTATATAGAATTTATGCTTATTTTTCTCACAATATAGTTTAGGTACAGGAGGCCTTAAGAATAAGTTAAACATCAAGACCACATGCCTTCTTCCAAAGTCACCTGTTTTGGTTTTTGTACCATGTAATTTCAGTGTCCTGCCCTGGAATGATATTCCCCATTCCTAGACATTTTTGCAATGGGTATAATCTTATTATTTTATGAGTCCATAACTACCAAAAATTTACTTATAATGTCACATTAACCACCAATTTTTAACAAATACTGGCGTCAACAGTTCTCTCTATGTGAACATGGATGAGTAGGGCAGGAGTCAACAAACTTTTTCTGTAAAAGGCCAATAGCACATGTTTTAGGCTTTGTGTGCTACATAAATATCCAAAAATACTCAGCTCCATGATTCCACGGAGTCCATTATTTCCCCTTTAAAAAAAAAAAGAGTCATTCTGCATACATTTATACTGTATACTTTAAACAGATATCTCTGACGTATACAAAGGGGCAACATGTCACAGAGTTCCCATGACCCCAGGCAGCCTTCATCTGACAAGCCGCAAGGGGATTTACCGGGAACCACCTGGAGAACTGGGGTCCTTGCACATTTCACGTTTCTCTTTGCAAAACCGAAGGCCATGCCTGCTTTTGTCTTATGATAGAGCTAACTTCATTCATTTTACAGTTGAACTATGTGGCTTGTTATGCACTAAATAGATTACAGCAAAATAGATATGATGAAGGAAGGATAGGTGACAGGCAAGATGGGACAGAGAATTCTTTTTCCTATTTGCCGCTGAGTGGTGGCAATGAAAATAACTTGAGGTATACCAGGAAGGAATGTGAAAGGGGGAGAATTAACAGGGATAAACAGAGCCTACCCTGTCAGCCATTAGAAGCATCATCCCTAAGCCTGTTTGAAATCTTTGAAACATGAAAGTTTGTGGTTTTCCCTTCAAATCTGACAAGTTCTTTACGTACCTGAAAGATGAAAGTGGTGAGAGAATGCGGAGATCTAAATGCAGTGTTTTCCTTGGGGCGCTGTGCAGAGCTCTTGGGTCCTTTGGTGAGTCTAAGCTCCAGAAGAGGCACCGAATGGGAAAGGCCAAGTTGGGATCCCAGCGGTTTCTTGACAGCAAAATGAAAATAGATGTGGTAAAATTAACACTTTTCTAACAAAGAAACATAGATTTGCAAACTTTGAAAAAATACGGTAGGTTCAGATCTTCCATGTTTGTAAAAATAGGAAAAAAGGATAAAAGCATCACCAGAAACAGTAAGCAAAATTGAATAGAAATGTTAACTTTTTGAGGCGCCTGAGTGGCTCAGGCAGTTAAGCAGCCAAGTCTTGACGTCAGCTCAGGTCATGATCTCAGGGTCCTGAGATGGAACCTTGTGTCAGGCTCCACGCTCAATGGGGAGCCTGCTTCGCTACCTCTCTAGATCCCTTTTTCCTTCCCTCTCCCTCTGCCCCGCCCCCGCTCGCATGCACGTGCGTTCTCTCTCTCTCTAAAATAAATAAATCTTAAAAAAAAGAAATGTTAACTCTCCTATAAAAAAAGTTTGAAAATAACAATTATACCAAGACTTAGATGAGAAAAGGGTAAATGCACAGAAAAGTACACCAGAAAAAAAAATCCATGTTTTAATTTTTTCGATAATTTGGTTTTTCTAATTATCAAAACAATCCATAGAGGAAGGGACAGCAAAAGCGTTAACCTATTAACCAAGATTATTTTAGGATGATGAGGTTATAAGCAAACTTTAATTTCTGTTTTATACTTTCCTGTATTTTTTCCATTTTTTACAATTACAATATATTTATGAGCAAACACAAATAATAAATAATAAATGAATAAAGAAATTCTTCTTTCTTAATAATCCTGTTATCTCTGATATTGCTCTTTCCAGGAAAGCTTCCAAGCCTTTAGAGCACCCTAGTCCTCCAAAACTGCATTTGTAGCTATAATAGTCAGGCTCCAGTTCTGATGTTTGCCCATAGCTTTTAGGCCTCACCTCTCCTTCCTTTGTGTGCCGCATCCTGGCAAGCTGGTAAGAAAGAGCAGGTGCTCCCGCCTTTGGATCCAGTGCAAGATTTAAACCACACAAACCTCTGCCCTCTGGCAAGAATTCTCACAACACCCCCATCCCACAACCACAATAAAAACCTAGAGCCAGGCTTTTTCCCTTGCTCTCTCAAGCCATTTACATGAAATTGTACAAAAGGCAAAATCATGATACAGGGCACATCAGTGGTGGGCTGGGGCTGGGATAGGACCAGAGCTTGACAACGAAGGAAGAAGGAGGCACGTTTTGGGGTGAGAGAAATGTTCCATACTTTAATCATGGTGCAAGTTTAAGGATGGTATATGTATAATGAAATTCATAGAACTAGACAATTCTGGTGAGTGAATGTCACTGGACATAAATTATACCTGAATAAAGCTATGTTTAAAAATTGAAACAGAAAGAAAACCCTCCCGGGGCGCCTGGGTGGCACAGCAGTTAAGCGTCTGCCTTAGGCCCAGGGCGTGATCCCGGCGTTATGGGATCGAGCCCCACATCAGGCTCCTCCGCTGTGAGCCTGCTTCTTCCTCTCCCACTCCCCCAGCTTGTGTTCCCTCTCTCGCTGGCTGTCTCTATCTCTGTCGAATAAATAAATAAAATCTGAAAGAAAAGAAAAGAAAAGAAAAGAAAAGAAAAGAAAAGAAAAAAGAAAAGAAAAGAAAAGAAAGAAAAGAAAAGAAAAGAAAAGAAAAGAAAAGAAAAGAAAAGAAAAGAAAGAAGAAAGAAAGAAAGAAAGAAAGAAAGAAAGAAAGAAAGAAAGAAAGAAAGAAAAAGAAAGAAAGAAAACCTTCCCAATATATAAAGCAAAATAGCAAACATTGGCCTAAAAGATACCACTTATCACAATAAAGGATCCTATCTTTTCTTTCTACTATGGCAGCCCTAAAAGCAGAAACTTAGATTGGGTTAAGAAATTTAAGTCGTTAACCAGATACATAAAACAGCTAATAATAAACAAAAGGGAACTAATCAATAATATGATAATAGTAAGAGACTATAACACCCTACTTACATCAATGCACAGATCATCTAAACAGAAAATCAACAAGGAAACAATGGCTTCCAATGACACAGGGGACCAGATGGACTTGACGGATATATTCAGAACATTCCAACCTAAAAGGGCAGAACACACATTCTTTTCAAGTGCACCTGGAACATTCCACAGAATTGATCACATGTTAGGCCACAAAAGAAGCCTCAAAAATTCAGTAAGAAGGGGGCGCCTGGGTGGCTCAGTCATTAAGCGTCTGCCTTTGGCTCAAGGCGTGATCCCGGGGTCCTGGGATCAAGCCCCACATCAGGCTCATCCACTGGGAGCCTGCTTCTTCCTCTCCTGCTCCCCCTGCCTGTGTTCCCTCTCTCACTGGCTGTCTCTCTCTCTGTCAAATAAATAAATAAAATCTTTAAAAAAAAAATTCAGTAAGAGGGAAGTCATACTATGCATCTTTTTGGACCATGAGGCTATGAAATTAGAAGACAACCACAAGAAAAAATCTGAAAAGACCACAGATATCTGGAGGTTAAATAACATATTGCTTAACAACGAATGGGCCAACTAGGAAATCAAAGAAGAAATTAGAAAGTTCATGGAAACAAATGACAATGAACACACAACGGTCCAAAACCTTCGGGATGCAGTAAAAGTGGTTTTAAAAGCAAAGTTTATAGCAACACAGGCCAACCTCAAGAAGGAAGAGAAATCTCAAAAACAACCTAACCTTACACCTAGAGGACTAGAAAAAGAGTAACAAAAAAAATCCCTAAAACTAGTAAGAGAAAGGAAATAATAAAGGTTAGAGCAGAAATAAATGATATAGAAAAAAAAAGAATGGATCAATGAAACCAGGAGCTGCTTCTTTGAAAAAAATCAATAAAATTGATTAACTTCTAGCCAGACTTATCAAGAAAAAAAGAGAAAAGATTCAAATAAATAAAATCACAAATGAGAGAAGGGAAAAAAACACCCAATACCACAGAAATACAAACAATTATACGAGAAGACTATGAAAACTATATGCCAACAAATTGGACAACCTAGAAGAAATGGATAAATTCCTAGAAACACATAATCTACCGAAAATGAAGCAGGAAGAAATAGAAAATTTGAACAGAACAATAACCAATAAAGAAATTGAAATACTAACCAAAAAAACTCCCAACAAACAAAAATCCAGGACCAGATGGCTTCACAGGTTAATTCTACCAAACATTAAAAGAATTATTAATACCTATTCCTCTCAAACTATTCCAAAAATAGGAAAGGAAGGAAAACGAGCAAATTCATTCTATGAGGCCAACACTACCCTGATACTAAAACTGATGTAGATATCATAAAAAAAGAGAGAAAGAAAGAGAGAGAGAACTATAAGCCAATATCCCTGACGAACATAGACTCAAAAATCCTCAGTAAAATACTAGTAAACCAAATCCAATATTCACCACAATCAAGTGGGACTTATTCCTGGGTTGCAAGTGTGGTTCAATGTTGCAAATCAATCAACATTGATGCATTACATCAATAAGAGAAAGGATAAGAACTCTATGGTCATTTCAATAGACTCAGGAAAAACATTCGACAAAATACACAATTCATTCATGATAAAAACCCTCAAGGGGCACCTGGGTGGCTCAGTCAGTTAAGTGTCTGCATTTGGCTCAGTCATGATACCACGGTACTGGGATCGAGCCCACATGGGGCTCCCTGCTCAGCAGGGAGTCTGCTTCTCCCTCTCCTTCTGTCGCTCCCCCTGCTTGTGCGCACACACGCTCTCTCTCTCTCTCTCAATTAAATAAAAATTAAAAAAATAAACCCTCAACAAGGTAGATTTACAGAGAAAAAATCTCAACATAATAAAGGCCATATATAAAAAACCCACGGCAAACATCATGCTCAATGGGGAAAAACTTTTCCCCTCAGGTCAGAAACAATGGACAAGGATGTCCACTCCCACCACTTTTATTCAACGTGGTACTGGAAGTCCCAGCCACAACAATCACAGAACAAAAAGGGGGAAAAAGGCATAAAAATTGGCAAGGAAAAATGAAAACTTTCACTATTTGTAAATGATATTATGCTACATTTGGAAAACTCAAAGACTCCACCAAAAAACTTGTGGAATAGATCAATGAATTCGGTCAAGTTGCAGGATACAAAATCAATGTACAGCAATCTGTTGCATTTCTATACACTAGTAAGGAAGCAGCAGAAAAAGAAATTAGGAAAACAATCCCATTTACAACTGCACCAAAATTGATAAGATACCTAGAAATAAACCTAACCAAAGGGGTGAAAGGCCTGTACTCTGAAAACTGTAAAACACTGATGAAACAAATTGACGAAGTTACGAAGAAATGGAAAGACATTCCATGCTCCTGGATTGGAAGAACAAATATTGTTAAAATGTCTATACTTCCCAAAGCAATCTATACATTTAACACAATCCCTATCAAAACACCAATGGCATTTTTCACAGAACTATAACAAACAATCCTAAGATTTATGTGGAACCACAAAAAGACCCCAAATAGCCAAAATAATCTTGAAAAATTAAAGCAAAGCTGGAGGTATCACATCTGAATTTTAAGTTATATAACTAAGCTGTCGTAATCAAAACAGTATGATACTGGCACAAAATAGGCACATAGATCAATGGAACAGAATAGAAAACCCAGAAATAAACCCACAAGTATATGGTCAACTAGTCTTCAACAAAGCAGGAAAGAATATCCAATGGAGGAAAGACAGTCTCTTTAACAAATGGTGTTGGGAAAACTGGACAGCCACGAGTAGAAGAATGAAACTGGACCACTTTCTTACACTCTACATCGAAATGAATGCAAAATGGATTAAGGACCTTAATGTGAGACCCAAAACCATAAAAATCCTAGAAGAAAAAATAGGCAGTAGCTTTTCTGACATTGGCTGCAGCAAGTTTTTTCTAGATAGGTTTTCCTAGGGCAAGGGAAACAAAAGCAAAAATAAATTATTGGGACTACATCAAAATAAAAATCTTTTGCACAGTGAAAGAAACAGTCAACAAAACTAAAAGGCAACCTACAGAGAAGGAGAAGATATTTGCAAATGACATATCTGACACAGGGTCAATATCCAAAATATAAAAAGAACTGATATGACTCAATACCCAAAAACAAATAATCCAATTGAAAAATGGGCAGAAGACCCAAACAGATACTTCTCCAGAGAAGACATACAGATGGATAGCAGATACATGAAAAGACGCTCAACATCACTGATCATCAGGGAGATGCAAATTCAAATGACAATGAGCTATCAGCTCACACCTGTCAGAACGGCAAAAATAAAAAACACAAGAAACAACAGGTGTTGATAGGGATGTGGCGAACAAGGAACACTTGTGAACTGTTGGTGGACCATGGTGGGAAAACAGTGTGGCGGTTCCTCAAAGAGTTAAAAATAGAGCTACCCTATGATCCAGCAATCACAGTACTGGGTATTTACCCAAAGAATATAAAAACACTAATCCAAAGGGATACATGCACCTCTGGGTTTATAGCCGGATTATTTACAATAGCTAAGATACGGAAGCCACCCAAGCATCTGATTGATGAATGGAGAAAGAAGTGGTATATATATATAATTCAGCCATAAAAAAGAATGAAATCTTGCCATTTGCAATGACATGGATGGAACTAGAGAGTATAATGCTTAGTGAAATAAGACAGAGAAAGATAAATACGATTTGATTTTACTCATATGTGGAATTTAAGAAAAAAACCAAAAAATTGAGCAAAGGGGAAAAAAGAGAAAGAGAGAGTCGAACCAAGAAACAGACTTTTAACTATAGAGAACAAACTGCTGACAACCAGAGCAGAGGGGAGGTGGGGGTGGGGGCGAAATAGATGTTGGGGATGAAGGAGGGCACTTCCTGGGATGATCCCCGGGTGATATATGGAAGTGTTGGATCACTACGTAAAGATAAGCACATTCTTGCCACAAATAAAAAAAGGAAGGAAGGAAGGAAGGAAGGAAGGAAGGAAGGAAGGAAGGAAGGAAGGAAGGAAGAAACTAAAATAGTCTATTTTTTCTTATTCATTAAACAATTATTTGTAACAAGCTTTAATGAAAATTGCTGACCAAGAAGATAAGCCTCCTCCCTCCCACACACAGTTTGCTCCTTTCCTGGCTTTTATTTCTCTCCCTGGAACTTACTACCATCACAGGTAACATTTAGGGTCGATCCAATGAGAGCAGAGCTGGGTGGTGATTGTCTGGTGTGCTGCTCATTGCCTAGACTGCTTGGCACATGGTGGGTGTTAGGTGAGCATTTTTGGAATGAATGAAGAAATGATAAACAGTGGTAGAAGTTCTTAAAAAGATCAGTAAAGACATGCTCGGTGGAAAAATCCACAAGGCCCTTCTAGACCTAACAAGCTTTTCTTCAAGAGTCTGCATCATTTCTGCTGATTTTTGGTAAAGAAAATCTTTTCATTACATGCAAAACTGGAATTATATACATTATTGTTATTTGGAAACACATACACAGTGGAATTCAAAGACACTTATTAGGATTTTTAAAGACCTCTATTTGAGTTATCTGTCTCCCCTGTGCTGTTCCTCTGGATTATTTTGAAACATTCACTGTCTACTGTGTTTACAGATTTATAGCAGAATGATTATAGCAGCCTCAAAGAACTTTGCAATCAAATGAAAATTGGTCTTATCCGTACTTGCTCTTCCTAACACTTTTCTAATTTATCTCGGTCCTTGCATTGTTGGAAGTTTCGCGCGTACATTGCACGCTCCTTGCCTAGAAGAGTGCCTGTACCTACAGATAAACCGGGAAAGAATGGGGCACTGATGTGTGGGCTCCAGAGCATGGTGGCATTTAGGTTTTTGCATAAACTTAGAATATTAACAAAGAGAAAATAGCAGATTCAATTATAGATGTGGAAAGCCTCCGAGACACTAGGAGGAAAAGGAAGACAAAGTCAGAAACAGGAGAGTCTTAAAATGTACAAAGTGCGTTGAGAACTTTATCTTTTGTGAACCTCATTCACGACAAGCCTTGAAATGATTTTTTTTTTTTCTTTTTAAATTGCTTTAAGGATATGGCAACCAGGGCTTGGAGAGGCTGTGGGTCATTTAGTCACATAGCTATTAAGTGACAAAGGATTACCAACGCCACGTCTCACAGCTCTAAATTAGATGGTCTTTTCACCACATCAGGTGAACATATTAATTGGTCCTTGATCAAAAATTATCAGAGTGCCTGAAATAAATGGATTTTTTAAAACATCGCTGAGGCACCTGTGTCAAAGAAATGGCATGCGACCTTGCTTGGAGTCAGTCTCCCATAATCAGCAGACGGTAAGCCAGCGGTCAGGATGCATCAAAGGAAATGTCAAGGGGCGCCTGAGTGGCTCAGCTGGTTAAGGGTTGGACTCTTGGTTTTGGCTCAGATCGTGATCCCGATCTCAGGGTCCTGAGATCAAGCCCCGCGCTCAGCGCAGAGCCTGCTTGGAGTTTCTCTCCTTCTGCCCCTCCCCACCAGCCTCTCCTCTCTCTCTCTCTCCATATAATACATAAATCTTTAAAAGAAAAAGGAAATGTCAAAATAAAATAAAAAAAGGAGTCACTGGCTAAATGGCCCCTCCATGTGCTGTGAGCCACTGTGAGTGGGGAACCACCGGGAACAGGCGAGATGCTGGGCTGAAGGACCTCCCGACCGCTCAAAACTGACTGTGGTTACTACGAAGGGCATAAGAAACAGCTTTCCGCTCAGGGAGACCCTCACATGGTTGGTTGTGAAGCAGTCTTAATAATGTCGCCATCTATTGTGCTATTTCTTTAGAGCAGTCTTATGACATATTTCAGGCGCTTTTTAACATTAGAAAAATTTTTGCTTCTTTTTTGGCTATCATGCTTGAAACCAAGGCTCAGAAAAACAATGGACATGTTATAAATTGGGACATAACCAGATTTTTAAAAATAAAGCCAGTGCGTTGAAGATGTGAAAATATTTCATTTATGAATTGATGTCATGTGAATTTTTAAAAATAAAGAAAAAAAACTACTTTATAAAAAATAAAGTAGCAGATTCTGCTGTTGTGGTAAGTTACATACCCGATATAACATCTTTCTTCTTTAATGTTTCAGGGAAAAAACAGTTGTTCTAGGAGATAATAATGAAAATTAAATCAAATATAAAAACGTTGTGTTGTTTGTAAAAGCATTTATAATAGAAATAAGTTTTTGAGATATATATATATAGGCTTCTTTCAAAATTTGCAAAGCAGAGAATATCATAAAATAATTATATGCAAGGATAAATTGGACACCTGTATTCTATGCATCTATTTTGTCATCTGCTTGACTAGAGTCTAATTATGAATTTTAAGCTGGACAACCTGCATATGGCAGAATTATTACATTTAAGATATAAAAAGAGGTATTCTTAAACATTTGGCTTACACACTTAACCTACTACGAGGAATCTTATTTGATCATAATTCATACACCTAATCCAATTTTTGTAAATGTGCATAAATTCACTTGATTGAATTGTGTATTCATATGTAATGCTTGCAGGTCTAGCAGAGAGGTAAAAAGTTCCTTTTTTAAAAAAATAATAAATATAGCCTGTAAATTTTATTTTAAAATGTTTAAAATTATACACTAAGTCTGCGAATAAATATTCTTGTCTTAAAATGATGAATCTAAAAAATAGAAGATCTTATAGACAGATATCTTTTCTGGCTATTTGGCTATACTGTGCTTTCAACCACAAAAAAAGAATATCGTTTTCCTTAAACTATATTTAGGAGATGATTATCATGAGAAATAATATCTACACATGTTTGATGGGGCTTTTGACACATTCACCTATCTAAAAAAAAATGGCTTTTCTTAAATTTATTTTAAGAGAAATATATATGCACATTGAAAATTTAGAAAATTAGATAACGAAGAAGAAAATAGTACTTATTCATAATCTCATCAACAATCTAACAACAGCTGTTAACACTTTGATACATTTCCTTCCCACTTCTATATGTACATATAAAATTTTTTCATTAGTATAAACAGGCATACAATGAACATTTTTATATCTTCCTCTTTGTTCACCTTTTCTTAGGTCACGTTCCAGGAAGAGGCAACCCACTGCCGAAGTGGTCGATATGTACTGCTGTAATTACTTCCCATGAAGATTCCACCAACTCCCCCTTCACCAGGTATATGTGTCTTACCGAGTTATAAGTCATATAAAGATTTTTTCCTATTTTGACAACTGAAATTAGCATATCAATATTACATTTTTATCTCTTTACTAAAGTTATATTTTTTCAGATATTTCATAATTATTTGTGTTTTTTCATGATAAACTATCTTTTCATATACTTGGTTCATTAACCTATTGTGACTTAATATTTTCTTACTGATTTTAATGAGTGCTTTGTTTATAATAGTGTTTCTCCATTTTCTTTTAATTTTGGTTGTAATTTTTTTTAAACAGAAAATTTGACATTTTATGTTCTCAAATCTTTCATTCTCTTTTGCTTTAAGATGAAGAAGTAATTTACTAATCAAAGATGAGCTAATCAGGTAAAGAATCTCTTCTACTTTTTATATGGTTTGATTTTTTTATTTATTTATAATTCATTTTTAATTTATTTATAATATACTATTAAGTGGGAATATGAATTTCAAAAGAAACAACTAGCCAGTTTCTTAGTTCACATACTGAATTATCCATCCTTCTCCACTAGTTTGTGATGCCAACACTTCCAAATCTGGGGGTCTGTTTCTACACTTTTCTGTTCCATTCATCAGTTTATCTCTTCCTATGCCAAAACAACACCAACTTAATTTTCATAATTTTTCAAGATGTTTAGAATCTGGCCTCTTTTTTTGAATAAGAATTTTAACCAAGCCTATCTATTCTTCCCAATGCATTTTATAATCATTTTGTTAAATTCCTTTAAAAACTAAGATTTCTGAATATGATTGCCTTAAATCAGTCTTGTAATTCAGGAAAAGAATGTCTATCTCACTTTTTCTTTTAGTCATTTTCAGTAACATTTTAATATATTTTTCCATATGGCTCCCTAAAATTTCTGGAATGAATTGATCTTACCATCTTGCCATTTTTCTCTGTGGTCAGCAAAACTGACCTCCCTAAAATATTAACCCTCAAACACTGTTTAATTCATCTCACTATGTTATCTCAAATTCATTCATTCATTTGCCCCTAACATTTACATATAGATAAAGGAGTTCTTGTCAATTATAGTAACCAATTACTTATTTAATATTATATAATATTAATCTATAATAATATATTAACCTATAATAATATATAATCTATAATAATATATTAACCTATAATAATATATAATCTATAATAATAATAATCTATAATAATAATCTATAATCTATAATAATATAATAATATAATCTATAATAATCTATAATCTATAATAATATATAACCTATAATAATATATAATCTATAATAATATAATCTATAATAAAATATATAATCTATAATAATCTATAATCTATAATAATATAATCTATAATAATATATAATAATCTATAATCTATACTAATAATATAATCTATAATAATAATAATCTTCTTAAGTAGTTGCTGCTTTTTCTCTTATAAGCCTCAAGTACTAAAGCTTAGAATAGTGTAGGCGTCTTCCTTGCTCCCATTAATTCCTTTGAAAAAGGATACAATTAGCTGAGAACCTTCTCATGTAACAAAATGTACCCAACTACCTAGCTGCCCCTCTCGGTCATGCCTGGAACTCCACCCACCTTTCCACGGGAGCAATGGCAGCCCAGTCCTCCACTTTCTCTGTGATTTTGATCCTACAAGTGTCCCTTCTTCCTCCTGTATCAGTCTCCCCACCGCCACAGGATTCTCATCTGCACACACACCTCACTGCTATTTCCCTTCTTAAGAACACTTCCTTGACCCCGTGGTCCTCTCTAGGTACTTCCCTATTTCCTATTATTCTTTACAGCAAACTTACCAGTTTTCTTTATGCATGGTCTCCACTTCATCTTTCCTCAGCTCCTTGTGGTCAAACATCTTTTCTCTCTACTTTTTTGAATGGTCACCGGTGACTTTCACTGTCAAATCCAGAGGATTAAGAAAATCATAAAGAAGAGAAAATACATGTACAGTAGTGTTCTGTATTTATTGAAAAATATCTGCATATAAGTGGACCCGTAGTAGTTCAAACCTGTCTTGTTCAAGGGTCAATTATACTTTCTTTTCTTGGTTTCTGTATCACTAAATCATCCGGGAAATATAGAGTAGAATGTATAAAGTAGCATGTACATTGTGCTTTCCAAATCCGGGCAAAGAGGGATACAATTTAAGAAATGTCCATGTCACTTCCTCTCAAGTGATCACGGGGTGTAGGAACGCAGTACATCGACAGACGCCCTCCTATATCTCGTCCTCAAATTTTGAAGGTTGTGCCAGCTCTTGAGTAGCTCAGTGAACCAGGCATGGCCCCGCCAGCAACAGCAAGGGGTCCTCAAGGGTGTAGTGGTCGGTGTGTTAGAGCGAGAGCAGGAAAAGTAGATAAATCACTTTCCTTCCAGAGGCCCTCATATTTGTTGAGAATAGGCAGGCTCTGCCAAAACCACGTTGGAAAAAAGAGCTTCCAAACTTTTACTTTTGTCAAGGGACTCGCTGCCATCCCAACATGGTGAAATGGGTCTTTTAAGGCTTTATATATGGGTGACATCTTACAAATGTAGGATAAGTCGTGGACTTTGTCCAGGATGTCCTTAGGGTGTTGGCCATAATTCAGCTTCAAAGTCTTTCACTGACACTTCGTAGTATTAGGCCATCATGTTAAACTATTTATATCAGATGCTGTGATTGCACTAATATATCCTAGAACCCAACTAATTAAATGCCTTTTGATTTGAGTAAAGTGAGAACAGTTAAAGAAGCTAGATTCTAATTTGCTTTTAAAGTTAATGGAGTCTTAGACTGGTAGGAAACAAAGGTGTTGAAGGAGAAGCTTAGCAGGGGCAGAGAGCAAGGACTCCCGCCCTCCCCCAAATTACTTTCTTTGTCAGAGAGGAACACTTGTTAATTATGAAATGCTCATAAATCTGCCTCAACTTAAGTGCCCAAGAGCCGAGGATAATGGAATGAAAAACAATTTAAATCACATTATGTAGCAAGCAACTGAATAATGTATTTTTGTACTATCTCAGTGCATTTCATTACTTTAAGGCCACAGACTTGCTCCCACAACTTCAAATAGCAGAAGGAAAACACACTCATGGGTTATATTGCTCTCTGTGATTCATTGGTCCTCAGCAGTAAACAGAGTGCTTGCTTCAGAGGATTTTTCCTTTCCAATGCCTGCTGCCGATTTATGCTTTGTTTTCCTGAAAGTCTTTGAAAATATTGAATCTGCTAAAAATACAGTTATCCCTGAATTTTATCAGAAATTGTAAAGAATTTTTTAAAAATTCCAAACTGTATCTTAAAAACAAACAACAAAACTAGTAGTAGTTTTGAAATATCTTGCTTCCAAGGGTACAACACTGTTATTTTACCTTTTCTTGGTACTATTAAAATTCATGTGAAGAAAAATAATAGAATTTTACTTTGGTACATTTTGTCTAACTCTTACGATTTTTTAAAGTGAAATTATGATAGTAATCAATCAAGTGTACGGGCCCCACTAGAAAAACTCCCACTACCTGAGAGAAAATGAATAAGCCACTCAGGTTACAGAAAAATTATACTTTTGAGTAGAACTATCTCATCCTTGCTGATATAAAAGAACTCCTGAATATGATTAATAACTATCGAAGTTTCTGTACAATTAGGAATTATTGCACATGAGAGTCATGGGCATTTACAGCTGAAAGGATCCATAAAAATAATTTAGCCCAATCTCCTTATTTTTCACAAATGGAGTCACTAAAGCACAGAGAAAATGAAAGACTTACCAGAGGTCATGCTGCTAGAACAAGGATCAAATTCCACACCTTCTAACTTTGGTTGGACTGAAATTAAAAAGACATTAATTAAGTTCCATTGCAAGCAATATGGCTGATTAAATGCTCAGAAGAAAGGAAAATTGCTGTATAATTTTGTTTGAAATATTTTATAATGCATGGTTGAGCTGGCAGAAAAGTACAAATAATAAGGGGCAAAAATGATAAGAAAGTACACATTTTAAAGTGGCATGTCAATTCTGGAGTGGTGTTTGCCCACGGTATTTGCCATTCCTGGGGGCTAAGAACTTGTGATTTAAAGATCCACGTACAAAATCTAAAGCTTGAGCAGAGTGAGGATTTGGACAGTTGACCCCATATAAAGTGGCAACTTACAAAGGATGATGACCTCTGTAATAGGGTAAAATAGAAAGCTATCTTCCTGTGAAGGAAGAGAATTAGGAAGTTTATCTCAAATTTGTCTGAGTGACAAAGAAAACAGAGTTGTCTCTCAGAAGATTCCTAACATTCAGGTAGGTGGGAACAGGAATGCATACTTCCTGTGTGATAAAACTCCATCTGAAAATTCAGTTCCAAGTGATCATGGGATCTGGCAGAAGCAAACCCTCATGCTCTCTGACCAGCTCCAGTCCAAGCCTTATACCATTTCTGCAAATGAAATTTAAAAACTAAGCAAAGGAAGAAAGAAATCTTCATGAGGGAGACATGGAAGAAAACAAGGCGAGAAAACATAACCTGGAGACTTCAGGTAGTGAAATAATCAGACACAGAGTAAGTTCTGGATCTGATGGTTCTGGATCTGATCATTTTTTGTGTTTAAAAATATATTACACACCTGTCAGAATGGCAAAAACAACAACACAAGAAACAACAGGTGTTGGCGAGGATATGGAGAAAAAGGAACAGTTGTGCATTGTTGGTGGGAATGCAAACTGGTGCAGCCACTGCGGCAAACAGTATGGAGGATCCTCAAAAAGTTAAAGATAGAACTACCCTCTGATCCAACAATCACACTACTGGTTATTTACCCAAAGAACACAGAAACACTAATTCAAAGGGATACATGCACCCCTGTGTTTATTGCAGCATTATTTACAATACCTAAGATATGGAAGCAACCCAAGTGTCCATTGATTGATGAATGGAAAAAGAAGTGGTATCTATATACAATGGAATATTACTCAGCCATAATAAATAATGAAATCTTGCTTTTTTGCAACATGGATGGAGCTAAAGAGTATAGTGCTAAGTGAGATAAGTTAGAGAAAGACAAATATTATATGATTTCACTCATATGTAGGATTTAAGAAACAAAACAAATGAGCAAAGGCAGGGGGGGAGAGAGAGAAATCAAGAAACAGACTCTTACCTATAGAGGAAAAACTGATAGTTACCAGAGGGGAGGTGGGTGGGGGATGGGTGAAATAGGTGATGGGGATTAAGGAGCACACATGTGATGAGCACCAGGTGATGTATGAAAGTGTTGGATCACTATATTGTACACCTGAATGTAATATACCACTCTACATTAACTAACTGGAATTAAAGTTAAAGAAATTGAAAGCTACAAATATTAAATCATGAATAGCTGGGCCAATATGAAAAAAGACACAAACAGGACATCTAGTAATTAAAAATATAGTGCTTGAAGTTAAAATTCAACGGATGCAAAGAAACAAAGCAACATTGGAATTAAGAAGTTGCATTTGCAATAGCAAAAGAAAAAATAGTAATACATTTAATAAAAGAAGTGTAAAACCTTTACTCTGAAAACTATAGATGATTGCTTGAAGAAGTTAAAGAAGACCTCAATAAATGGAAAGACATCCCATATACATGGTTCAGAAGACAATGCTGTCAAGATCTACAAACCGATCTACAGACTCAACACAATTACAATTATGGCTGGCTTCTTCTTTATGGGAATTAACAAGATGATCCTCAAATTGGTAGGTATGTTCAAGGAACCTAGAATAGGGGAAAAAAATTGAAAAAGAACATTGGAGAAATCTCATTTTCTGATTTCAAAACTTATTACAAAGCTACATTAATAAAGATGGTGGGACTGACATAAGGATGGACACAGAGATCAATAGACTAGACTTAAAAGTCCAGAAATAAATCCTCACATTTACATTTAGTAAGGATGCCAAGGCTTTTCAGAAAGTGGGGGAAAGAATAGCCCTTTCAACAAATAGTGCTGAGACAACTAAATACCCAAATGCCAAGGGATAAAATTAGACCCCTGCTTTATGCTACATACAAAAGTTAACTCAAAATTGTTGAATGACCTTAACGTAAAAGCTAAAACCATACAAGTCTTAGAATGAAACATAGGTGTAAATGCTTCATGACCTTAATTTAGGTAATGATTTCTTACATATGACATTAAAAATATAACTAACCAAAGAAAACAATAAATAAGTTGGATAAGTTGGAAAAATAGATATGTTCATCAAAATTAATTTTTTGTGCTTCAAAGGATACCACAAAAATGAAAAGACAACCTAAAAATGTGAAAAATATATTTGCTAACCACTTATCTGGTAAGGGATTTGAATCTAAAATATATAAAGAATACTCACAACTCTATAATAAAAAAAACATATGACAATGGGCAAAAGATTTAAATAGGCATTTCTTCAAAAGAAGGTGTATGACGGCCTATAAGCACGTGAAAAGATCCTCCATAAAAAACATTAGGCATCAAGGGAATGGAAATCAAAACAGTGATAAACAACTTTATATGCCCAATATGATGGCTACATATTTTTTAAAAAGGTAGATAATAACAAGTGTTGGTGAGAATGTGGAGAAATCCAAACACTTGTACAGGGCTGATGAGATGGCAAAATAATGCACTTGCTTTGGAAATGAGTTTGAGTAAGTTCCTTAAAATATTAACATACATTTATCATACAACCTAACATTTCCATTCATTGGTATATAACCAAGAGAAATGAAAACATGTTCACACCAAAAATTGTATAAGAATGTTCATAGCAGCATTATTCATAAGAACCAATAAGTGGAAACCCATACGTCCATCAGCAATGAATGAATAAATAAAATGGGTTATATCCATACACTGGAAAATTACACAGCACTAAGAGGACGATGTACTGATACATGTTACGACATGGATGAGTTTTTAAAAACATTATGCTAATTGAAGGAAACCAATAACAGACGATCATTTTGTATGATTCTATTTCTATGAAATGTTTAGAATAGGAAAACTTACAGATACAGAAACTAGATTAGTTATTGCCTAGCGCTAGGGATGGAAAGATTAGAGGAAATAGCAAATGATTGCTAATGGGTATGGGTTTACTTTGGGGGATGATAAAAATGTTTTAAAATCAATGGTGGTGGTGATCGCCAACTCTAAATATAAAAATCTATTGGACTGGACGCTTTGCCTAGGTGAGTTTTACAGTATGCAACTTATTTATCGATAAAGTTGTTTTAAAAAATCCAATGGGTGTGGAAAGGCAAAGATCTAGCTCCAGACAAGATGAAGGAAGGACATGCCACTCTCTGTCGTGCACTAAATGGAACTAAAATAATCAGACAAATGCATGAAGACTCTATTTGAGGACTCCAAAAAATAAAGAGTGCCAGGTGGTTAGAGAAAAACACAGAATCAAGATATCACCAAACTGACAGTTAGTTTATAACTTTTTTTCCTCTGGTACCTTCCAGCCTGAATGCGATGCAGCATGAAAACCAGAATCGGGAACTGAGGCTCCAGTGGAGAACTCCAGGAGAAACCTTCTACTGCTGTCTCAGGGGGCAGAAGGAGTACAGCCATATTTATTTATTTTTCTTCACTTCATTCAATCAGGTTCACATCCTAAACTGACAATGAGGTGGCATATAGCTGGGATTGATGTGAATAGAGCTGCAAGAGCTTTGAAGATAGAGCTGACATCAGAACCCACCCCTCAGGAGGCAGATTGGACCTTGTCACCTGAACTTAACCAGGTCATCTGCCTACTGCAACAAAAATGTCCACATTCTCCATAGGATTTAAATGAGATCCAAAGTCTCATAAGATAATATTAGAATGTACAGGACACAACCTAAAATTGCTCAGTATATGAAGAACCAGGACAATTTCAACTTTCACAGGAAAGAAGTAACAATAGATGCCAAGACTGGGATGACACAGACGTTGGAAGGATGTGACAAGGACTTGAGCAGCTACTAAGCAAATATTCCAGTCAGGAATTATGAACATTCTGGAAACAAATGGAAACATAGAAAGCCTCAGCAAATAAATGGAGATATAAAGAAGAACCAAGTTGACATTTTTATTTATTTTTATTTATTTTTAATTTATTTTTATTTTTTATTTATTTATGTGACAGAGAGACAGCCAGTGAGAGAGGGAACACCGCAGGGGAGTGGGAGAGGAAGAAGCAGGCTCCCAGCAGAGGAACCCGATGTGGGACTCAATCCCGGAACGCTGGGATCACGCCCTGAGCCGAAGGCAGACGCTTAACGACTGCACTACCCAGGTGCCCCTAAGTTGACATTTTTAAACTGAAAAAATAACTGAGATCAGGAACAAGGCAAGGTTGTCCACTCTTGCCATTCCTATTGACCATGGTACTAGAAGTCTGCCAGTGCAATGAGACAAGACATAGATGGATGGATGGATGGATGGATGGATGGATGGATGGATGGATGGAAGGATGGATAGATAGATGCATATATACATACATAGAATACCAATAGGAAATGAAGAAATAAAACCATCTGTAATTGCAGAAAGCATGATTACCTACATAAAAAAAACCCCAATAAATGTACAACACTTCTAATACTAATATGGGAGATCAGCAAGTCACAGGATAGCATACAAGGTCAACACACACACACAACTGAATCATATTGAAAACTTTTTCAAATGGCCATTTACAATAGCTCCAAAAAGCAAAAAAAGAAAACTTCAGCTGTAGATCTAGCAAAACTGACAGAGTCAGCTTGCTGACCACCACAAAACACGGGGTGAATAGGACTTCATCATAGAAGAGACACAAACGGCAAGTTGGCACATAGGAACCTATTCAACCTCGTTAGTGATTAGGGACACGCAAATTAAAATAAAAATGAGGCAGCATCACACACCTACCAGAATGGCTATAATTCAAGATAACTGACAACTCCAAGTGCTGACAAGGATGGGGAACACCTGGAACTCTCTCTACATTGCTGAGAACAATGCCAAATTTTACAGCCACTTTGGAAAACAAGTTGGTAGTTTTTTTTAAAACATTCAACACTTATTATACAACCCAGCAATGCCAAGTGAAATGTTGTAAAGCACTGTTCTAGATGACCTACAGAAATATGCAATCAAACAGCCAAACGCTCTCTAGTAAGGACAGGTAACCATGAAGGGCTTCATACTCAGCTGCATAGGAAGGACCTGGAGACTGACTTCCCAACTCATTTTCATTGAGATATTTTCTTCTCAGAGATGATTCTATGCTACAGTGATGGCATGAACATTGGGAATTTTTGATTATTGTGCTTTTTGTAAATTATCCCATCATGTTTCCAGTTTACCACTCCATTTCTTGTCAGTACCATTTACCTGAACACTTCTAGGTGAACAGATTAAGCCATTTCTAAGCATGAAAATTTGAGAACCAGCCTACAAGGACTGACAGCCAGGTATACTGTACTAACCCACTGGTCTCCAAGGTCACCTTGAAGGCCAGAGCTCTTTAATCCATTGTATTGGGGGCCAATGACCTTTTTTCTATACCATGAAATGTTTGTGATTGTTTTTAAAAAAGGGAGACTTCATATTTTGAAGCAGATGAGATTGGGGGTGGGGGGCGGGGAATGGGGGGAGACCTCCTTGGAAGAGAGCCTAGGACCCACAGACCTGTAAACACAACAGAAACTATTGATTTGTTGTTTTGTTTGGAACTGTAAATAATATTGAGAAGGACTTTTCCTTAATCACTTCTTCCCCTGGGTTTCACCTTCCTTATCTGCCTTCTGGGTTTGATGAAATGTTTGTGATTGTTTTTAAAAAAGGGAGACTTCATATTTTGAAGCAGATGAGATTGGGGGTGGGGGGCGGGGAATAGGGGGAGACCTCCTTGGAAGAGAGCCTAGGACCCACAGACCTGTAAACACAACAGAAACTATTGATTTGTTGTTTTGTTTGGAACTGTAAATAATATTGAGAAGGACTTTTCCTTAATCACTTCTTCCCCTGGGTTTCAGCTTCCTTATCTGCCTTCTGGGATAAGGAACTATCATCCCACTGAGGTCTTTCCTACTGTAAGGAGCTTAATGGATGGTCCAACACCTCAGGCACCTTTCTCAGAAGGTGGGAATCTCAGTGCCGTGATTTCCCAGCTCGAGGAGAATGCCCGTGGCTACAGCATGTATGGGGGGCCTGGGTTCCTTCCACAGCACTTCTCAGACTTTTCACCGGCCGATCCCCCAGGTCCATGTTTACAGTGAAGATTCCACAGCTGCTCTGCCAGCTATTTTGATTTTGTAAGTCTTGAATGGAGTCCAAGAATTGCACCTTAAACAAACATTCTGATGCAGCTGATGTGTTTGAAATACGCTGAACTATCAAGGTTAATAAAACCACAGACTGTATTAATGTCCTGCTGACGAGCGACCACACCACATCTCTGTGTCCTTTGGAGAAAAAGAAACAAACAATCAAAGCAAAGTTCTATGCAAGGAATTTTAAGTCTAAATTCTTTTTGAAAAGGAATTTCAGGGGAAGAGTTTGGATAGAGAAAAGGATGTTCTCTCTAAATAGATTTTTCTTACCTTGTGTGTGTGTGTGTGTGTTTTTTTTTTTAAGGTTTATTGACTTATTTGAAAGAGAGAGAGAACAGGAGCAGGAGGGGCAGGAGGAGAGGGAAAATCTCAAGCAGACACCCACCGGGCTGAGCGCAGAGCCTGAGCGGGGCTGGATCCCCTAATGATCCCATAATGATCCCATAACCCTGAGATTAGGACCTGAGCCTAAACCAAGAGTCTGATGCTCAAGCCACCACGCCACCCAGGTGCCCCTCCCTCCCCTGTTTAATCCTCTATCAGGGCTTCCCCAAACCAGCAGATGTGTGTCCTAGGCTCTGCCCACTGCCCTGTTTGATAAGATCCAGATGTAACTCTTCTCTGTGGTTGTGGAGATGAGATGAAAATCAGGAATAGTCATGAAAAGGCCAGGAAAAAAAATGACATGATTCAAAGGAAAGAAGAGACAGAGGAATTAGAGAGAACATAGTAGGTTAATTTGAGCCTAATCCAGAAATTAGAGAGATTTCCACTGTGCAAGTCGAAGTGGATTGGCTCATTCTGAATTCAGGGGTTGAAATCTGTCTTGAGATGAAATGTCAGGAGGCAATGGTGAATGTGGAAGTGGAGTGGATACAAATCCACTGGGTGTAAGTCGGCCTCGGCCATTTACAGACTCTGTAGTCGGGGGGAAATTCCCCCGACCCGTCTGAGCTTTGTTTTTCTCAGCCCTAAAATGGAGTAAAAGTAACTCATATTGTGGGTTTGTTGGAAAAATTAAGTGAGATAACACATACTAAAACCCATTGTAAAATTGAAAGCTTATCAAAATTAGGAAATCATTATTTATATGAAGTAATTTGTGGTTTATTCCAGATGAAATAATCAGATTATATTTCCTTATATGAAACTTTGAAATCACAAGTTCTGGAACCTATGAGGAAAATGGTTTTGTTTCACATAAACCTGAGATTGTAGTGGCAAAGAAGAGAATAAATAAAATGGGAACCCTCAAGAAATGGGCTTTTGTTGTTGTTGGGGGAAAATATTTGAAAATTTTTCTTGGAAGCAATACGAAAGTCATCAAAAAAAAAATCACACTTATTATATTACTAAGTGAGTGCCAGGAGTTTCTGAAAAGAAATCAAACAAAGCCACGCATTCAGAGTCCACTGAGCCAAAGAGACTTGGGTTTAATTTAATGAGTTTAATGAATGGTCCTACATGCCAGTCCCCTTTCTCAGAAAGCCTTAATCTCAGTGCAGAGATCTCTAAGTGCTTATTCTGAAGATCACAATTTCTATTTGACCTCAGGATGTCTTCATTTTATGAAGTTTTTTATAGCTATCACTGAATATATTGTCTGACCAGCATTTTTATTATTGAGAGTAAAGCTTTAGGTCTATGATTCATTCAGACAACTCTTGACAATTCAGCATAGAATTAACTACAAAAAAATACACATAAGCATTCTGGTGCTGCAGAGCGCGATTTCAATATTGAAGTCTGAGGATGTAAATGTTCAGATCCAGTGAAAAGATCAAGGGATTCAAGGACAGTGGTGGGTGTGTCTGAGGGTATAGACAAGGTGTGCTCGGGGCCAGGGGTGGTGATGGATAGAATATCCAGAAGTCATACCTCTTTCCTGGACTGATTAGTAACTGAACCCCTTTCAATATCAGAAGCAATTTTGCAGTAAATTATGGGTCACTTTAGTGATAGATCAAGTTGGAATTGTGAGTTTCCTCTGTCTACTATGATAAATGCCATTTGCTGAGCCTTCCCTATCCCAACTGTGGGTTTTTTTCACCCCCTGGTTTTTGGCCCCTTATGGATTTTGAACGGACACAATTTAGCCCATAACAATTGGCAACAAAATGTTTTAAAAAATTTTTTCAGAATCCACACGCAACAATCTAATTTAAACATGAGCTCTGAGTGGACATGGTTTAAGCCTTAGAAAGGTAGATAGGCTTTTTTTCTATTTTTTTAATGTTTGTTTTGGGTTGACAAAATCTACCAAATGGTTTCATTTTTTATTAAAACCAAGTGGCAAATAGAGATCACGCCAGGGGGAAATAAGACACACTTTTAATTAACAATTTTCATTTCTGCTAATTTTAGGTCTATCAGTGTCATTCTAATTTAAACCAGCAACCCCTCCTCGCTAATGATTTCTTAATGATCCTGAAACCATGAGGCTGTGCCAGTGCTTTAGAGCACGTCTGTTCCTTAGGGCCACATCTCCCCTGCACTGGGTGCATCTGGGGTGGGGGGTGGGGTGCGGAGGACAACAGACAGCCCAGGAACCCCCCAAGGGTGGGAATCTGAAAGTAAATTGAATGTGGTCAGGTGTTTGAAATTGCAAGCACATCTTATTAATTTGAATGTCTTTCCAGTCTTTAGCTCTAATCCTTGTTATCACTCAACTTCATTAAAAAAGAGTTTTTGAGCACTCAACCCTATGGGAAAGTATGTGGTTTTTTTAGGTTTTTTTATTTTTTTATTTTTATTGTATTTATTTATTTATTTACTTTTAGTTTCAGATTCAGTGTTCAATAATTTATCAGTTGCATATAATACACAGTGCTCATCACATCACTTGCCCTCCTTAATGCCCATCACCCAGTTACCCCATCCCTCCCCTCCCGTCCCCTCCAGCAACCCTCAGTTTGTTTCCTAGAGTTAAGAGGACATACTAAAACCCATTGTAAAATTGAAAGCTTGTCCCAACTGGGACACCTGGGTGGCTCAGTCGGTTAAGTGTCTGCCTTTGGCTCAGGTCATGATCCCAGGGTCCTGGGATGGAGCCCCGCATCAGACTGACTTCCTGCTCAGTGGGGGTCTGCTTCTCCCTCTCCCTCTGCTCCTCTCCCTGGCTGTACACACACACTCTCTCTCTCTCCCTCTCTCTCAAATACATAAAATCTTAAAAATAAAATAAAATGGCAGGGGAAAGTTTGATGAGGAGCAGAACATTTACATAGAAAGAAGTTACATGTTCCAGTTCCCTCCCAACTCCCCACCCCCACCTCCTCCCAGCTCCTCCCCTTGTGATATTAACCAGAAAGGTCTAAAGGGAAAACTCCAGGTATTTATGGAGTCTGTTCCTGCAGACTCTGGTCCTCCCACACTGCGCTGCCAGGCCAGGCTTCACTTCCCACCTCCTGCCCTTAGGATTCCATTTACATATCAAAGGACTGGGCTCTACAAGCTTCAGGAAATTACTAAGGACAAAATAAAATTGGTATTCTAAAGCTATTAGTTGGCGGCAAACACGAACTACAAGAAAGTCATACAAATATAAATAAGGCCCAAAAAAGGCCTTGAGAATGATGTCAGATTCCAGATGATTCTGATTTTTTTTACCCTTTGATCTAGTTCATCCAATTCCATGTGAAAATGTGGCCTCCTCCTGACTACAGTTAACAGACCTGCACCTTTATTTTTAGCCTGATTAAAATTAACTTTCTCCTTCCAAAAGTGGAACTAAGCACAGACTTCTTTTTTAAAATCATGAACAATGGGCCTTTACAATGAGAATGTTGACTCACAAGGCGTGTGCAGAACTGAAGTGATTGTGGAGGCTGCCTCCCACCCTCCTTGGGCCTGGGGGGCAGTGAATGGGAGCTGAGGTTTCATTTCTCACCACTCAGGCCAGAGGAGCACACACTGACAGAGGTGACATAGGGGTCCTGCCAGGAGCCTGCGGGGTCCAAGAAGTTGAGTCTCTGGGGGTCAGGTCTAGGTCACGCTCTCCCCATGGCCTCCCAGAAGCAGCCACAATGTGGCCCAGGGCTCATCCTGCTCCCTCAGGCCGGGGGGGGGGGGGGAGAGGACCGCCATCGAGCCCTCCCTTTTATGAGAGTAGCCCAGGCCTGTGTCTGTTCTCATTGAGAGCAAACCCACCAGGAGCTGTGTTATATGCAAGTAACTAGTAAACAAGACACTTTCTCCCTGACCAAACATGAGCCCTCTTCTCAACTAAGCCCTGACCTCAGGCTCTGTCCTTGGGCCACTCAGTCTGGTTTTAGCAAGAACCCTGCTGGGCTGGTTTACTGAAAATCCCCCACCTTCCACATCTCATCACCTTGGCCTTCTCAGTAAGAATCCTCCTATCTGGGGTACCGGGGTGGTGCAGGCAGTTAAGCATCCCCACTCTTGGCTTCGGTTCAGGTCATGATCTCAGCATCATGATCTCAGGGTCATGAGGTCAAGCCCCACATTGAGCTCCACACTCAGTGCAGAGTCGGCCTCAGATTCTCTCTCCCTCTGCCTCTCCTGCTCATGCTCTCTCACTCTCTCTCTCCAAAATAATAAATAAACCTTGAAAAATAAAAGAATCCCCCTATTCTTGATGTTTCCTGTTAGTAATTTTCCATCCACTGACCCCACCCTGCCCCTTGGCTAATCCCTACTTGTCCCTGTTGTATTCAGAGTGAGCCTTACCTATTGCCCAATTTCACCCTTGCCCAAAACCCCATTGCCATAGCCCTTTCTTGAATAAAGTCTTTCTTTCTGACTTTAACAAGTGTCATGAAATTTTTTTCTTTAACAACCACCAGTCCTCTGGAAAAGTTCTGCTGAAAGTCAACCCACACTCATATGTCAAATGTAACAGGGACGGAGTGGTCTTGTCTAAAGGGGCCTCTTTCACAGGATCTCATGCTCCTGCTTTGGGTTCTGCTGTCTCAATGGTGGATGTTTCCAGCGTTGGGGGAAGGAATTTATTTTTAAAATGTAGTTGGGATTTTTAAGATTTTAAGGAAGAAAATGTCAATGGATAGGGTCACTTCTTGACTTAAGAGGTTAAATTTAGTTCTGGCAGGAGGTGTGTCATTGGGTTGTATTGTCATGAGCTCCACAAACAGTGCAATACTACGATACGTCTAGCAACCGAAGAGTCTTCAGGTTTACAGTGTTGAAATGCTGAGTGTTGGTTTGGGGATGGAAGCAGAAATGCCTTTGCCCTCTTTCTCTGTTTGTGAGATGCTAATCTGATAACAAGGAGTGGTTGTATTGATGCAAAATACTTTCATTAAGTGCATTATTACTGAATGAGAATACATAATGTTAAAAAACAAAATTCAACTCAGTAAATTCTAAAGATATTATTGGCTTCATTCAACAATGAATGAATCAGGCAGCATTCGGTCTAGCAGATAGAAAGGAGCACTGAAGAGCTGTACAAAATGAAAGACTTTATAGGCAGAAGAGAGCAGGAAAAAGGAAGTTGAATGAGGCAAAAAAACGGGCTGGTTATTGCAAGATTACCTTCCTTTAGGGAATGACAGGACTCTGCCTGGCACATTACCTAACTACTGCTGATCAGGTGATAACTGGTCGACTGGCTTAAGATTCCATTTTTGGGAGAGCTGAATTTGTAATAAATTGTTTTGGGGACATGGGACAAGTGACTCCATTTTGAGTCTGTTGTCTGGATTTTCGCAGTAATGTGACATGCAGCTGTTAGATCATAGCACATATCTACTTAGGGTTCTGTGTTCTGTGCTTTTCACTTTAATATACAAGTAAAAGATCTCAGTTTGTAGATGCAAAGAATAGGGACTATTGACATCAACTTTCAATGTGCCCCATAGCTCATAGTTTTAGGCTAATGTTTGGAATCAATTACTCTCATTTAATTCAATAAGTTAATAGCTCTCCACTGCCTGCTGCCAACCTGCTTCCATTCCTTTCAAAGAATTCTGTCCTCATTTCTAAATGTTGTGTCCAGGTGAGCTGGAAAGAAGAAGAGGCCAGGATGATTCTAGTGCCATCATGCGTTTTAGCTCAACACAGAAGGAGCCAGGTCCGACTGCCTGTGCCATTTGAATGCAGATGCCAAATGGCAACAACAAATATTAAACCCAAAGGAACAAGGAGCACACGCTTTCCAGGCTAAACAAACTCTCCCTTGAAAATATACACTCAACTCAGTAAACTCTCTTCCTCAGAGTAATTGGTGGTAACTTCTTTTTTTAAAGATTTTATTTTTAAGTAATTTCTACAACCAATGTGTGGCTCGAACTCACAACCCTGAGATCAAGAGTCGCATGCTCTGCCAACTGAGCCAGCCAGGTGCCCCCACTTGTTGGTAACTTAAAGCTATTTAAATCAGCTCAAGGATATTGCTTGACACGATCTCATGTATAGACTTATACATAAACTATTTTATCTTCTTTATCCTTTTGCTGTATTTGTTTTTCTTTCATTTTTCATTTTAGTATTTTATCTTATTTTTAAATCCTTTATTTTAATGCAAGTTGGTATAAAAAGAACAATTTCCAAATAAAACCTATATGTCCTTCTTTCCCTGGCTGCCCTCAGCTCACCAACACCCTAAACAGATCCCAAAATAAATCTTCCAACTCCATCTGTTGACCTTAAAGAAGTCTCTATAGGAAAGATTTCCAGCTGCAAACCCAAGTCACTCTTCCTGCAAAGCCCCATCTAGTGGCAAGCCTCGTCCCTAGAGCCTGAAATCTGTCAGAACTCAGTGGCTAAATAAATCCCACAAAGGACTGGGAAGGAGGGCTGTGACAATGAGCACCTGCCTGGGGACAGCAAGCAGATTGTACCCTATGCTATTGACCATGGAGCCCCACAGGCTGTTCCAGGGAACAGAATGCCCTTCGAGAACTACAGAGGTGTGAAAGGGCCTACCTTTTGTCAGGGACGTCCCTGTAAACACTGAATGTGTCTGTACCCCTTGGTGAGGGGGTGGGGTGACAGGGAAGAGTAGAAGATAACGAGTACTGGATGGAATAACAGGGGTCACGTTCCAAATTCTTGAGATGGGTGTAGCTTTCAAACCCTACTTGCTCTGTGGGCACATCGTTCTGATTCTTGTTACTGAAAATGTGTCCCCCTTATTAGCAAGGGCGCATGCATTTCCTTAGGTATTTTGGGACCTTAGTTAAGATGATTTTTAAGGAAGGACTAGCCCAGCTAGATTTGTATAGACGATGGTAGAACACTTTAGCTGTTACAGACAGAACGGTCTAGAGAGAACAGTGAGATAATAGAGATCTGCTGTAATAAGCCAGGTGGAGGGTCTGAAGCAAAGGATGTACTTTGGGAAAAGAGATGAAGGGGCTTGGGAATAACCTGTAAAACAGAACCCAAAGAAACACCGCAATCAAGATTCTTAGGACCCTAAGAAACCGTTCTGTCCATAGGCCAAGAGACAGATTGAAGTCCCAGTTTTAACTGATACAGATAGAAGAGAAACACAGTTCCTGCAAGGTAAGTCCTTGACTTGGACTTGGGGGAGCGGTTAGGCAAGCTAAGAGAGCTGACCCAGCTCAACTTGTCTGTTCTATGTATTCTTTACAACCCACGAGTCTATTGTATTAGAAGAAGTAAAAACCCTGGTGACTTTTAAACCAGTGACGCACAGTATTATTTTGACGTAGCAGAAAACAGAACATACACAGAAGGACAGGACTGGGGAGGGTGGCACACGTTCCAAACTAAACATTTCACACTTCTTTGGGGGGAAATAGTTTGCTTTTGGGGGTGTTATTTTTGTTTTGTGTTTTTTTTCTGCACAAAGTTATCCAAGAGGTGGTGAATTTGCTGAGGGGCCTCATTATATCCTAATACCCAAAGGCACATTTCCACATCTGAGGTTCTTCTTGACAGACTCTCCTTTTGAGTGGTGTAATAATTTGCTAATCTTGCAAAGATTTTGAGGCCTTGACATTTACAACAGCAGCTGATGCAGTAGGAAACACTGACTCCATCCCCCTCTTCCCAGTTATTTATTGTTTTATTTTAAATAAAGACTACTCATTAGTTGGTTTAAGTACAATCCTGCGTCTGGTTCCACAAAAACGTGTGTGAACATTCGGACAGCCTAGATCTTGCTGTGAACAGCCTGGGTCCAAATGGGGCCTGTCCGCAGTTATTCAGGCATGGTCATGTTTCATTAGTTACTGATAAATTAGGCAGGATGACAAAATCTTGAACAAATTTCTCCAAAAGATGCACGGTGAGTGTCTACTGCACAAGCATTCGGAAGTCTGGCCTGGAATTCTAGAGCACTTCCGGCTCACTTCTGTGTCAGGGAGCTGCTTAAAAATCAGATGCAGCAGGATTGGATGGACTTCAGATACTTGTCTATTTTTTAAAAGTCAGAAAGGCACTTCTTTTCATCTTTAGGGTTTGGACACTACTGTTGTAATAAATGGATTTGCTAATTATTGTATCTGGCTGAAGAGATGAGCCCATGTTTTGTTTTCAGCATAGATCATAGATCACACATGACATTTATCATAAATCCTACATGATTTGACAAGTGTGTCATGGACCAGAGAAAAAGCTTAAATAATTTCCCTGGGGTTATAAATATGTGAATGGCAAACCGTAGTCAGAATTCACAGTCTCTGAATTTCTAGCCTGTTTTATGAGGGAGACCTGCTGTCATTCTTTATCCCATCTCTGATACAGTCAAGTGAAATAAAGGTAAAGAAAAACAAAGTAACTCTTGGATGTCTTTTTAGTCTTTTTTGGTAAGTTTTAAGGTATAGGAGTCCTGAACATGATGAGTGAAAATAATGAAACTGAATTAAACTTAATTACAGAACAAATAGAGTTCTAAAGTCTAAAGAGACACCAAAGCTTGATAATCGAGCAGAAAAATATACAACTTAAGTCTGATGATTGGATACAAATACTAGCCAGGAACAAAATGGTAACATTTGTGTCCAGAAGGATGATGTAAAGGAAGGATGTTCACAAGTTAAGCAAATCCAATTCTTTTTTTTTTTTTTTTTAGATTTTATTTATTTATTTGACAGAGAGACAGGCAGCAAGAGGGAACACAAGCAGGGGGAGTGGGAGAGGAAGAAGCAGGCTCCCAGCGAGGAGCCTGATGTGGGGCTCGATCCCAGAACACTGGGATCACGCCCTGAGCCGAAGGCGGACGCTTAACGACTGTGCCATCCAGGCGCCCCAAGCAAATCCAATTCTATTTGAAAAAAAGAATGACCATCTCTGTCTTCTGCTAGTACGAATAACCAAGTGCACTAAGCTCTTGGCCGCTGCACATACATACACATTTACGCCTATGTATGCGTCATATGTATGCACACAGAGCATCTGGTAAGATTAGGGCAAAACTATTTTAAATATTTTTGATTATGAAACAAAGTTAAAGTTGTAAAAGTGGTTTTGGAGTCTGTGGCGAGGAGCACAGAGCTGGCAGAGCTGACCCTTGGTGTGAGGGCTTGGGGGTCCTGATGGAAGAGAAATTAAAGTACCAATATTTGTGAGACCAAAGAAGGGTCTGAAGAAAGTATGGATGGCAAAACATCTATCTGGCCCAGAGTGACAGTGTGGCCTCTGCGGGCTGCCAACGTGTCAGCGGAGCCAGAGAGACTGTCTGAAGGAATGAATGGTAAAGTGAGAGAATGGAGTCTAATGGGACTTGCATCCTTCCACCATGTTCTGGAGGCTCTGGAATCCAGGATCAGTCCAGAAGGCTGGAGATGAGGGGCAGAGCTGTCCCTGAGCTGACCAGCCTGGAGCTGGCTCCCTCAGGGGCAGGAACAGGGGAGCAACTGTGAAGGTTTGGCCTGCTCCCAGCTGGAGCCTCAGGGGGTGAAAGTGGGGGTGGGGAGATGGGGGATTGGGATGGCTGGGCTCCAGGTGCTAGAAGAGGCCCTGAAACTTCCCTCTGGCAATTCTAAATGTAAAGAAAGAGAAACTTCTCCCATTCCCAACGTTGCCTTTTAGAGTGGCTAAAATCGACAATACAAAAAACAACAGGTGTTGGCGAGGATGTTGGAGAGAGGGGAGCCCTCTTCCACTGTTGGGGGGAATGCAAGCTGGTGCAGCCACTCTGAAGAACAGTATGGAGTTTCCTCAAAAAGTTAAAAATAGAGCTCCCCTAGGACCCAGAAATTGCACTATGAGGTATTTACCAAAAGGATACAAGAGCACTGTTTCGAAGGGATACGTGCACCCTGACGCTTACAGCGGCCTTATCAACAATAGCCAACTTATGGAAAGAGCCCACGTGTCCATCGACTGATGAATGGATAAAAAGGAAGTGGTATATAAACACAATGGACTATTCCTCAGCCATCAAAAAGAATGAAATCCTGCCATTTACAATGGTGTGGATGGAGCTAGAGTGTATTATGCTAAGTGAAATAAGTCAGAGAAAGACAAATACCATATGATCTCACTCGTGTGGAATTTAAGAAACAAACCAGATGAACATAGGGGAAAAAAGAAAAAAAGAGAGGCAAACCATAAAACAGACTCTTAACTACAGAGAACAAACTGAGGATTGCTGGAGGGAAGGTGGGGGGCCGGTCACCGGGGGATGGGCATTAAGGGAGGCACTTGCCTTGATGAGCCCTGGGTGTTGGGTGTAAGTGATGAATCTCTAAGTTCGGCTCCAGAAACTAATATTACTCTGCATGTTAACTGACTGGATTTTAAGCAAAAACTTGAAAAAGGAAAAAAGAAAAAGAAAGAGAAACTTACTACCAAGGAGCAAGGAAATCTGGAGCGGGTGCAGTGGGCAGAAGGACAGGTTCATAAAAGAAAAGCGTTTGAGCGGGTCTGGGAAGAGAAGGGGTGAAAAGCACCAAGTGTGTTGGGGGGAGTGGGGGCGGGATGGCCACAGCAGGTGTTGGGAGAGGTTGGTTTGGGAATATGTTAAGAGGTGACTGCGTGCACTTTAATACTACTCTAGGCATTGTGGGTCACATGTAAGTAGCAACAAGTTTATACTTGAAAGACTCATCCCTGATTTCAAGGACTTCTTCTTTCTTATAAAATACTCACTCACCGTTAAGCATTGAAAGTGTGGTTCGAATCCCCCTGGGAGCTCAGGCTCTGCTCAATCCTGCTTCAGACGAGCTGTCTGGGCGTGTGTGGGAGGCCAGTGAGGCAGCTCTGTAGGGATTCCGTTACCCAGAGGCACCGAGGTGCCCGGTAAGAATGAACTCATCCCGAGGGAAGCATCAGTCACGGCCTACAGACTGGAGGCCGGGGGTCAGAGGACACCACTTTCTGTCCCACGAGTGATCCTGCCCGGGATTCATAGCTGGGACCCGGGGCGAGGGCCCTGGTTCCAAGCAAGGGGATGAACTAGTGGGATGACAGCTGAGGGCCATCTTATGGAAACTTCTGAGAAGTGCTGAGAGCGAGGTGTGGCCAGCAGGTGGGGCAGCTGCGAGGACTGACAGTCTCCGGGTGGCTGATAACTTCACAGCAGCTCCCAGAGCCTTCCCTGGGCGGCCTCCTCAGTAACCACAGCAAAGGGAACTGGGGCGGACGAACGGGGGAGAGGTCAGGGTGGGGGGGTGGCCGGTGGCTCAGAGCATGTGCACACGCGGGAGATCCCAGGCAACCCTGAAACACCTCTGTTGGGCTTTTTAAAAAGAAGGAAAGCACAAAGACAAAGAATGCTTTCTTCTTATCCCAGAGTTCCCTGAAGCTGCCAGCACCTGCCAAGCCCGGCTGACCCAGGAAGCAGAAGGAAGAGAGTAGGCAGGTGTCCTGAAGAAGGTGGCTCGGGAGAATGGGTAGACATTTTGATCAGAGGAAGGGACAAACGAGAATAGTCAAAGCAAGAATAGCCAAACCCGGTAGTTCTCCCTGGGCCAGCAGCAGAAGCATCCCCTGGGAACTTGTTCGAAATGCAGACGATTGCCCCCTACCCCAAATCTACTGAATTAGAAACACTGGGGATGGGGCCCAGCAGTCTGTGTTCTAAAAGGCCCTCCCAGTGGTTCTGAGAGGATATTGAGAGCCCCTGGCTTAATCTAAGGCCCTTATTCCCAAATACTGTCCTACCAGACTCCCCTAGAATTCACAAAAGGCAGATTCCTGAACCACACCGCAGAGAATTTATAGCTCTGAAGGTTAGCGCTGAACGATTCAGACTTTTAAGAAAATTTCCCAGTGATTCTGTTATTCATCAAAGTTTAGAAATGATTATCTTGGGGCGCCTGGGTGGCACAGCGGTTAAGCGTCTGCCTTCGGCTCAGGACGTGATCCCGGCGTTGTGAGATCGAGTCCCACATCAGGCTCCTCTGCTATGAGCCTGCTTTCTTCCTTTCCCACTCCCCCTGCTTGTGTTCCCTCTCTCGCTGGCTGTCTCTATCTCTGTCAAATAAATAAATAAATAAATCTTAAAAAAAAAAAAGAAATGATTATCTTTCTAAGACACTGGGGTCAAAATGAATGGAAAGATTTGACCTCATTATAGAAAGGCTCATTTAGCCAGCGGTGGAGATAGCATAGAGCCAATCTAAGAGTACGGGTTTAGGAGTCAGAGGGGCGTGGGCTTAAGTTCCAGGATCAGGGCCACCTGGCTGCTTCGTTCGGCGGAGCGTGTGACTCTTGATCTCGGGGTCCTGAGTTCGAGCCCATTGGAAGAGTTTATTTAATAAAAGTCAACTAAAAGAATCCCAGAATTACTCTAAACCTAAGCGTCCTTATCTACAAAATGGAAATAAAAATAGGCCTACCTCAAGGCATTGTTATAAAGATTAATTGAGGTAATGCATACAAAGCTCTTAGCCAGTGCTTGGCGTGCTGTGGTCTCAACTGTTCTTATAGTAATATAATGAGACTGCATGTGAGGGTGAGGTCAAATTAAGGAAGACTTTGAAAGCTAGGTGGAGGTTGTATTAGTGAGGGCTCTCCAGAGAAACACAACCAATAGGATATATTTTTATATAAATATATATAAACTTATATAAAGAGATTCATTGCAAGGAATTGGCTCACGTGATTCTGGAGGCTGAGAAGTCCTAAGATCTGAAGTTGGCAAGCTCGAGCCCCAGGAGAGCTGCTGAGATGGTTCCAGTCTGCATCAGAAGACCTGAAATCCAGGAGAATCGGTGGTATAAGTTCTAGTCCAAGCCCGAAAGTATGAGAACCACGAGAGCTGATGGTTTAAATTCCAGTCTGAGGACAGGAGGTGACCGCCGTTTGGGCTCAAACAGGCAGGCAAGATTCCCTCTGCCTCAGTCTTGGTTCAGCTCAGGTTTTTAATTAATCTGAGGCCTATCCACCCTGGGGAGGCCCACCTGCTTTCCTCTGTCTCCCGATTCAAATAATAATATCATCCAGAAACACCCTTGAAGACACACCCAGAATAAAGTTGACCAAATATCTGGGCAGCCCATGGTCCAGTGAAGTTGACACAGAAAATGAACCATCAAAGAGGCGTCTGATCTGAGCCACTGGCTATCTGGGGCAGCTGAGTGTTAGCATCCTGTGTCGAGAAGGATGTTGAATTCGTTAAGAACAAAACCCTCAAACGTTCGCTTGAATGCAATGACACTTTATATTCATTTAAAAACAAACTATTAATACAATTAATCATGCATGACGATGAGCGGAAGTGAAATACAGTATTTGACAAGCATTGTGTGGGACCGTCGTCGTAACAGGGGCAAAGTACAGTTTGTGCATTTTGCTCTTCGGCAGCTCCATTAGGAAGAAGGCCGTGAGTCAGCGGGCGGAATGTAGGAGGTCAGCAGAGGCGTCTCGGCGAGAGATGGGAGGGCTCGACAGTTCCCAGCAGTTGTAAGAATCCTGGAGAGGCTTAGGCACGAAAATGCATCTCATAAAGGATATATTTTTCAAGGAACAGATGTCATCCCTGAAGGTAAATGAAGATTGTGTACTTCTATGGAAAGAGGATTCTAGAAAACATTCATCTTCATTTGTTATCTGGACTTAGGGCAATACTTTTCATTATCACTCGTGCTAAAGAAATAGTTTTGGTGCTTTCATGTGCATGAAGGACGTTGAATTAAAATAACATGTAGCTTTATGGGGATAGAGAATTTAGGAATTTCTCTTTTCCCAAAAAGATATACAAATTTATGCATTTATAAAAATTAGGTCCCTGAGTGGTGACCTGGAACGGCCAGAGTGGCCCAGCTAGACAGTGACAGAAAAAGCCCTTGGTCTCTGATTCTGAAACTCCTTTTCTCTTTCTACTGTATCTTTAATAAGACCTTTGGAATCTGGCACGTACTCTCATGGGGCAGACACGAACGGGATGTGTTCACACACATTTTCTCACTTAGTCTTCACAACAATCCTTGAAATTGGTGTGGGGAGGATTTTCCTCCTCCCTTTATAAATAAGCAAACTGACAACCAAGAAAGGAATGACTTGTTTCTGGGCACGTGTAGCCCAGAAAGACAGAGAACAAGGGTCCAGGCCATCCTCTTGACTCTAGTTCTAGTGGTCTTTTAGTCACCTTTCAAGAGTGTAACAACAACAACAACAAAAAATTAAGCTGTACTCAGGGACAGATTCAGTTTTACTTTCTCTCTTCTTAATGGTAACATGACATTAATTTTTTCCAGTGTTAAAATAGGAATAAACCTTTAATTTTTGCATGATCAATGCTAGTTTTTCAAATGTTTGAACCAAGTAATTATGGTGACAAGAGTGTTGACAATGGACTAAGATGCTCTAACCGTGTGACGGCTTGGCTAAATTTTGGAATCGATCACGGAGTAATCAGCAGGTGGTCTGCTCCTTCCTGATAAACCACAGATGACGATGATGGTTGTTAACAAGGACCTTTGAAATGTGCGTGAAAGCACCAGGTTTATTTTTAGCTATATGGCCACACAATGTGCTTCCCCCCTTGATTTGTGTGCCTTTTAATTTTGTTTAGTTTTCAAAAAACCACAAAGTAATAATGCTTGTCATTAGTGGAACAATGTAAAGAACAATCATTTCCAATCTGAAATATCCACAAGCTCCTCCACGCCCGTAGAGACGTGAGCATATGCAGGTGTTTTCTTTTTGCCAAAATAGAAACATACTATGTTCATTACTCTATAGTTTGGTCTTTCAGCTTGACAATATTTCATGGGCATTCCCACAAGTTAGTTTCTTCCGTAAACGCACATATTTTATTTAAATGGGATATTATCATGTGTGCTTTTTTCTTTTAAGCCTTTGTTTTTCTTTTTGCATGTCTCCCTACCCCTTTCCTCATCCCTTACTCCAAACACAAGGCCTCTGAGCTGCGTCAACAAACCAGTGTGTCTCTTTCTGATGTCACTCAGTTCCTGTACGGTGTGCACACGCTGTACCAAGTCGGGTCTGAGAGGCAATGCTTTCTGCACATTTTAACATCTCTGGAAACTGCGACGACTTACAGTCCTAGCTTTAATGAAATACGGTATGCATTTGAATATTTGAGAGCCTGTCCCCTCATTGTTTGCTTTATAAAAAACACGATCATGTTCTGCATACTTCTCTTTTACTTGGTAGAAATCCCTCAAAGGAAAATGGTAAGTCTCTCATCCTTTTAAACATATTATAATATGTTTGATATTTCTCTAGTGATGGGCCTCTATTTCCTAGCTTTTTTGTTTGTTTGTTTTAATCCTGCAACAAAAATGCTTCAATAACTATTCCTGTTCATGTATCCTAGGTGCTGGGGCTTTGATTACCTTGGGAAAATAGATTCTAAGGAGTGGTATATCTGGTTTGAAGGGCGTTATATTTTTTATTTTAGTAGCGTTACTAGATTACGGTACATAATGGTAGCCGCCATCCTCTCCTGTTCTGGTTTTCTGTTGCCGCCCAGAAAGACACCTACGGTCCTAGCCGCCAAACACACTGCCAGTTCCTTTCCTCGTGAAGCTTTAATTTGAGCAGAATCGGGTGGGGGATGATTTGGTTTTTGGCTCCGCAAGTGTCCAGGCCCACAGCTGGGGTGGCTTGCAGAGCTAACCGGCCGGGGGCTCCCCGGATCTCTCTCTCCCTCTCTCTCCAGATATTCTCAAGGCCTCTCCATACCATCTCCAAGTTAAAGATCTCTCCAAAGGAGCAGTCTTGGGCCTCAGGAGGAAGCTGCAGGCTTTTTCTGACCCAGCAGTTGCTCTTTCAGTCACTCTCTCATCTTCTTCTTGTCAAGCAAGTCACGGAAGAGCCCGGACACAGGGGACCACACATCTCATAGACAGTGGACAGAGTATCTGTTCTCCAATCTTTCCCAGCCTGGATCTTGTTCTTTAAAAGTTTTGTCAACTTTGAGAGTTAAAAACAGGCAAATCACTGTTTCGTTTGTAGTTCCGTGAATCTAGGCAAAGACGAACATCTTATATGGTTGTGGGCTACTTGAATCGCCCCCTCTTCTATGAGATGCCTATTCGTATATTAGCTTGTTTTGAGTTGTTTGTCATTTCCTTAATAATTAGGAGGAGGTTCTTACATATTAGAAATACCAGTTTTGGGGGCATTGGGTGGTTCAGTCAGTTAAGTGTCTGTCTGCCGTCGGCTCAGGTCATGGTCTCAGAGTCCTGGGATTGAGTCCTGCATTGGGTTCCCTGCTCACCAGGGAGTCTGTTTGTCCTTCTCCCCTGCCCCTCCCTCACCCCAAATAAATAAATAAAATCTTTGAAGTTTTTTTTTTAAATTTTATTTATTTATTTGACAGACGGAGAGTACAAGCAGGGAGTGGCAGGGAGAGGGAGAGGCAGGCTCCCGCTGAGCAGAAAGCCAATGTGGGGCTTGATCCCAGGACCTGGAATCATGACCTGAGCTGAAGACAGTCACTTAATGGACTGAGCCACACAGGCGCCCCAATAAATATAATCTTAAAAAAAAAAAAAGAAATACCACTTTTTTCTTGTCATATGGGTTGCGCATATGTGTTCCTCTCTATACTTTTAAAAGCTTGGCTTTGCTCACAGCACGGGTCACGCAGCCTCCCAGGGGTTCTGTGTTCCTCACACACAATGAGCTTGAATACCCTCAGGTGCTTTCCATTTCTGGAATTCTAGATTTTAAGAAATTGTTTCCCAATAGATCACCCACGTGTAGTTGGAGATACTGCACGGAGTCTCCTAGAGGACTACCAATAAAGTTTGAACACATCCATGTCTTTGGATCCTTGTGCCTACAATTCAACTTCGTTAATCTAAAGAAATGTGGTGGAGGCAGTGTCATCGGAGGGTGAGGTGACAGGAGCCTCGGGATCACAGAGTCTGTGTTTAAATCCATCTTCTGGGCCCAGCTATACAACTCCGGACAAGCTACTAAATCTCTTCTTGTAAAACTTAAGCCTCTTCATCTGTTCAGTAATTTCTTTCTGGTAGAATAGAGTATACAATGAGGACCTTGGCAAACACCTGGCCTATAATAAAGGCGAGTTGGCTTTTCTTCTCTGTTCTGAATGTGGACATTGGAAGAGAGAGTTGTAAAAGCAGGAAAGAAATAAAGAACAAGTCACACAGAAGGAGTAACTTTTCTCAAGAGAAGCTGTTGGAATATTCTGAAATGAGCTTAGAAGGGGGGAGGTGGAGCTCTCGGGGCTGCTGGCAGCACAGAGGTGGGAGGATGAGTAATAGGCCCAGGGAAGCATGAAGGAAGAGGCACTGAAGAGGTAATTGTGCAGAGGGAGCTAAACACACACATATATTTCAAATCATGGCAATGCGTTTGGGAAAGTGAAATTGAAGCAGGACCCATACAAGGCATTAAGGCTGGAGTGACCCAAGCGAGAAAGGGAGGTCTGATCAGAATACATGCTTATGTTCAAAGTCAGAATGACCCCTGCAAGGGGGGGAGAATTAGGAGAGCAGGACTCCCCATGTGTTTGAAGATGCATGGCTGAGGCCAGACCAAAGAAAGACAGGGGGGCTTTAGGTGGTTCCAGTGGAATTGCTATGACGCATTGAACTTATGATGTCTTAGTCTAGGTAAATGTATTAGTAATTGATCTGAATTGTAGGATTGGAACATTATTTCTTGTTTATCTATAACGCTGACAGGTAAAGCTGATCACTATTGTTCTTGGATTTTTCCCAGTCAAAACAGTAGCATAGTTCTGCTGTTGTCTTAGTTGGGGAGTTGAAAAAAGAGTGCCAGTCTGGGGGAGGGGTACTCTCAGCCCACAGGCCTGAAGCCCGAAGCCGAGCAAGACTGCACACATTAAGACCTGCCCCTCCACACCCTAGAGAATGCACACCGATGCGTTTCCCCCCAGCTGTCCAGAAATACCTGCTGGAACTAGCAACGTCACCGACTGAGGGACCAGGCTTCAGTGTCCTGCGGACACCCAGGGTATCCACGGTGCACCCCACCAGGAGATCCTTCGTGGGAAGACACGTGCTGTAATCATGTGCCTTTAAGAGAAAGATGACTTTAAGGAAAAGATAACTAGTCCATGTGAAAAACCTGTAATTCCCTTCTTAGGCACACAGCGGGACAGCCAGGACATTTCCCTCTCCATTCTGGGTCTCAGGTCCCAAGGAAAGCATCAGGACTTACACACTTATGCAGGGTAGCTTCAAAATGAAGCGCAAGGTTCACGTGAAATAGTTGACCATGAAATTCTAGAGCAGGTGGATAACAGGCAAGAAGAGTATTTAGATTTCCACGGAAGAAGAGAAGGGGGTGCCAAGAAGAGAACACGGGGAGGCCGATGAGATGTCAAATTCAAGGAATGACCTTCGCTCAACCCCACAGCAAGAAAAGCAGACTTCCGCACAGACTCTAGGGGGCGCTAGCATTGGGGCCTGCGGTGCCGTTTTTCGGATGGTTCCACATGTTATCAAATTGGCCCAAGCTGGAAGGAAAGAAAATGACGGGTGCTTGAAGGAGGTCTCATAACTTGCTTTTGAGATACCACTGGACAGTTCAAGGGAAAACTGGGGAGAGGAAGAGTCGATTTTATAGAGGCCTGGATGTCCCAAAACACTGCTCAGAGGCAAGTTTCAGTGAGTTTATCTTTAAAATTTGTCCCGTTTTGTTTTTAAGCTATATTTTCTTTTGGAACCCTGGGCTATGTGGTCCATGCCAAAGACATCACAATGCTTGAGACGTTTATTTACTGATCAAAATTCTTATTGAATGCAACTTCAGTCCTTAAGCTAAGTCCATAGTGATTTGTTTGTTGCCAGTGCACAGAAATGTCCACACTTGTAAAAAAAAAATAAAGCCATGAAAAGAAGCTCAATTTTACTCTTGATCCAGACAAAAGCTATAGATAGTCTTAGAATGAAAGAAGTATTGTGTTTTGTTAACTAAGATTTGTAAGGACCGTCAGAATTTCATCTCATTAAAATTGTGAAGGGTACAATTCAGTTGTGGGGGATGGTACAGGAAAAGCATTAGTGGCTCTCAGAGTTAAGCTACTGGAAGATCTGGAGTCAACACCCTTCCTCCTTAAATATTCTGAGCCTCAGTTTCTTTGTCCCTGAAGTGGAAATAGTAATATTACTGACCCAGTAGGGTTATTGTGAACGATTAAGTAAAATTGTGTATTTGAAATGCTTAGCACAGTGCTCAGCACATAACGAGAACGGAATAAATATCAACAGTTACGGCATAATTCTAAAGCCTTCACGACTGCCCTTGCTTAAAGCTGTCCAGAGATGGAATGCACTCACACGGAAGATGACCAAGGCTACAGACAGGTTCACTTATGCTTCCCAGATTGCTGATTTCCTCAAGTTAAAACATCCATATCGAACAGGACTGCAGTTCTCGGAAATATGTCTTCACTGCCCGGTTTTTCTGGGTTTTGGGCTAAGCAGATCTTCTGTGATCCTCTTGGACATTCCTCTGATTAAGTGAGATGAAGGGAGATAGTGTGTATGGAAGTATGGGGATCTAGTTCAGTTTCCTCCCTTCTGTAAGTGGAAGAAGCAGACTGCTCACACAAAGGACCTGTCCTTTGATGAGTTCCTTGTCCTTCAGGGAACATTGGAAACACCAACTGGATTGTTCCTTATTCCCTCCTAACTTTTGTGTCTATGTTCATGAGAGATATTCGTCTATAGTTTTCGTTTAATGTCTTTGTTTGGTTTTGGAATGTTTTTTATTTCACTTTCAGTCCTGAAAGATATTTTTCCTAGATATTGAAATCTAGACTGAATTCCTTATTGTGCAGAATATTCCTTATTGTGAATTCCTTATTAGATTATTTCTACTTTAAAAAATTACTATTTTTAAAACAAATCTGAGTAGAGTTGCTACACAATGTTATCTTAGTTTCAGATGTACACCTTAGTGATTGATAAGATTGCATATTATGCTATGTTCACCACGAGTGTACTTACCAACTGGCCTGGATTATTTCTCTTGATCTAAGTTCAACTTCACCGATTCTTTCCTTTATTATTATAATTCTCCTATTCATTCCATTCAGTGAGTTTTTTGCTATTAAATTCTTTGGTTCTTTAACTGTCCTTTTTTCCTCTGTAAATTTTTTGTTGAACTTTTTAAACTTTCTATTAATTTTAAGTGTTCACGATTGTTTGTTGAAGCATTTGTGTAACAGCTGCTTTCAAGTCTTTATCAGATGAGTGTTTCTCTCCATGTTCTTGCTTCTCTCTCAGTAGTAGACTGAGGTTATTTTTTACTTGATGGTTGTATTGTGGGAGTGGTTGCTATTCTCTCTTGTACTGGTTCAACGTCAGTATTTGGTAGACTTTGTGTCTCTCAGTCTCTGGGGTAGAGCTTTCCTAGGGCTTCTGCTCCTTCTGCAGCTGTAGAGAACATCAAATATCTGGGGCCCAAAACGGTTTCTTGTCTCCCTTCCAGAGACTGAGTTCTTTTTCTGTTTCCTTCTCCCAGATGCAGTGTTTTCATCTATCTCCTGGTTAGGATTGATGACCTTTCCACACTTGCTTAAGGCTTATGTACCATAGAAAATAAGGATCCAGGTGAGGCTCTGTGCTTTCTCATAGTGATGACTTCTCCTCACCCCACCCCCAGATATGTCCTAGGAGGAACCCTTTTTCATGTCTCTTTCCTCTACCCCCTGCCTTTCTTGTGAGCAGATGATGGGGTCTGTGGAGAAGAGGCTGTAAGAGGGTGTGAACTCCCTGTGTTTCTCTGCTTCCAGGGCTTCTATACTTTGCGGGCAGGTCACACTTGGCCTTTAGCAATTCCTTAAAAGTTTTAGCTAAAGTCTTCTTGCCCACATGTATGTCAGCCCTGTCTTTCATCCACATTCTGCTCCAGGAAAGCTGGTGTGTGATTCCCATCTCTCCTTGAAGGTAACTGTGTTTACTCAGATTTCAGATAAGAGGGTTGCCCTGTGACCTTAGCTCTCTGGTGGGTTTAAGAGAAGTTATGAGTTTGTAGATTATGTGTCTTTTCTTGTTGTTAGGGTGGGAGACATACTCTTTCCAGTTTTCTACATACTAAGTGAAAGCCACACAGCACATTTTATACACAGCTTATAATATAGGCTAGAATTTCATATTGATACCAGAGTAGATTTCATTTTCTTCTGTATTGAATTCACTGGGCAATCTTTCTCACCCATCATCTCCTTTCTCTCCAAATTAAAGCCTTCAGTGGCTTCCCATCCCTCTTAGGCTAATTCCAAATTCATGATCTATCTTCCAAAGACTCAATGTTTGCCATTTCCCTCCTTCTATGCATTTCAGTCTCTCCAAACTATTTGCAGTTTCCAAACTGACCCTAAATGTTTGGGAAAAATTATGACACTCCAGGTTTTGCTTAGTTCAGTTCTGTTCATCTCCTGGAATCTCTTCATACTGGCTCCCTTTGGAGAGGCACTACCTTACATCTTAAGGCCAAGTTGGTGCCTCTCCTCTGTATTTGTTCTTATCCTTATCAATTCACCTCAGACACTGATTGTACTTTGTTCACCTGGACTGTGATCTCCATGTGTTCAGGAGCTCTAATTAACCATCTTTATATGTTTATGGTTGAGTAGTTTGTTTGGTACATATTATATGCTTCGGTATTTATTGAATGAATTGGTGAGTGAATAAATAATTGAGTGAATGTAAGCTGCACAATATCCACAAAATATCCAGGGTGAGGACTTAATTTAAACTCCAATCTTTTGTGAATGCACTTCTTTCTGCTTTACCGCACGTTTTACAATAACCTAGGCATTTTCTATGCTTTATCTCCAGATTTATGTACTGTCTTTCCTTCCAATACCTTCAGATTATGGCCTGAAAATTTATGAGCCTTTAAGTAGAAATAGCTAAAAATGGAGCAAAACCCAAACCCAATCCACAGTACTCTAAATGGCAAGAGAAAAAAGATTCAAGGCAATAGTGAAATAGGTAAAAATGAGAACAAAGAAAAGCAGGACAGTCATGAGTGGTAGGAAACAGTCCAGGACATTTTTGCATATGAATGCCCTGAACTCTTTGCCAGAGGAGTATCTCCCAGCCCAGGGGCGCATCTCACAGTCTGCCTTTGCCAAGCTCCCAGCATAGACCACACAAGTCTACTTTCTTTCCCTTTGTCTCTCTACATACAACTTCATCCTGTTCACTGTGACTATCTTCTCCTTGGGCTGTTCATGGTGCATGTCATCCTTCCAAATGATATTAAAACCTGACACTTGTTTGAATTTCTACACTTCAAAAAACACGGTTGTTATTTTAAATGTATTTTGGAAAGACATTTTAAGTTACTTAGCATACTGTAAAGAATAAATAAATACATACCCATTTTTTATGATCATTGCTAATTACCATCTCCTCATTTGTTCTCTTTTGTTTTCTAAGATCTATTAAGTTTTCTAAGATGTATTAAGTTCTATAGTAATTTACTCTTACTTATGCAATTATATCACTGGGGATAAGATTTTATGGCCCAGATCTCAATAAATTGAAAAAAAGATGGGGGACATTGGGGATTGTTGAAGCCATGGGGATTAGAGTGTACCCTGATGATAGTAGAGTTTTTCCCTGAAGGTAAAGATGCTCCCATTTCAGTCATTCTGGGGATTAATTACAGCTGACCCTTGAACAGCACAGGTATGAACAGCACAGATATGAACAGCATGGGTCCACTTAGATGCAGATTTTTTTACAGTACTGTAAATGTATTTTCTCTTATGATGTTCTTAAGAACATTTTCTTTTCTATAGCCTATTTATTATAAGAACATAGTACATAATATATGTAATATATAGAACATGTGTTCATGGACTGCTTATGTTATCAAGAAGACTTCCAGTCAACCATGGGCTATTAGTAGGTTATGTTTTGGGGGGAGTCAAAGGTTATATGTGGATTTTCAGCTGCATGGGAGTTGGGGTCCCTAACTCCTGCATTGTTCAAGGGTCTTCTGTAACCTAAGGGCCAGAAAATTAGGGGATGGGGAAATGAAAGGGCAAAAATGGAGAGGGGGAGAGAGGGACTTGATTCCATCTTTGTACCTCAACTTTCAGAATGAACAGTTCTCACAGTGAGGTAAGCTTCCCTGGCCATATAGACATAGACCAGAGGTAAGTGGTATCAGTAAGCTACCTTTTTTTTTTCTTCCTTCAAGCAATGACAAGAGAAATGAGGTAATAATCATCTTTAGACACAAAGGAAGCATTGACCCTCTGCAACTGAAGAGGATAGTAGTTTCTAGGCAAATGTGAGTTGATGCTGGAATCTCACTGGATCCATCTACCTGCTTGCTTTACACAAGCCTCAGGGAAAGTAAGTGTGTGTGATCTGAAAGGATCACTGAGGACCATAGCACTTGGGGTCCAGAAGATTTAAAGAACTGTGAGTAAGTCTAGCATGGGAGAAGTGACTTATCTGTATACAGATATACTTCTATTTAAAGCACTTTTACATATATGATTTGCTTTTTGCTCTCAACAGCCCTGTAATAGGAGGCCATTGTTGTCCCTGTTCCAAAAATGAGAACAGCAAGGATGATACCATTTGTGACTTGCCCGGAACACAAAACTCCTAATTCTAAGCTCAATATTCTTTCCCTCTTCCAGTTAAACAGGACCAAAGAGATCTGAGTTCATCAATAAATAAGATGGCCCCATTCTGGGGTTAGGAATACAGCAAGGAATAATATGGTCCAAACTCCTGCTGTCATGGGGCTTATGTTCTATTAGAAGAAGCAGGTAAACAAGCTAAGAAATGAACAAACAAGGTAATTTTGACTGTGGTCAGTGTTTGAAGAAATTGAATAGGTTCCCTGATAGAGGGTGACTTGATAAGGGAGTGGAGGGTGGTTCAGGGTGAGGTTATTTTAGCATCTCAAGTTCAGACATAGAATTCAGGAAAGGCCTGTTTGAAGAGGTGACATTTAAACCGAGACCTGAAAGGTAAGAAAGGGCCAGCCCTGTGAAAAGGCAGGAAAAGAATGTTTTGGGTGAAGGAACAGCAGGCTCAGAAGCACTGCAGTGGAAATGAGCTTCGTGGTTGAAGAGCAAGGGGTATTGGGGCAAGAAGACGCTGGTCTGTGAGCCTTGTAGGCCACAGGGAGTTTGAGTTTTGTTCTGAGAAATTCTAATCTTAGCTTTGCCACCAATTAGCCCTGTGGCTCTGGGCATATTACTCTGAATTCTTTTGACATAAGGTTTTACCAAGTGTGAGGCTTGGAATCCTACGTTTACATGGCTGCAGAGTGATTTTGTTCCTCTTGCATTAGTTGTAATGACATCTAAGTTACAGTTTAAAAAATTAGTATTAATTTTAATCATAGTAACAAGTCAGTTTTATGTATGGAGACAAAACACGAATTTCTTAAGGAGCTGTGTTACCACCCAGATTTTAGACACCCAGGATTATGGAAAATTTTTCTAGTCAGCCTAAGTTACCTTATATTATGACCCCCACTCCCAACCCAGCAATTAGAAGTGAATTTAGTCACTTGGGAAGTTGTGGTTTCTTAAAAACGAGGTATCTTTAACCTAGCACATCATACCCATTTTTATTACTTAGTTACATTTCTACCTTTTTTCAGATTATAGTTTCAAATGAGGATCTTGATTGTTTCCACATGAAAGTATTTCACAGACTAATGAGAAAGAAAGACAATAAGAGAAATAAGACTAAAATGATTCTCCTGTGGATTATACTATTCTAATTTTTTCATCTAAAAAGCTAAATTTAAATGTTCTTCTCTGAGAATTAAATAGTGATTATGAAATGCAATGAGTGTCTGATTGCTTACTTCAAACCATCATATCACTCGACTAGACATCGCATAGATTCCTGCCTCTGACTCATACATTTGACTTGTGTCTTATTAACCATGTAGGAAATCTTATTTAAGTTAAACAGAGTATTAAATATAGATACACAGTACAGAATATAAAGTATTATAGAATTAATAATAAGCTTTCAGAAACCAGTCAGGTTTTCAGAACTGTCAGACTATAAAAGCCTTCAAATAGAATACTAGTGCATTTAGGGGCGCCTGGGTGGCACAGCGGTTGAGCGTCTGCCTTCGGCTCAGGGCGTGATCCCGGCGTTGTGGGAGAGCCCCACATCAGGCTCCTATGCTATGAGCCTGCTTCTTCCTCTCCCACTCCCCCTGCTTGTGTTCCCTCTCTCGTTGGCTGTCTCTATCTCTGTTGAGTAAATAAATAAAATCTTTAAAAAAAAAAAAAAAAAAAGAATACTAGTGCATTTAAAATAAAGGCAATTTTATATCATTGGGAAATTTCAAAGGAAATAGCAGCTACTAAACATTTGTGGCAGAATACAGAGATATTAAAATTTGGATAAAATATGAAATACATAAAAATATATGTGCATGTGGGTTTATATGAAAGCTTATGCATATGTATAAATATTATTTATGTATGTATACATAAACTCTTAGGTTATGTCAAGGTAGGAACAAACATTAATTATCATCTCCTACTTAACAGGTAGTATGCCAGACTTATCTCCAGGATCTGGATAAGACCATCTCTTTACTCAAAGAGCTTATGATCTAAAGAGATGGATGCATGTAACTTGGCCCCATTGTGATAAGGATCCAACTAGTGGTATGAGGAAATGGTTATTGTAGCAGAGAGAAGAGAGTAATTAATCATTCCTGGGGGCATGGAAGGCTTCCAAGAGAAAATGACATTGCAGCTTGGCCATAAAGGATTAGTAGGATTTTTCCAGGCCAAGAAAGAAAGGAAGGGTATTCCAAGCATGAACAAGAGTACAGACAATTGACAGCACGTGTTGTTAGGGCAGGAGGTAATTGCAGGAAATGGGATGGAATGGTAAAGGGTATCAGGATCACGGCATGTTGCAGGTAGACTGTTACAGAGCCATAGCGCCACATTAAAGTGCTGCAAATCACTGTAGGTCATCAGAGGAGCTGCAGAAAAGTTTAAAAAGAGAATAGCTTAATTGGAGCTGGAACAGAACATACTAGAGAGGGAGGAGCCTGAAAAGGGAGATGAGCTAGGAGGATAATCAACACCAGGAAGCGGAAGCTGAGGCCGCCACAGAGCAGGGAGTAAAGCAAGTGGCCATGTTGGAGAATCATTTGTGAGGTAATAGGACACATGTTTGACCGATTAGACGCGGGTGTTGAGGAAGGGAGAAGATTAGGTGCTTAATAAATGTTTTGGTGGGATAATGTTGCAATGTTTTAAATGATATATTTCCTCACCCCACATATAAAATTCCTGTTTTCCCTTGCTCAGGTGGCAAAGTCACATCACCCTCCTTGTCCTCAAGTTAGGACTTCTACTGAAGAAAGAGAGAGAAACAAAAGTGTCACTGCCACTGGATGTAAACCCAGGGTGGGGTCTTGGTGCTGTTTGCTTTTCTATTTCCAGTATTTGAAAACAGAATCTGACATGTCTTGGTATCTAATAAATATCTGTTGAGTTTTTTTTTAAGTCTATATTTGAATTTCAAAATGAAGTATTTTTAAAAGGTTTATTTACTTATTTGAGAGAGAGAGAGAGAGAATAGGGGGGTGGACAGAGGGAGAGGGAGAGAGAGAATCTCAAGCAGACTCCCCACTGAGGATGGAACCTGACATGGGGCTCGATCTCACAACTCTGAGATCATGACCTGAGCTGAACTCAAGAGTCAGACACTTGGGGCGCCTGGGTGGCTCAGTTGTTAAGCGCCTGACTTCGGCTCAGGGTGTGATCCCAGGGTCCTGGGATTGAGCCCTGCATCAGGCTCCTCCGCTGGGAGCCTGCTTCTTCCTCTCCCACTCCCCCTGCTTGTGTTCCCTCTCTCGCTGGCTGTCTCTTTCTCTGTCAAATAAATAAGTAAAATCTTAAAAAAACAAAGAGTCGGACACTTAACCAACTGTACCACCCAGGCACCCCTGAAAATAGAATTTTTGAGCTCACGGTAAAGATAATAGCTGAGGCAAAAAAAAAAAAAAGAATTTGACTAAATGACAGCTTGGGCTTAAACCTAAGAGCTGAGGACTGGTCAAAACAGGAAGCATGCAGAATGACTTTCTCTTGTCTGTCCAAGGCTGGAGTGGAGAAGAAGACAGGACTCTGAGCCTGACACCCACCAGGGATTAGCTTCAGGGAGGGTAGAGGAATAATAGAACTCTCTGAAAAGTTTGGGGGTCTAAGAGTTGGAAGGGCTCAGTTTCCATCTGCCTTCATCATTCAGAGGACTTGCCCACCCTGTGATGGCATGATACCAGGGATGCCCAGATGCCATGGCTTGGCAGGGGGCCTGAGAGAGCTCCCCATGTGTCCAGAGATCTTACCTGAGTCTCAGGATGGTGAGAGAGGACTTAGGGCACTCTTCTTCATGCATATCTGGGCATCAGAGTCTAAGGGAAGAGAGGGATAGAGCATACTGAAGGTTTTGGCGTCCGAAAGTCTTTAGAGAGTATGAGGGGATTAAAAATTCAAAAGCGTGAATAGCTATGAGAAGTTCTTTGGGGCAAGGAATTGGGTTTCTCTTAGCATCTTTTAGAGAGTCGAATAAAGAATGAGATTCTTTTAAAATTATTTTTCATCTTGTATTGTTGTATTATGTTGTATTGTATTATGTTGCATTGAATTATGTTGCATTGTATTACATTGTATTGTACTATGTTGTATTGTATTATGCTGTTTTACGCTTCCTGAAACACCACCTTACCTCAGATGGAGCCACGTGAGTCCTAACTTCAGGAGCTTCGCATGAACAAGACCAGTGCCTGGGAAAATACTGAAGAGGAGTTGTTTTAGAAGTTCTGTCCTGCACCCCACAGTGGTTGATATGGGAATTACATGTGATTACAAGTAGGTGGAGGGGGGTCGTATTGCCTAGCTCTCCTAGTAATGGTAAACATTTGAGTGTTTACTTCTATATTTCACCAATTCTTAGACTCATTTTCACGTAGTTTACATCTTGAAAATCAGGATGTCTTACAGTCATCCACATTTTTGTTAGTGGCACCAATAATGGTATATTTTTTAAGAGGAGCTGCATGCATCAGACAGGACGCTGAGCATTTTACGTGTTCTCACTTGATCACCGCCATTTGACAGACAAGGAGACTGAAGCAAGGAAAGCTTAATAACCTGCAGAAGTTGATCAACACGCACAGCAAGGAGCAGGGACTGATTGCAGTCTCCCCCTGGAGCACGGGCTCTCAGGCTGGAGGTCCCTCTGCTGAGTTTCACAGCATCCTTAAAACAGTCTTACAGAATTGGTACTTCTTTTATTTCTATTTAATATTTGAGAGAAGTGTTTTTAAAAAGGTTAAGTAACTTAGGTTCATACTGCTGGTACATAGCAGTAAAGGGCTTGGACCTTGGCCTGATCCAGTCTATCTTTTACTGGCTAAACAGAAACAAAGTCTTTCAAAGGTAATGTGCTCTGTAAAAGAACAGGAAAGTGACATCCTAAATTCAGACAACTTTTATATTTATTTAGAGAGATAGTGTATCACTGACCTTTGAGAAATATCAACTATGCTCTGAGTAAACACCAAAAAAAAGTATTTATTTTCTATACCAGAGAGAAGAAATGAACATTTATAAATTTGTATTTATTTTTAAAAAAATTGCCAGGCACTGGGATTCTGGTTGTTCTATTTGAAAGGTAACTACATATTAATTTTAATAAGATCTTATATCTTGATGATTGTTGGCAATAAATCATCATGAAGTAACATGCCACGAAGAAGAAATTAGGTTGAAACTAAAGGTGCTTATTAAATTCCAACACATTTTAAATTCATTGATCTCCATTAATTACTTTGGTAAATATAGCTCTTTTATGCTCATTATAGCACTTTTAATACTCCCTGATATGCTGATCCTGATACAAGATTTGCTACTTGTTTTTTCTTACCCAAATATATTTCTGATTCACAGAGCTTCCGAGAGACTAATATTCTTTAGCTTATAAAGCCTTGTGTCTGTGGGCTAATTGTGTTTTCTGTGAGTTTTAGAGGTTATTCTATTAATATCCCTCCAAGTGTGTGAGGTAGATAAGACCAGTATCCAGACCCTAGTTTTACACTCATGGAAACAGGCAAGTAGAGGCTGAGTGACTCCTAGGAAACTCAAGGGTGGAGTCCTGGCCTTCAGGCTTGGGAGTTGAAAGGGGCTGTAGATAATGCCCCCTTTTAATGAACCTGGAATAAAATACAAGGCAGTTCTACTTGCCTAACAACTAACCAATAATCACTCGTTGAGTTTTGGTTATCAGGATTAAAGTTTCCAATAGACTAACCATTAGTAAGGTTATGTAATAGAATCTTACGTATGGATTCGCTATCTATTTTATCAAGAGGAGTTTTTGTTAGGAGAACCACACCATTTAAGATATTAAGATTTGTGAATTTCAGGCACAATTTTATAAAGTCCTAGTCTCCTATCCACTCCGACCAGTTCAAAAGCATCGATTAAGTGAAAGATAACATGAATTTACAAGAGTGATTAATGCAAATATACAAAAAATCCAAACTAGTATTTAAGTCAAGACTTCTTTTCTATACTTTCTTACACACATCATGGCATAACCTTGATGAACATTTTTCTGACAGCCCCTCTGGATGTCAACAGATATGAATAAGGATGTGTCCTACTGCTGGTCTTACTCTCTGACCACTAGCTCACATGGTAGCGGGTGGGGGCGAGTGCTAGGGATCATCCTATTGGTAGTGTTTTGTACATTTGTGGGAAGTTTTGTTGTTCTAGTGTGTAACCTTGGGATTTACATATTGAAATCAGTTTAAAAATTATAAACCGCATTCATTTCATATCTTTGGTGTATTAGAACATTATATCAATTTTAAAAGATGACATGTATTATCTGAGTTTCATTAGAGCATCGTGAAGGAAACGTCCAAAATATCCGTGCGATAAAAGGGACACTGGTTCTCCAGCATTGCTCTAGATCGGGTCTTCAAAGTGTGATCTGTGGACCAACAGCATCAGAATCACCTGGGAACTTGCTAAACATACAAATTCTTGGGTCCCACTCCAGACTTAGTAAGAAATTTTGGGGGTGTAGTCTAGCAATCTGTGTTTTAACAAGGTTTCTGGGAGATTTGGATGTTCAGGTTGGAGAACCCCTGCTTAGACTAGTCACATTATTAGTAAGGGAACATAGAGGGTAACCTTTTCTAAAATGTGGTCTTCTTTTAGACCCATGCATATAATGCATGCTCATGAATTCTTGGACACTTTGGTCTTGAAAGGGAAAACATCTGGTTCAACACCCGCGTGAAGTGGCTGGGACAGGACCCGAGGGCTGCCAGCACGGTGCTTTCTATTACCTCCCACTCCTCCTGGGCTTAGCTTCCGAAACTGCTGCTTCAGTGCACTTCTGCGTGCTACACTATTTTGGTTTTTTGATTTGTCTACCTAGATTTTGAGTGTCTGGAGATTATAGCAAGGAATAGGGATAGCATTATTTTTTATAAAAACTATTTACAAACCCACCCAGTGTTTAGGAGGGAACCCTCTGAGAATTATAGTATTCCTTCCCACCCCTAAATTGGCAAAATGTGCTTGGTTAAAATAAACACTAAAAAGTAATGAGATTTGGGGTGACAGGCATCGGGGATAGAGGGACAGAACTGAACTGCAGGGGGTAGGAAGGGAGGGAGAGAAGATTCAGAGATAAATATCAGGGAGAGATGCACAAAGGGGTCTTCTGTTTGGGAAGACACACACACACTCATTCTGAAATCATAAAGCTGTTGATTGTCCCTCAGAATATGTTAAGCAGAACTTTAGGTCTTCCATGGATGACAGAAAATTGCAGCAGACAAGAAAATGAAGAACCGGAGTCTGATATTTCTCCACTTTCCTTTGCTAGTTAACAACATTTTCTGTGCTATCTGAAACTTTGTTATTAATTAAATATGTTTCTTATGTTGGTTTAAAAAGCAGTTATGAAAAACTATGGTGCTTTATTTTATAAATAGTAAAAAATTAGATAACATGACCAAAATTAAGGGTTAGAATATTTCTGTAAGTTTTAAGTGAATATCGAGTATTGATTTGAAACAGATAAAATATGAAAAAATAAAATGACTTGGAGAAATTTTTTTCTTCTTTAAAAGATCACATTTGTACAAAAACTGAAAAAGTACAATGATGTAGCAATCATATTATCTTTAAAGTAATGAAAAATAATCAGAATCTTCCTATAAACTCCTGTGAAGAGTGACAAGTATGTTTCTATAAAACGGTGGATGGCACTGTACCATTTACACAGGACACACCCTAACTGAGGTTCTTTAAAAGACCATGAACCGAGACATGAAGACAATCTTTCTTTAGTTTTTATTATCACTTTATGCCTAGATTTTCTGGAAAAACACTATAATTTCTGATAATAAACTAGATCATTCTACAAAATGCTCTACATCACTGTATAACCAATAGCTTAGGAAGACATTTTTTTTCTGTTCCATATCCAAGACTTTAATAATTCTCTGAATAAAAATTAATTATAATGAAAACTAGTCTTTGCAAATGTCTGGTTTTCCCGGTACACACTAAACGCCTGGTCAAGGCTCAGACAATAGGTGAGACATGACTGCCACCATGTGGGCAGTAAAATTATAGATTCCAAAATCAAGTAAACCTTCAATTTAATAAGAGAATTACCATATTCTTTGCTTGGAAATACAATGGAAACAATCAGTACTGTTTGGTCTTCTTTGAGTTATATTATTCTAAATCCATTAATGTGATGTTCATTCTTGGTACAAGTAGTTGGACACTACTATTAACTGGCAAAATGCCAGTTACGGAAATTCTCTACATCCTTGTTGCTCAAAGTACGTTCCACAGACCAGCAGCATCTGTACTGCCTGGGAGCTTGTTAGAGATGCAGTCAGACCCCACTTCAGATACCCCGAATCCAAATCTTTTAACAAGATACCCAGGGGATTCCATACACACTACAGGCCAAGAAGTGTTCATCTACAGTTAAGTGCCTACAGTAGGGGATCTCACCCCACCCAATGCAGGGGAGGTGACTTTTACCAAAAAGCCCACCTAGCTGAGAAAAGTATTGTCTTACTCGAATTGACTTTATCTTTGCAAATGTAGAAATCTATTTTATCTATTATTTGCTTAGGTTAAACTAATGGGATTAATTCCACAATTCAGAGAAAAAAATTAAAACAGATTTTCCAGAAAAAAGGGCTTGTTTAGTTTCAGGAGAGATTAGAGTATTTTATTTTGCCCAATCAGAGCCCTTCAGCATAAAGAGACATTCATATACATATATATGAACATTTTCCAGAAACATTATAATACATTTTTTTAAAATACCAGCTTAACGGTATTTATTTACAAAAATATTACCTAATTTTAAACCTTTTGCTGTGATGACATTTTGTGAAGTACAGGAATGCAAAATAACTACAAAGTTTAACACATTTTTAGTGTTTGCAATAGTGCTTTTGTTTTTGTTTAAAATGAAACAGTACACAGATATATTTTTTTTTTTACCGTATTTAAAATACATATTCCAGCAATTACCTTTGAAGATAGTTACTGGACAGAGCAAAATTAAAAAAAAAAAAAGTGCAGCAACTGAAAACTGCCTGCGGGTTTAGTAGACACAAGCTAGAGCTCCATACCAAGCATGCTTGCCCCTGAAGTGGACAATGTTAGAAAAACTTATCCTTGCTCTTTTTAGTATTGTTTTGGTGATGCATTTACAACGAACCAATAGTATAACTAGAAAGAAATGTTTTTCTGGTTCTAACTATCATGTAAGCAGAGGTCACACCTAAAGTATCACAGTACCATTTATTTACAAAAAAAAATTAAAAAAATTTAAAATATGATTTACTCTCTTTGCTTGCTTTCTACTGACATGTTGAGTCTGTTTTTAACTCTTCACGTTGTCTTGAGTTGAAGCAAAGTTCGAACAACACAAAACACTTAGCAAAAGTATATTTTAAAAAATGAAACTCCCAATCAAATAGGATTCCATGCCATTAGCCTATGTCCATTTTAAATGCCTGAGCCAAGCAACCTACAATAAATTAGTACTGACTTATTTACATCTCATACACTATAAAATTTTAAACTATAAGCCTCATTGCAAAATACCAGCAAAACTGACATTCATGATTTTTCTGATGTAAAGAGTGCAATATGCAATAAAAAGAGCAATTACATGTAGCCCTGGACTACTGTACTCAATCTGTAAATGAATTGTGCCTAGTAATTTAAAACTGTACTATAACTGAAAAAAAAAAGCCATGTTATAACCCTGGTAACTGGGAAGTTATTAAAACCATTTAATTCAGCTGAGAAAGGTAAAGTTTTCCCTTTAATTTTTGTTCTTTTGTTACAACTATCTTCTGTCCACAGAACTTTTAAAACTTCTGTGGCAGTAATAAGATCATTAATATTCACAGGAAAAATAATCCCCATAGCACTTTACAAGCAATTGATCAGTGATGAAAAGTGTGATTAACAAAAGCTGTAAACAGTATCCTCACATTCATTTTCAAATGAAAAAAAAATCATTTGTGGGCATAAATTTCAATCCAAGAGAACAAACACTCTAAAAAAGAAAAGAAAAAAAAAGGAGGACACTTAAGATAGAGAAGCGCTCTTTTTCAAAGTAAATACAGATTAAAAAGTCTAGGAATAGTGATCAAGTATCAAACTGATAAGGAACAAATTCTATAAACTACAAAATAAAAACCTTCATTGACAAAAATACATAAACTCTGTTTTCATTTTTGGAAATTTATTTTTAAAAAAGGTAGAAGAAAATACCTGGAAAACTATTTTAAATATATATATATTTAAAACAATAGTTAAGGTAGGCATCCGACAGCAAGCTGCAGCTAGTGAGAAAGATCTTGCAATTATTGTTGTGGGCATTTTCCCCAAAATAAAATTAATATTTGAAAATGCTCAATAGAGGGTTTTTTAAACCAAAATAATGATTATCTTTCCTGTCAATGCGTGAAGACTTTTGAATAATGTATGATTCTCTAAAATTAATTGTATCTCGATATGAGATACCAATATTTCTTATTATAAGCGTAAAACATAACTTTTTGTATGGATAATATACATACTTTTTAAGTACTTTGACTTAAACTTAACAAGTTCACCATTTTTAAAATTAAAGAGTACATTTATAAAAATTTCATCTTAAAATTAAAAGTATATTCTCTAGCAGTATGTATAAATATAACATGTTACTGTATGATCTTAAAACAAATCTGAAAGTGTTGCAATAATTTAAGACCTAGAACACTGAAACATACAGTAAATGATTTTACTATTTTTCTCCTTGAAAACTATATAAAGCCCTATTAAAGGTTTTAAGACTATGACCAGTTTAATTGTTTAAGGTGCAGCTAGCAGCATATTCATGATTTTGGTATGTTTTATACATATGTATCACTTAATTTTAACTGAGAAATGTGGATTAAATGATAATAAAAAGTTTTCGTTACCTAAAAAAGTGCAGAAAAAATTCAAGTTTAAAGTTCAGTGCTCTTTATTTTGCAAAAACAAATAAACAAAATCCCCAAAGTTAAAATGTAAAATAAATCTTTGCCACAAAATATCTACCTTTGGATATAGCTTTTCTAATGTCATTGAGAAAATGCCTTCAGCAAAACATATATGGAATCTGGAACTCAGGGTAAAACTTTGCAGTCTGTGGGGGTCCCCCCTGTCTTCCCTTTCCTCAGCAGTCTCCCCACCACCCCTTGTAACCTAAAAAATGTGTAACACTTTCAGACTTGTTTAAAACACTCACATATCTACACAAAAGAACTTCAGAGAAACCTACAATTAAGAAGGTCTAAGCAAAAGAAATTCTTTACTATATAAAGTACTGTACTTAAATTGTAATATACTACACATAACACAGACAAGTAGCAGCATTTTTTTTTTCACATCCATAAAGAAAAGCAAATTAAGAAGTCAATCATAGCTCAGTGATATCTACAACCATTTTTGGAAACACTTTGTACAATTTAAATGCAAACCCAGGGGATTAAGATGATGCCAACCTTCAACTGGATGTAATATACAGAATTTGTCAGAGTATTAAGATTTCAAATAACTTTCTAAGCAAATACATATGAATTTTAGTTTGAAGAGTGAAATGAATATGTGGTACATATGGGGAAACAACTTCCTATTGACAAGCTGCTAATTAATGAATACTTCAATGATTTTAGAGCCAAGGACAAATGCAACAAAGAATAATGTTCTCAAATGAGGATATGGAGGAAGCACACACAAATTTTTCATTTTTCTAATATTTTCTATTTTTGACTTTTTTTTTTTTTTTTTGGTTTGTTTTCCTGAAATCCTGGCTTGCTGGTGACTGTTACTTTTTGCACTTAAAAAGAAAAAAATAGAGATGTTATCTCTCAAATTACAATAAATTCCCTGGGTTAGTTATTACTGCAGACTGTCTCTTATCTACAGACTGAATCAAGTAGAACTCGGAGAAGCTATTTCCTATTCTCAAAAATACTTCAAGCTTTCTGGTTCTAAGTGAGTTTCTAGGTTTGCTGTGCATAATGTAGATCAATTTAAAAACAAAATAAAATAACTCAAAATATTGATTTAACATTTTCTTATAAAATCCATCTCAGATAAATGTATCTACTTCTCTATTTGAAAATAATTACAAGATTAGTTCATTCTATATACAACAGGACAAATGACCATAGAAATAAAGTTGATGTACAATTAACACAAAGTAACAGCAAATTAAATAATTGGAGCTAATATGCCCTTCCACATAATGGGGAATCCACCAGTATATTATTTTAGTTAATGCTTCTCAACTTCAAATCCGTAACTGTTGATTTTATTGATGACATTCTCAAAACTGTACCTTAAAAAAGGGCCTAATACTTCCTGTGACAGATCATGGAACAACGGGTTAATTAGACAACAGAGGATACAAATTAAGCCATCTGTAAACTGCTGACTGTTCATCATATAGCTGACATTAACTAAACAGAAACATGCTATCTATAGGTATTTTTTACAAATTCAAAACCTTTTGAAAATGATTACTTTTAAAATATTCATTTTGGCTCGATCAATTATCTCTATCACATATATTTCGTCCCTCCCTAATGATAGTCAAAGTAAATTTTAATGTAAACTTTTGTATCCCATACTGCACATTATAAAATGTAAACATAAAAGCTTTATTAATGAAAAGAACAAAGAGGAAAAGATGCATAACAGACTGTGTGAAATTAAGGTGTTGTATATTTACCTTTAATGATCATATGGAATAGAAAAAACAACCATCAAGTTTGCTATCAATATGTGCTCTGATTATCTCTAAATGAAAAAAGAAAACTGTTTTAAACAATTTTTTATAGAAGAAAATATTTAAATTTCATTAATAGTTAGTGTAATGCTTCTATTTTACTCTTCCTTTGTTGCTTTAAGAACCACCAATAATCATCTCAGATGAGCCTGTATTTCGAGATCACTTACTTCCAGGTCTACTAAGTCATCTCTTTCCTGTCTGCAATGCTATTCTAGGAACCGATCATTTATTGTCCACTGATGGTCTCGTTTGCATTATACTCCAAAACAGAAATAATTTAGTTACCAAAAATGCACATATTTTCCTTTCCTTTTGGCTTTTTAAAACCTTGAAAGGACATGTACAGATTTATAGTATATTTCTACAGAAAATATTTTGTAGGTCATCAGACTAGACTCTTATATAGATAATTATTGACAACAGATGCTTGTAATTTTCCATGCGACAGCATGTGCACTAAGATTTAATTGGCTCATCACCTGAGTGTACTGGAACTGTTAGCAAATAAAGGGCATTTTAAAAAGGGAGCTGAGCATTTTACTGAAATAATGAAACATTTTTTTTTAGCAATTTTAATTAAATAATGCAAAGGTACATTTGGTTAAACATTTTATAAAAATTCAAGCAAAATTAAAAACTTAGCCAATTTCAACATTTCTACAAATTTAACCATTAACTATTTTGGTCAAATCCACCTTTAGCTGAATTAATGAGAACAAGGACAAGGGACATTGAAGTATTCTCCTCACCACAATGGAGGTTTTTCTCACTTTCCACACTGTATAGCCACTACATGGAAACTCCCAGAATGATGAGCAGTTCAGTCATGCTCTACACTTTTCTTTTCAATGAAAAGTGATGTATCGCCTTGTTTTGCTTTTGACAAAATATGGACTAAACACAAGTATACAATAACAAGAATCCAAGAGTAGCCCATACACAAGTCAACTATGTGTATGTTTTTATTATTTAAAGCCCACCATTCAGCTTATCTGTCTAAAGAGATGGTAACAAACAGTTTGTTTCTTTTTCACTAATGATACTGATGACCGTTCAGTTTAAGGGAGGGAAAGTCCAAGACAGCTGTTTATAAGTCAGTCAATGACACAAACGTAACTATTTCAGCTTCAGGACTTCTGACTTATTGCCTCTCCCTCAAAGAGGTCAAACACTGATGGCAGATACAACAGCACAGAATCTTTTGGCATATGAGAGTTTAATACAGGAATGATCCAGGAATTGTCCCCGCCAGGTCTCCTCAACATCCCCCTTTGTTTCTTCATCTGTAACACATGACCTGCTTAGTTCCCAAACTGCCAACTCATAGCCGCACACACTACCTATTCCACTTTGAGTGTGTGCCACACTCCTCAGTTCAAGCCACATGACTGAGGTAAAGCAGTGCATGATTGTGCTAGGAAAGAACGCTATCCAGTGTCGAACATCCTTTTAATGTTAACTTTCCTAAAGTGAAATCGATAAAATAAAAAAGGAAAATTCTTTTTCCTTCCAGCTGAAGTTGGACTGAGTTGGATTTCGGGTTGTCAGAACTGGTACCACTTCTTATCTTTGTATTTCAACATCATCTAAAGGGGAGAAAACACAAAAATGTTTTAAAAATGCTGGAACAACAGTATTTATTTATAATTGATTTCTATATTTTTCCAAAACATTGTATCACCCTGAAACATTCTACAGTGTTACTATATTGCTTACTTCTGATCAATTTATATTGAAAGCAGTAAGTAAGAACTGTTCCATTTAGAGAAAAGACCATAACTATTAAGAACTATAGCCTAGAAGTTTCTCTTATTTTTTTAGAAATGTGACATAATTAAATTTTGGCTCAGTATATTCTTTGGTGACCTAAACTAATACCTTACAAATAAGGTAATTTTCAGTTCTCTGATTTGAACTAAAAATAATGGTTAAAGAACCTGTTGAATGAAAGATTGAAAACAGTACTCTTGCTGCCATCCAAAACTTACTGAGCACTTACTCGGAGATGGGCACCATATGGCACAGCTTCCCTACATGAATTCATTTGGTCCTCACAGCTCTATGGGTTAGAGATTATTATTCTCATCTTATAAATGAAGAAAATAAGGCTTATATGGGTTACCCAAGGTAACACAATGGTGAAACTGGGATGTGAGCCCACATTGTCTGATTTAAGAACCCGTGAGCTTAACCACCTCAATACATCATCTTCACAGACTCTCAAATGTGGCTCACAAACATTGTTTGGTAGAAGGGAAAAGCTATCAGTTTAACTCTGAGCTCTTTGCTAAATACTTAGAGTGTGACTATATTTTGAAATTGGCTGAAGTGTTAGATGCATTAGAGATCACAGTCAGATGCAGGGTTATGCCAACAAAATTCTTGACCAAGGTCACTAGCCTCTATCTGAGGTGTGTATTAGCCTAGTACAAGGACTCACAAGGGATCTCCAAATCTCTCTGAAGCCCTGGACAAATCTCTCCCAGGTCAAGTGACCTCTTTCATGCATTCCAGTGGCAGTATTTCTGAGCAAGGAAAAGATGACTTTTGATTGAAAAATCTGAAGAGCTATGACTGATAGACTGGGTACTCAAATATAAAAATAACCTGAATATGTTTTCTTCAGATAACAAACTAAAAATATCCTCAGGGGCTAGGCTAGGAACTAAGTGTGTGAAGTATCCCAGTGTAAAGCATCATGGAGTGGCAGACCTACGTGTCAAAATGAAGACGTATATTCTACCTAAGGGCCTTTAAGGTCAGTTTTTTAAAGTGTTACTATTCTGGCCAACAAAGCATACTTGTAAGGCCAGCTAGGGATCCCTTTTTTACAGCATCCATTTCTAAGATCCACCATGACTTCCGAATTCATCACGATGAATTTGTTGCAAAAATGCATCTCATTCATCCTCTGTGCAAATTTGTCTACAGACAGATTTAGTATTGTCTATTTGAATAAAAATGTCTGCCAATTTTAGTTATTTAGATCAACCTAAAGAATCAAGAGAGGCAAATTATTTCCTTTTTTACAAGTTAGTAGTAAAATCTGAGGCCTCTGCATTCCCTAAAAACAGCTGAAAAATCATTGGCTTTGTTTACAAAAAGCCTGAAGGTGAGCGGGTTCCTTCATAATTTGTAAACTTTGGTGAGAGACCAAAGGCTACTGAAACATAGTCTTGTAATGGCTCCCTCTGGTGGCAAAAATCAGAAATTTGCAATTGTACAGAGGATAAATGAAAGTTCTTGTGTAGAAATACAATAGCTACTAAAAAAAATCCAACAATTTTCATACTTGCTTTACCTAGGTTATTTTGTTTAAACATTTGTTTGATAGACATACCTCATGAGCATGTTTAGAAAACGAATCTGCACTGGACAACATAGCTGCAGTTCTTTCTTCCAGATCACCGAGTTTCTGCCCTCTTTCATCTAGTGCCAACCTGGCTCGTGCTAATTCACCAACAACTCCAGATGCTGCTCCTTTCACACCTTCAATGCCTCCAGGGCCAGGGATATGCTGTGCAAGACTCCTTGAGGCCTTTCCTGAGGATGATTCTCCAACTGAATGGATTTGATAAGTGAAAGAGTAACTCAAATGAAAATTTTAATATAAAACACAATTTTTAGGTGGAGTAACAACGTAATTGAAATATTTATATATTTCACTTCATAATTTTATATCATTTTAATAATTTTTAGTTTTTTACACATGCAAAAACAATGTATATTAATTTTCTACTCTGTATTAGTTTATGTAACAAAATTTGTGTAAAAAGGGACTAGTAATTATTTGTTGCAATGAATAATGGGCATACTGATACCAGTTTACATAACAGAAAAAATAACTATTAGGTCTTCAAAAAACTAAAGATGATTTAGTTTATTTATTTCATGCTTTCTCAAACTTTAAATACTATGCTTAAGCTTAGAAGAAAAATGAATTTATTCATTATTCTATTTCAGTCTCCATAAGTCTAGGATATGCTACATCCCTGTCTTTCCATTTATGTTGTCACTTACAAATAGACCTTTCCTTCAAAAGATCTCAGGAATTTACTGCTTCCTTTCCCTACATAATCCAGACCTTGATTACCTAATATCTAGATTACTGCAAAGGTCTTAAATTCTATTAAAGAATGAGGTCAGATCTTCCCTCTTCCCTCAGCATACATTTCTTTCATGAGAAATATAATTCACATACCATAAATTTACCCCTGAACACTTTAGTAACTTTTAGTTTATTCAGAAGGTTGTGCAACAATGATCACTAATTCCTAAGCATTTTCTTCAAAACAAAAACAAAAATGCCACACTAATTATTAGCAGTCACCTCCCAATTACCCCCCTTCTCAGTCCTTGTCAATCAATAATCTACTCTGTCTTTATAAATTGTCATATTCTGAACATTTCATATAAATGGATTCACACAATATGTGGCCTTTGCATATGGCTTCTTTCACTTAAAATAATGTTGCCAAGGTTCAACCATGTTGTAGCATGTATCAGCACTTAATTCTTCCTGTTGACTAAATAATATTCCATTGTATGGAGATATGACACTTTGTTTATCAGTTCATCAGCTGATGGACGTTTGAGTTGTTTCTACTTTCTGGCTATTATGGACAATGCTGCTGTGAACATTTGTATAAGTTTTTGTGTATGTGTTTTCAATTCTCTTGGGTATATACCTGGGAGTGGAACTGTTGGGTCACATGATAACTTTATGTTTAACCTTTTGAGGAACTGCCAGTTTTCCAAAGAGGTTATGCCATTTTTACATTTCCGCCAGCAATGTATGAGTTTCAATTTCTCCACAGTCTTGCAAACATCTTTTTGAATACAGCCATCCTAGTGTGAAGTGATACTTGATCTTGCTTCCCTAATGAGAAATGATGTTGTATATCTTTTCGTGTGTTTATTGGCTGTTTGTATATTTTGTCTGGAGAAATGTCTATTCAAACCCTTTGCCCATTTAAAAACTGGGCTATTTGTCTTCTTATTGTTAAGTTTTAAGATTCTTCACTTTTATCAGATTTCAGATATATCCAATATATGATTGATAATATTTTATCACAATCTGGTTTTTCACTTTGACAGTGTTCTTTTTTAATTTTAATGAAATCCAATTTATCTACTTTTTCCTTTGGTTGCTTGTGATTTAGGTGTCATACCTAAGAAACCACTGCCTAATCTAGGGTCACAGAGATTTTTATCTATGTTTTCTTCTATGACTTTTATAGTTTTAGCTCTTACATTAAGGTCTTTGATCCATTCTGAGTTAATTTTTGTGAATGGTGGGAGGGCAGGATACAACTTCATTCTTTTGCATGTGAATATCCAGTTGTCCCTACACCATCTGTTGAAAAGACCATTCTTTTACCTTTGGGTTTTCTTGGCATCCTTGTAGAAAATCAATTAACCATACATGTACGGACTTATTCCTGGATCCTCAACTCTATTCCATTGGTCTGTGCATCTCTCTTTATGCCAGTACTGCACTATCTTGATAATTACAGTTTTGTAGTAACTTCAGAAATTGAAAGATGTGAGTTCTCCATCACTTTCTTCTTTAAAAAAATTTCTGTGTATGTGTGGCTGTTTGGATCTTTTCCATTTCCATATACACGTTAGGAGCAGTTTGTTTCTTTCTTCAAAAAAATAGCTGGGATTTTGATAAGGATTGTGTTGAATGCATAGATCAACTTGGGGAGCATGGCCTTCTTCCCAATATTAAGTCGTCTCATCCATGAACATAGGATGTAAATCCATTTATCTATGAATTAATGTCTTTAAATGATGTTTTGAAGTTTTTAGTGCATTTTACACTTCTTTTGTTAAATTATTCCTAAGTATTTTATCTTTTTGATGCTATTATAAATGGAATTGCTTTCTTAATATATGATTTGTTCATTGCTAGTTGCATAGAAGAAATGAAATTATTTATACTGATCTTGTATCCTGAAATCTTGCTGAACTTGTTAGCTGTAGTTTGTGTGTGTGTGTGTGTGTGTGTGTGTGTGTGGCTTCAAGAGTCTTTATTTGCAAGATTATGTCGTCTGCAAATACAGACTTCTACTTCTTCCACTCCAATCTGCATGACCTTTAGTTCCTTTTCTTGACTAACTGTCCTAGTTAAAACTTTTAATATAAGGCTAAAGAGAAGAGGTAAGACCCTTTGCGTTTTCCTCTAAAGGTTAGTATCAGTTATAAAATTTTGGGGGAAGGTGATTTTGATAAGGACTTCATTAAGTGTACATCTGCATATGCACAAATCAGTTTTGGGAGAATTGATGCCTTTAACTGAATCTTCTGCATGAACATGGTATATTTCTTTTATTTGGGTCTTTAACTTCTGTCAACAAAATTATAGAATTATCTGTTTTCCCCATAGAGTCCTAAACATCTTCTGTTAAGATTTATTTCTAAGTATTTGACTTCTTTTGTTTTTTTTTGTTAGGATTGTGGTAGACAGAATAATGCCCCCATTCCTCTAAAAGATGACCTTACTCTAATTCTTGGAACCTATGATTATTTTACCTTACACAGGAAAAGGAACAGCTGTAGATGTGATTAAGTTAAGGAGCTGGAGATAGATTACCCAGGTGAACCCAATATAATCACAAGCAAAGAGCTCTTTCCAGCTATAGGCAGAGAGAGAGAGATATGGCTTCAGAAAAACAGATTCAACTAAGTTGCTGGTTTTGATGCTTTAACTAGGGCAATCACATTCTCTTATTTTTTTCATCCCTGATAGTGTTTACTTGTGCCTTCCTTTTTTTTTTTTTTTTGCTCAGATTTACCAGAGATTTATCAATTTTATTAGATTTTTAGAGAATTAACTTTTGGCTTTGTTGATTTTTTTCTTCTATTTTGTATTTGTTTACTAAGTCATTACTATCTTATTATCTTCTATTTTCTTTGGTTTATTTTGCTGTGTTTTCTACCTTTTTGAAATGCCTGCTCAGTTCACTCATTTTCCTGTTTTGTTTTTTTTTTCTAATAATATTGTATATATATTTAAGGCTATAAATACCGCTGTTACTTTATTTATTTATTTATTTATTTATTTATTTATTTTTATGTTATGTTAGTCACCATACAATACTTCATTAGTTTTTGATGTAGTGTTCCATGATTCATTGTTTGCGTGTAAAATAATTGTCTTTCTCTTCTTGATTTATTTCACTTAGCATAATCCCCTATTACTTTAGATACATACCAATGATTATGAATTCTTTGACACATGGGTTATTCAAAAGTTTATTTCTTAATTTTGGAACATGGGGATTTAAAATTAGCTTTGTTATTAATTACAAGCATAACTGCATTGTGATTAGATCACAAACACTTAATTGATTTTAATCCTTTGAAATTTCATTTTTTAAAGATCATTTAACATATGGTCAACTTAAACCCCAACTTTTTAAAATGCAAGTTTCAAACATATAGGAAAGTAAAAGAACTGTATCATAAACATCCATACACTCGTGATCTAATTTTGGTAATAACATTTTTTTGCTATGTGTCAGTGTCTACATGTAAAATATTTAAATATTCAAAATTCATTATAGACATGACATTTTACTCCAAAATAATTCAGTATACATCTCTAATTTCCCTAAAAATATATTTTATGAACATCCTGTGGGTGTTTGAAAAGAATGTGTTCTGCAATGTTATATATCTGTTCATTAGGTTTAAGTTCATTAATTGTGCTGTTTATGTCTTCTATATCCTTTACTATAAGACTTATTGTTGTCTGCTTTTATATCTTAATCAATGGGCATATCAGCAGTTCCCCTGCTATGATTGGGAAATGGTCTCTTCTAGTGGTTATGTCAATATTTGTTTTTTTATATATTTTGAAGTGAAAATACAAGGTGGATTCAATAATGCCTTAATGTTTACATTTTGATATTAATATAGCTAAACCAGCTGATTCTTCATTTGTGTTCATGTTTTTCTATCTTTTAAAATGTTAATATTTCTGTTTTAAATATGTCTTCTATAAACAATGTACATTTCTTTCTTCTTAAATTCAGTTGCATAATCTTTGCCTTTTAAATGGGACATAGTTACTATGGTTATTTATATGTAAGTCTACAGTCCTTTATGTGCTATTTATCTCACCTGTTTTGTATTCATTCTCTCTTCCTTTCTTGCATTATTTTGGAAGGATTGTAATTTTCCTGCTATTCACCTGGAAGTTATGTATTAGATTGTAGAGGTCACCTCAGAAATTTTAACATGCATCCTTAACTTATTAATGATACTAGATATTTTTAAAAAGTCTCCCAAAAAATGCATGATCTCAGATCACCTTAAATCCATTACCCTTTGTGACTCCCTTGATTTTATGTGACTTTTTGGGGGGCCACACTATTTATTCATATGTGTATATGTGTATACACGTACTATACAACTTTGCTTTACAGTCTATAAAGATGGTATTTATGCATGCACTTGCTACTTTCTTTCTAAAACACTGTTTCCTACATCTCTGACATTCCATGGAGGATTATTTTCCCTCTATGTGAAATACATCCTTTAGAGTTCCTTTTAGTGTGGTGGCAAGTCTTATTCATTTGTTCATTTGTCTAAATATGTCTCATTCCTAAAGAATATTTTCTATCTTTGGCTGTTGAGCAGTCTATATAGCTTGTTAAAAAAATACCTCACTTTCCTCTAGTCACCTTGAAGATTTTTCTCTTTGTCTTTGATATACTCTATTTTCATGTAACATATCCAGCTGTGAATTTTTCTTTAAGATTTATTTTAGAGGGAGAGAAGGACAGTGAGTTGGAGGGGGAAGAGAGAGAGGGAGAGAGAGAGAATCTCAAGCAGACTCCTCACTGAGCCTGAAGCGGGACTCAATTCCACAACTCTGAGATCATGACCTGAGCCAAAACCAAAAGTCAGACGCTTAACTGAGTAAGCCATCCAGACACCCATCTCACTGTGAATTTAAAAAAAAAAAAAAAAAAAACTGGAATTCATTAGGCTTCTTGTATGTGTGAATTGGTATCAATTCTGAAAAATTTCCAGCCATATATGTTTATATATTGATTCTTCTTTACATGCTTTCCTATTGCTTTCTTGAAAAGTCTAACATATGTTAGATTTTCTCACTGCAACTTTTATTTCTTTTATCTTCTTTGTATTTTACATCTTTTTTCTTTTGTTTGTTTCTCTGTACTATGTACTACATTCTAGATGGTCTATTTGTCTTCAAACTATATAATTTTCTCTTTAGTTGTGTCTAATTTGTGGTTAAATTTATCCACTCAGTTTTTATTTTTGTTTTTTGAATCTTTCAATTCCAGAACTTCATTTTAGTTTTTTACACGTTTGTTGTACCGATTTTTATAGGTTTCAGTTATCTGACAAAATGTTCAGGCATGGTGAATGTGAACTTATAATATACATAACTATTTTACTGTTTATTTCTGATAATTCTAATATTTGAAGTACCTGTGATTCTTCTGCCTTTTCTATTTCATCGTTCATGGTGTTGATTACTAGTTTTCCTGGTTAACTTGGACAACATATTTGAAAAATTATTTCTACAAATACTTTAAGGACTTGGAATATGTTATCTTCCTTTAGAGGATATTTTCATTTGCTTCTGCCAAGTGCTAGGGACTTGGACAGTCTGTAAAAAATACTTAATTAAGGCTGAAAGTTTTCTGGGACATTCAGATAATTTAAAGCTGAGCTCAGTCTGTGTGTATGAGGGCTGATTTATTTCCAGTTCACCTCTACTCATAAGCTGTAGACTTTGGGGTCCTTGCAAAGAGGAGAAGTCGTATAACAAGATCCCTACCCTTGCCCATTCAAGGAGCCCACCTTGCTAGTATGAACACAGTTTAGTATCTCATCCTTCTGCTTCAGATTAGCAAAGTACTCCAGGGTAAAAGTGGACTCAGTTTGCCAGACTCTGCACTCTGGGTTCCCATCTTTCCCCATGTCCTTACTATACTGTTAGCTCTTTGATGTTTTTAAGAATTAAAAAAAAATATACATTTTTTGAATTTTGTGTAACTTTATCAATTATCCTTGGTGAGAATGTTATTCCAAAATATCAGTTCCCCATAACTTAAACAACAGTCTTCATTTTTAAAAATGAATGAAAACTGACTGCTTTTCAGTACCAAAATGATTGACCAATAATCTGGGTAAGTTTTGAAAATTAAATTGCACTGCACTGCTACCTACTGGTATTTAATCTTACAGTTTTTCTAATTAGTCAAACAAACACAAAAGGAAAATTTAGCAAAACAGAACATTCTGTTGGAGAAAGAGAATAAAACAGAAAAAGAAGAAAAGGAAAAAAAATTAAGGACAGGTAACAGCTCTTTTTGAAAGAAAGGTCAATCATTGACTCATTAGCTCATTCAAGGACCAATTTCTACTCTGTGCCAATTATGTGGAAGGTAGTAAATAAAACAGATTTTCCTATCTTAAATAACCTTCTGGTGCAATGACAGTAGCTCTGGAGGTTTTGTAAAATAAACGTTTAGGTTAAAAACTTTTTCAAAGTTAAGATCATCAATTATGGTAAATTATAGAATTGAAATAAAAATAAGGATCACATTTAATGAAAATAAAATACTTTCCAAACTATTCATTTAAAGTTGTGAATACTCCTTTTTAATCACCTGAAGCTATTCTGATCTTGGTTCCCTGAGTAAAATACTCCCCCAATTTGGGTTAGAATGACACAAAAAACCTTTTATGTATTTTTGCTCAAAACATGGGACATATTAATTGTGACAAAGAGGAAAAAGGTGAACAGAATTTATAAGAAGAATTTAATGGCTTGAATGTTTCAGTTTTATAGATACAATATCCAAATTAAATAAATCAACTTACACAGTTCTTCTCTATCAAGAGATTGTGCACCACCTCCAAATAAGCCTTTAAAGAATCCCCTGTTTGGTGCTTCAGGTGCTTCTAGAGGAGTGAAGAGTTCACCCAACATCTCCTTTAAAATCAAAACAAACTGTAATTGGTAAAGTTACGGGGAAACTAAACTATAATTCACAAAACCATCACTGTAAACTCTAACTTAAGCTTATAACATTACCTGTTGAGATTCACAAACAATTAATGAGCATATTTCAAGTGACTGGATCCAATACTTACTTAGTCAAACAGTTAAGACTAAATTAACTAAGACTAACTTGCTGCTTGCTACTTTGGCTGATTATTTTCCTTACATTTCAAGCAAAGACGATAGATAATCTCACTTAACTGTAAGAAGATTCCAATTATGACAAAATTTTCCCATAATTCTTAATATCAAAAATTGATAACTAGATTAGTAATTAAGTCTTCTTACATTAGAAAGAAAAAAAGCTACTAGTAAGCTGAAAAGTTTAGTGTAATGATGACGATACACAGTCTTGGAATTATCACTTTCAGTTGAGTCAGAAAATTAGTAATTTAGAAAGACACATCAACTTCTTTTTTTCATAAACATAGCCTAGGAAGAGAATTATGCCAACATACACCTGGAATTCCAGCAACATGGCAGGGAGATGGGAGGCTTCTTTCTGTATTGTCTGAAATTACTGTCACTATTCTTCAGAGAATGTCACTATTTCTTCACAGAAGTTGTAAAACTAACTCAGGAGACAAGAAAGGTTGCTGGCATGTTACTGACTTTGTAAATAATACATAGAGAGGGAAGAGGAATTTCTCTAAGAGAGGAATGGCAGCAACATTATTTATAAGGCAGCTCTGGGAAGCTTTAGAATCAAAATAAAAGTATAGTGAGGCTTTGGAATTGCATTTCTGCCCACTTAAGAGCAGTAGCTATGATACAAAAGACAAGTACATTATTGGTTCCAGGTAGGAGCTCTGCTGTATCTGGTTTTACATGATTATAGTTGAAGATGAAGCATGTATTTTTTAGTTTCCTTAGGGCTGGGCTAAGAAAGTTAATAAAGGATGTCCAAAGATTTTACTTTTAAGTATATTCATATTAATGTTGTTTTTCCAACCAGATTACAAATGGGAATAGAAAATTTTTAACACAATATAAACAGGAGTTTCATTTATAATGTTGAAGTGGACTGAAGCCTATACATTTTATTTTCTTTCCTTTGAAATTCTACAAAGTGGAATAAAACTGGAATGAAAAACTTCCTGAAGTCAATAAATCACACTTGCTAAAACTGACTAAAGAATATACCAATAACTATTATTTAATTCAAATTTACATTACACTATATAACAAAGCTGATTTTAGGCATATTTCCAATTATTTTTATATTATACTACAAAAGACTGCAATTTAAACTATACGTATTAAATTGACACAACAAAAATGGCAAACAGCTACCATTCAAGTGTCTTTTATGCTAAATCAAAAGAGTAACATGACATATAACAAGTAACAGTATAAAGATATGCATTTTAAAACTTATCTTAGAATTACAACTCTTAATTTATTTGGTGTTTAATGAGCTTACAATTTTACAAATGCAAAATAAGAAATATAAAAAAAAACAGATTACATTTATAAACAGAGTCATTTATAGTGTAGGAATGACTAGAATGAGTATGAACTTTGGAACCACGTGGACTTGGGTTCGATTCTCATCTTTGCCTTTTACTCACAGAGGCATTTTAAGCAAATTAGTTTCTCAGAGAACTGGTTTCCTCAACTTTAAAAAGAAGAGATAATAATACCTACCCCTGAAATGTTCCCAGGATTAAAAATAATGAATATATAAAGTGCCAAGAGTAGACAGCCAATGGTAAAAAAACTAAAAGAGAAAAACTCCTTTCACACAAAATATGAAACAAATTAGAAAATACGGAAATCATTTATCAATAGATCAGTAATACAATAGATTATGTTTAAAGGAAGTTTAAAAGTAGGGATTTCTAAGAGTCTGCAGTCTCAGTATTAAAATTTGGGGAGAAATACTGATAGTAAAAAAAGCATATATTACAACATTAAATAGTATCTCCAGATTTTTTCTGCTTGTATTTAAATAAGGATTTTACCTATCATTAAATTTACTATTGAGAATGATTAATTTTAACAAACTTACGGGGTAAAATTTAGAACTGATTTCATGAATGGTCAATATATGTGCTTTATCACAAAACTTTTTAATACATCAAATAATCAGATTTTAATAATTCTGATTAAGAAAACTCTATGTTATAAAAATACTGAGTCTAAATAAATATCTTCCAAGATGAGCACAGCAATAAATTTCAGTATTGAATGTATGACATTTAAGAAAGGCTTAATAATTCAACTTTCAAAAATTTTGTACTGATGAGTACTTGGCAGTTTGTTTATAAATTACAATATTAAGGTGCTTAGGACAATTATAAATTGTTTAAACTGAAATAATTCATATGTTCCACCTCTTTAAAATTATGTTTTTTACTTAAATTCAAAAATAAAAACAAATTGTCAATTTGAAAAGATAACTTGTCCATTTTGCTCATGTTTTCACTCAAGATATGGTTAGAATAATGCTGTAGAAATGAATTTAGGTATTTCAATCTATAAACATATACTTTTGACTAAGTGTCTCTCAATGATAATAAAAAGTTCTGGAGTCCATGATTTTTAAAATCAGCTTTACTGAGTTAACTGACATATAACAAACCGCACATACTTAAAGTATAAAATTTTAACATATGTATATATACCTGTGAAATCATCACCAACCATCAAGATAATGAACATAGCTATCTCTCATGCTTCATTGTACTTGCTTTGCAAAAACTTCACTTACTCCTTCTCAAACCCCCATCACCAAGTAAATGCTGATCTGCTTTCTCTCAACCTTGGTTAATTTATATTTTCTTTAGCTTTATGTAAGTGGAGTCATACAGTATTGTAAACTTTTTTTTTTTTTTTTGGCTTGGCTTATTTCACTCAGGATAATTACTGGGAGATCCATCCATGATACTGAATATTATCAACTGTTCATTCATTTCTATTGATGAGTTGTATTCTACTGTTTGGTTACACTGCAATTTGATTATTCATTCGTTGATGGGACACTTGGGTAGTTTCCAGTTTTTTGGCTAGTAAAAATAAGACAGGAATATCAATTTCCTTTTCTCTTGAGTTAAAAAACTAGGAATAGAAAGGCTAGGTCTTTGGTTTATGAATGTTTAACTTTTAAACTGTTAAGCTGTTTTCCAAAGTGGTTGTGCTGTTTTTTGTTTTTTTACATTCCCAGCAGTGTATTAGAGTTCTAGACCCTTACATCCTTGTGAGAACTTGACATGGTATGTTTTTTCAAATTTACTTGAGAGAGAGAGACAGAAAAAGAGAAAGAGTGTGAGCGCAAGTGCAAGCAGGAGGAAGAGCAGAGGGCGATGGAGAGGAAGAGAATCCCTAGTAGACTCCTCTGAGCACGGAGCCCAACACCAGGCTTGATCTCAGGACCCTGAGATCAAGACCTGAGCTGAGATCAAGAGTTGGATGCTTAACTGAATGAGCCACCCAGGTGCCCTGGCATTGTGTTCTCTTTAATTTGAGCCTTTCTGGTAAGTGTTTAATGGTATCTCATTGTGGTTTTAATTTACAGTTCTGTAAGGCCTAACACTGCTGTACATCTTTTCACGGTGAAGCATCTGTTCAAATATTTTGCCCATGCTTTTATTGGGTTATCTTCTTTCTTTTGACTTTTAAAAGCCCTTTACATATTCTGGATATAAGCCCCTTATAGATACATAAGGGCTTAAGTTTTAAATTTTGTTGAAGTTTTCAATTTGTTCTTTTATGGATGGTGAGTTTGGTGTTGTAACTAAGAAATCTTTGCCAAGCCCAAGTTAACAAAGATCTTCTCTTAGGCTCCCTCTAAAAGTTTTATAATTTTAGGATTTACATGTAGGTCTATGATCCATTTTGAGTCAATTGCTGTAAATACTGTGAGACATGGATCAAAGCTCATTTTTTACATATTTAATATCCAATTTTTCCAGCATAATTTGTTGGAAAAAATTGCATTGTTGCATTGTCTACATCAAGTCAGTTGTCCATGTATGTGTAGTTTTATTTCTGAAGTCTATACTCTGTTCCACTGATCTATTTATCTTATTTGATGCCAATACCATGTTCTTTTGGTCACTGTAGCATTAAAGTAATTCCTAAAATCAGGTGGTGTAAGCCCTTCAACTTTATTCTTTTTCAGAGTTGTTCTGCCTATTCTAGGTCCCATGCATTTCCATATGAATTTTAGAATAAATTTCCCCCAAAAAATTTCCACTGAGATTTTGTGAGATTGCCTCACATCTATAGATCAATTTTGGGAGAACTGGTATTTCAATATTAAATTTTCTGACCCATGAACAAAGTACACATTTCAATTTATTCAGGTTATTAAAAATTTCTTTCAGTGTTTTAGTGATTTTCAATGTAGAAGTCTTTCATATTTTTGTTAGATTTATCCAAAGTAGCTCCTATTTTTGTTGCTATTATAAATGGTGTATTTGTTTATTTTAAAGATTTTATTTATTTATTTGAGGGAGAGAGAGCAAGCACAAGAGGGGGTGGGGGGAAGGGGCAGAGGCAGAGGGAGAAGCAGACTCCCGCTGAGCAGGGAGCCAGATGTCAGGCTTGATCCCAGGACCCTGAGATCATGACCTGAGCCGAAGCCACAATTAACCGTCTGAGCCACCCAGGCGCCCCTAAATGATGTTTTTTAAAATCTCAATTTCCAAATGCCCACTGCTCCCATACAACTTTTTTTTTTTTTTTTAATATTGATCTCATATCCTGCATCCCTGTCAAACACAGTCATTATTTCTAGTAGCTTTCTGGATAGATTTCCTAGATAGATGATCATGTCATCTGTGAATAACAACTGCTTTACTTTTTCCTTTCCAGTTGAGATGATTTTTTTTCCTTGCCTGAATGCACTGGCTAGAACCTTAAATACAACACTGAACAGAATACAACACTGAACAGAAGTGTTGAGAGTGAACATCCCTTTCTAGCTCATGATTTTAGGGAAAAATAATTCAGTAACTAATTACTAAGTATTAGGTGTTGATTTTCCCTAGATGTTCTTTAAGCTCCCTTTTATTCCTTCTTTGCTAAGATTTTTTTTTTTTAAAGATTTATTTATTTATTTGACAGAGATAGAGACAGCCAGCGAGAGAGGGAACACAAGCAGGGGGAGTGGGAGAGGAAGAAGCAGGCTCATAGCGGAAGAGCCTGATGTGGGGCTCGATCCCATAACGCCGGGATCACGCCCTGAGCCGAAGGCAGACGCTTAACCGCTGTGCCACCCAGGTGCCCCGAGATTTTTTTTTTTTAAATTAGGAATGGATGTTGGATTTTGTCAACTGCTTTCTATTAGTTAACTTATAATATGATGAATTATAGTGATCGATTTACAAATGTGAAGTCAACCCTGCATTCCTGGGATAAATGACATGATAATTAATCATGACCAGAGTTATCCTTCTGATACACTGTTGGATTCAATTTGCTAAACTTTGGTTCAGAATTTTTACATCTGTATTGAAGTATATAGGTCTATATATAATTTTCTTTTTTTTTTTTTTTTAAAGATTTTATTTATTTGACAGAGGTAGAGACAGCCAGCGAGAGAGGGAACACAAGCAGGGGGAGTGGGAGAGGAAGAAGCAGGCTCATAACAGAGGAGCCCGACGTGGGGCTCGATCCCATAACACCAGGATCACGCCCTGAGCCGAAGGCAGACGCTTAACCGCTGTGCCACCCAGGCGCCCCTATATATAATTTTCTTGTAGTATATTTGTCTATTTTTCGTATCATGTTAATTATAGCTTCTAGAATGAATTGGGAAGGACTTCCCCACTCCAATTTTTGAGTCTTGTGTAGAACTGGTATTATTTCTTCCTAAAACACTGATAGAATTCACCAGTGAAGCCACCTGGGTTTGGAATTTTCTTCTCAGTTAGATACAGTACTCTTCAGGTTCTCTATTTTTTCTTTAGTGAACTTTGGTAATTTGTGCCTCTCCAGGAATTTGCCCATTTTCATCTAAGTTTTTGAGTTTATTGGCATGAAGTTGTTCGTAGTATTTCCTTATTATCCATTTTGATATTTGTAGAATCTATAGTAATGCCACTTCTCTCATTCTTGATTCTGGTAATTTGTAACTTCTCTCTTCATAATCAGACTTGAGATCAATTTTATTGGTTTCAGAGATCAAACTTTTAGCCTTAGTGATGTTTTTCTATTGTTTCCTTCTTTTCTATTTCTGTTCACTGTTTTCCACTTGGATATCTATTATTTTCTTTCTTTTGCTCACTTTGGGTTTCATTTGTTTTGGTTTTTTTTCCTTCAGTTTCTTACGGTGGAAGCTGAGGTCACTGATTTGGTAAGAACTTCTCTTCGTTATAACCCAGGTGGTTTAGTGCTATGAATGTGTCCAGTTTAAACACTCAGTTGTTTTTTCTATTTCTATGCTTTCAAGTTACCTAATCTTTTCTTCTGCAATGTCTAATCTGTTGTTAATCCCATCCAGTATATTCTTATCTCAAGCACTGTAGGTTTACATCTCTAGAAGTTTGATTTTGGTCTTTTGTATCTTCCATGTCTCCAGTTAACTTTTTGAATGTATGGAATACATTTATAATAACTGTTTTGATGTCCTGTACTAATTGAAATATTTGTGTCAGTTCTGGTTTGGTTTCATGAAGATTATTCTTCTCATTATGGGTCATATTTTCCTGACAATCTGACTGGATGCCATATCTTTTGATTTTTACCTTGTTGAGTACTTGATATTTCTCATCTTGCTAAGTTGTCTTGAGCTTCATTCTGGGATAATAGGAAACATTTTGATCCTTTTGGGTCTCACTTTCATAATTTGTTAGGCAGGTTGGAAGCAGTGCTCCTTTTAAGGCTAATTATTCCCCAACTAATGAGCCCAGACCCTCCTGAGTACTCTACCCAATTACTCACTGAAGTTGGCTGAATAATGGCCATCCAAAATAATCAGGTTCTAGGGGCACCTGGGTGGCTCAGTTGGTTAAGAGTCTGCCTTCGAAACAATGAAGCATGGAACACTACAACAAAAACTAAGGATGTACTGTATGGTGACTAACGTAACAAAAAAATTTAAAAAAACAAAACAAAACAAAAGAGTCTGCCTTCAGCTCAGGTCCTGATCCCAGGACCCTGGGATCTAGCCCACATTTGGCTCCCTGCTCAGCGGGGAGTCTGCTTCTCACTCTCCCTCTGCCCCCCCCCCCCCCCCCCCNCCCCCCCCCCGTTCATGCTTGGTCTCGCAAATAAATAAATAAAATCTTTAAAAGAAAAATCAGGTTCTAATCCCTGAAACCTATAAAAGTTACATCTTGTTTAAAAAAAAAAAAAAGGGAGCGGGTGTCTGTGCAAATGTGATAAGTATTTTGCTGTGGGAAAATTATCCTGATTATCTAGATGGGTCCTAAATCCAATTACAAGTGTTTTTATAAGAGGGAGATCTGACACAGGCACAAGAGGAGGCAAGGTGACCATGAGAGCATAGATTGGAGTAATGCAACCACAAGTCCAGGAATGCCGGCAGCTACAAGAGGATAGAAGGGGCAAGGGCAAGGTCTCCTCTAGACCCCCTGGAGGAAGCATGATCCTGCCAACACCTTGATATTGGCTCAGTGAAACTTACTTCAGATTTCTGATATCCTGAAGTATAAAAGAATAAATTTATGTTATTTTTGGTCACCAAGTTTGTGGTGATTTGTTATAGCAGCTTCAGGAAATTAACACACTCACGAATTATAAATTTTTTTTAGTTTGGCTGTTGGGACCAGGCATAATTCCCTTTAATTTTCTATTCCTTTCAGTTGGTTCTTTCCCAGGCCAGGGAGTATCCACATGTATGTGTTTAAGAGTACTCTACTGAATACTCTTGGCTGGACCCTCTGCAGATGTGCAAGGTTCTCTGTATAGCTCTCTTCTCTCTGGTACTCTCTTCTAAGAACTCTAACTCACTTGGTCTACTCAGACTTTTGGTTCTGTCTCCTCAACATAGGAAGCTGGTCAGGCTCTGCCTTAGTACCTTCCCTCTAAGCATACCCTGGAAACTCTATCTAGGCATCAAACCTGGAGCACTTCCTTTGTTTCCTCTCTCTCAGGGATTACTTTCCTTCATTGCTTAATGTTCAGGATCTTGAAAACTGTTATTTCATGTTTATGTCTGCTTTTTTGGGGTTGCTTCAGGCAGGAGGGTTAGTCTGGTCCCTATTATTCCATTTGGGATACAAACATTATTCCATTAATGTTTATAGGCATCTTCTTTATTTTTTTGGTTAAAGTTAAATGAATGCACAATTAGGGTACTCTGGAAACCAAGGAATAGTGTTTATAAAGTTCATGGTACTTACATGGTACTTACAACATATTTTTACCAAAGCATTATTTTTAGGCACTGAAAATACAGAAACACTAAAAATGTCAATAATGCTCAAAGAAAACATTTTATCACAAACTGCTTAGAGTTCACTTTTCATTTATCGTTATATCATGAGGGCACATAGCAGATAGTTATTAAAATTGAGTTACTAAATGACCATTTCATTTAAAAATAAATAGGTAAAGTTTACGGCTGCTGCTATTTATTTTTACTAAAATAAAACACTGACCAAAGAATAGACTTGATCCCAAAAAAGTGATGAAGTTTAAAATTTTAAGTAACTGAATTAAGACTACATTTCAGATGAAAAAGAATGAAGAATATATTCAATTGTCCATATTATTTCTTAATACAGTAACATTTTACTAGTGAAAGGAAACACTAAAGAAAAATTATATCTTCCCTATAAAAAGCGAAGGTTTAATTCAGAAACCTAGGAATCTTTGAAAAAAAACCTCCACCCAAATGTTAATGTAAATTTTTATCTAAAATATCAGATCTGTAATTCTGTTTCACTCTCAAGGTTTATAATAATATCATTAGAAGTATATTTCCAGGACAGTTTAGCTTACTGAAATAATACTAACATCTGACAGTGAGCACATACTCTGTACCAAGCACTATGCTCAGCACTATACATGCATTGTGTCTTCTTTAATCCACACCATATCCTTTGGCATGGATATTATTTTTAATCCTATTTTTAAAGATGATGAAGCTCAGAGACAGTAAGTAACTTGTGTAAGGTCACATAATTGTGTAATTATTAGCAAGGATGGGACTTAAATTCAGTCTTGACTCTAAAGCTCATATTCTAACCGAGTGAACCACTCAGGCACCCTAAAGCTCATATTCTAAAAACGAGCCACAAATTCATTACAAACAGTAAAACAGGGCTAACTGTAAAAACTTTCATTAAAATATTCTCTTAAAATAAATTTCCCTTAATAATGGTTTCCTCTAAGTATCAATATTTATATATATATAATATTTAATATTTTTATTTTTAATGTTTTAGCTCAATATAAGAGCACTTTTAAAAGGTGAAACTAAACTGATCATTTCTAATATAAAGTTGATCCTTGAACAGTGTGAAGGTTAGGGGTCCAACTGCCCTGCACAGTCAAAAATCCATGTGTAATTTTTGAATTGCCCAAAAGTTTACTAACTGTACTGCTGACCAGAAGCCTTACTGATAACATAAAGAAGGGATTGGCACATATCTTATATTTATTATATACTGTATTCTTACATTAAGGTAAGCTAGAGGAAAGAAAATGTTAAGAAAACCATGAGGAAGAAAAAATAGTTATAGTACTATACTGTAGTTATTGAAAGAAATCTGTATAAGCACTTGTGCAATTCAAACATCTTGTTCAAGGGTCAACTGTATATACAAGCACATAAGGCACTTGAATATTAAAAAAAGAAAGTTTTGTATTTAAAGAATGTAGTCTCTTGCAAACAGATCATAAAAATATTCAGAGTAAAACTATAAAAACTTTTTTTTCTTATACGTATATACATCCTTGAGAATACAAAGTATATGAGAGGGGATGACACAATGTGCAGATATAATTATTTCCACATTAACACAGTTCCTTAAAAAGGCTTTCTTTGTGTGTATAATTGATATTTATTATACGTGGAGAGTGGGTATAAAATGTATGTAATATTTCATATTTCTGTGCCATTACTGGGTAGAAAAAATATAGATCAGTGAGATAAGTCCCTCTTAAAACAAGAGTCTGATGAAGTTACTTTATGACAAGTCTCAAAGCATACGCTCTGAAAGTCAGGCTCTGGATTTTCCCATACAGGCTCACTTGTGTAATCCTGAGAGTGTAAGAGATGAACAAAAGTAAGGGGTTAGAGAATATTTCACCTTTGAAGAAATCATAGTAATATTTTTGTTATTTACCTGAAGATTTTCACAGGTCTCTTGACTGTAAGTGAGTCTCTGGATTTCTGTAGGTGAAACAAGATATAATGCTTGTCCATTGTTGGTGAAGCAGAATGTTCTGGCTATCCGCATGTTGGTGAGGGGCAAGTAATACACATCCAGTAGAGGCCTTAAACTTGGCAAACTTGAGAAAAATATTAAAAAGTTGTTAATAAGAAACAAGGTAGGTTTTGGAAAACAGTATGGAGGGTCCTCAAAAAGTTAAAAATAGAATCACCTTATGATCCAGCAATCACACTTTTGGGTATTCACCCAAAGAATACAAGAACACAAATTCAAAGGATACAGGCACCCCTATGTTTATAGCAGCATTATTTACAATAGCCAAGATATGGAAGCAGCCCAAGTGTCCACTGACTGATAAATGGATAAAGAAGATTTACATCTTCTTTCATATATATTGTGTATCTATATATAAAAACATGTGTGTATATATATGTGTGTGTGTGTGTATATATATATATATATATATATATATATATATATATAAATATAACCAATGGAATATTATCCAGCCATAAAAAAGAATGAAGTCTTGCCATTTGTAATGACATGGATGGAGATAGAGAGTATAATACTTAGTAAAATAAGTCAGAGAAAGACAATACCATATGACTTCACTCATAAGTGAAATTTAAGAAACAAAGCAAACAAGCAGAGGGAAAAAAATGAGAGAGAGAGAGACAAATCAAGAAACAAACTCTTAATTATAGAGAACAAACTGATGGTTACCAGAAGGAAGGGTGTTGGGGGGATGGGTTAAATAGGTGATGGGGATTAAGGAGTGCACCAGTCATGATGAGCGCCGGGTGATGTATGGAAGTGTTGAATTACTATCATGCACACTGGAAACTAATACAACACTGTATGTTAACTAACTGGAAATAAAACAAACAAAAATAAATAAGGTAGGTTTCAGTCTTGAACAAAGTATTATAGAAGGCAAAAACGGTAGGAACTTATAAACCTTATGATTTAGTATATTTGAGAGGTAGATAAAAGGGATTTGTAGTCTTCATAAACTTGTTCACTATTAACTGAATGAAAATAAATTCTCAGTGTATAAGACTCTGAACAAAAGCATTTCATTTAATTGGAATATAATTCTGTAGTGTTACGTTTCAAGGGTGTAAATGCCATCTTTGTGTCTTCTAAAAATGTGTAACTCTTACCTAAAAGTCATAATATGTCCATTGGCGCAGAAACAGGCAAGGCAGATACTGTTACTCAACGCTACGATATCTCCACGAAGCACAAATGAGGTCTCTGTAATGTTTTGCTTGTAAGCACAGTTCTGAGTTGGCAGTGAGATGACTTTTGCTTGCTTTTCAGAACATATCACTGCATACTGGTTTTCACTAATTTCCTGAGAAGAGGAGGGGGATACAGAGACAGGCCGTCGTTTCTTTAATTTCTCCTTTTCATCTTTTTCTTCAGGAACATTGTGTTCTCTCCAGGATTCATACGCAGGTGGCACTAAGCAGCCTGTGGTATCCAGGAATGCCATTCTCAGGATCGCCCCTTTTAACCTCAATATAGTACCTAAAATAAGTAAGTTCAGTAGATAACAAGTATTTTAACCCCCACAGAAAATATGTTTATTCCAACTCTGACACATAGTAGACATTCAACAACATGTAGAATGTATATTAAACTGAAATTGTACACCGGCTTACTACTGAAGGGATTCAACCTTTGAGCATGTATCTGAGTTCGGAAAAAGAAATCAGAACTACATGCCCCAAACAGATAAATACTGGGATGCCTGGAACTATGTCTTCTCTCATATCTGCCAAGTGTGCTACCAACAAGTGTGAGAGCAAGTGGATGGCATCTAGAGCTGTACTGTCCAATATGGCAGCCACTAGCCACATGTGGCTACAGAGCCCTTGAAATATGGCCGTGCAACTTGTGGCACGGTGTGAGAGTAAAATACATGCCAGATCTGAAGACTCAGTACAAAAGATAAATAAATAAATAAAAGTAAAATATCTTAACAATTTAAGAATACTGGTTACATGCTGAAATGATAGTATTTTGGATATGTTAGGGTAAATAAAATGTTATTAAAATTAATTTCACTTTTTTTTAAATTTTTTAAATATGGCTACCAGAACATTCTTTATGTGGCTTATTTCCAGGCTTTCTTTTCCCTATACACATTCTTACTGTAAGAAAGGAGATAAGTAAGAATATTATCATTATGTAACCTTTTCTAACAACTAGGCATACAGAACATACTCAAGTATTTATTGAGTTGAATGAATAAATCAAACTGTTTCTTTGATGTAAAGATAGTTCACAAATTATCATAAAAATCATAATTACATTTTAATTTTAAATTCCAAGTAATGTTAAAGTCCACGTATAAACAAGGGATACACTAATGAGCACAATCATGTTTTTTCCTATCTAATTCAGCATAAATTAGTAATGGAAACCAGATTTCTCAGTTATTTCTAGATCTATCAGACTCCACATATATTTGGTGAAACTGAATCTCATTTTCAAATAAGAAGGTCACAAATTTTTTCTTAAAATCTGCTATTAAGTCACCTTTTCCTAACACTTCAAAGGAGAATAACATATTTTAAGACTTCACATTCAGATATCAAAAATAGCCAACTATACGATGTTTAAAAAAATACTTTTTGCTTTTTCTCCTAAATCTGGTACCATCCTTTTGCTTATAGAACATAGCATTTTACGGTATCTTAGAATGCATTAGAAGAACAGTTTTTTTTTAAATTTTCTAATGTAGTAATCATTTTAGACATGATTCTAGAGTTAAAAAAATGCGAAACCTGAATTACTGTATAAATAAACAATATTCTGGAATCTTATTCATGTATTCTTTCATTAAAAACATAAGACTAGGGGCGCCTGGGTGGCACAGCGGTTAGGCATCTGCCTTTGGCTCAGGGCGTGATACCGGCGTTATGGGATCGAGCCCCACATCAGGCTCCTCCGCTATGAGCCTGCTTCTTCCTCTCCCACTCCCCCTGCTTGTGTTCCCTCTCTCGCTGGCTATCTCTATCTCTGTCGAATAAATAAATAAAATCTTTAAAAAAAATAAGACTATATCTCCATTTAGTTTACATTTCAGAATTCATAGATCAATTCAAAAATGAAAAGCGAAGGCTTCTACTAAATATAGCAAGTCAGATCTTCAACGTAAGTACAGCATGAAAGCATACATACCACTTGGAGAGACAATAACTGGCTGAAGAAGTCTTTGCTCTCCTCCTGGGGGAAGATTCAGTGCAATGACAAGCACTGTTCCCAATGTAGTACCAACCCACAAACACGGGGAGGGAGATGAATCTGCCTTTCGAGTAAAAGTTTCACAGAAATGAAGAGCAGAAATTGCTTCTCGAGATTCTTTATCAATGCTGGTTACGCTGGAACTCCGTGATCGGCTGAAGGAATTATCTTTTATATCTGAAATGAATTAAAATGTTGTGAGAATGCCCATTACATCATAAAAATTTGACCAAATAGTTAATCTGCAAAAAAGACAAAACCTATAGCATATTTTAGTTTTTAATTAAAAACAATTTACTTTTATGTTAATAATTTTTTCCTTTGCTTAAATATAAAATACAAACGGATAAATTCACACTTCTTGGAAGTGAGCTGGGTGTGATTCCAGTGAATTTTTGGATGTGTGATCTATATGGTTTTGGTGTGGCTCTTCGTTCGTATCCTGGTTGCTATTCTTTTTTTTTTTTTTTAAAGATTTTATTTATTTATTCGACAGAGAGAGAGACAGCGAGAGAGGGAACACAAGCAGGGGGAGTGGGAGAGGAAGAAGCAGGCTCATAGCGGAGGAGCCTGATGTGGGGCTCGATCCCAGAACGCCGGGATCACGCCCTGAGCCGAAGGCAGACGCTTAACCGCTGTGCCACCCAGGTGCCCCCCTGGTTGTTATTCTAATCTTAGACCTCACCACCGTCTTTTCTCATGATGCTGTTTGTTTGTTTCTTTCTTTTCTTTCTTCCTTCCTTCCTTTTTCTTAATTATATTCGGTTAGCCAGCACATAACACATCATAAGTTTCTGCTGCATTTTCAATTATTATACATTAAAAAAAATCCATTTAGAAGTACCCTGATTCTGCCTTCAAATTTGCTGATTTTTTTTTCAAAATCTGTCCATATGAAAGCCTTTAATCCATAAAAATTAAGCCTTCATTTTTCTTGAAAGACTTTTTAACTGTAATCAACATTCATCCAAGGCATTTTACATCAAAATGTATAAATGGTATCTGGCTCATACTTAATTTCATACCAGGTATATTCCCTTTACCTGACTCTATAATGACAGGGATACTTCAAAATTATACTAATAAACCCTCTCTCGTCTTCAGCTGCCTTCTTCACTGTGGCCAATTGTGTTTGCCTTGAGCCTTGGTCTCTTTTCTCCTGCTATTGTGCTTCCAAATTTATGGGAATTTTTTCCTATTATGTCTCACTATGTAAAATCAAAATACATTATTTCCCCACAGTTCTAACTTCTAATGGCACTGAACTATTTGTATTCAATAGAACCCTGTTCTAGGGAACAACACTTAAAATGACTTTCAGTTTTGGTTCTTCCCTTTCACTCTACCTATACATCTGATGGGATGCCAAGTCCTATGTTATTTTACTCCAGTGTTGTTTCCTTCTTTCCATTACCAATCAACTTCTATTACCCTTCATTCAGGCCTTCATCACCATTCATCAAGGCTACTAATTCATAAGTGGTATTCCCACCTTCATCTGTCACTGTTTTAACACAAACTCAATTGAATTTTATAAGATACGGTCATAATTCTGTCACCTCTATTTAAAAAATCTTCAGTGTTTCCTCTTTATTTGATCATGTTTAATATCTTACTCAGGATTTTAAGACTCCACAAAATATTTCAACTCTCCTTTCTGGCCCTATCTTCAATGCTACCCTGTTTTTCAGGACCTTGTGGGGACAAACTGAGTCATTCATTGTTCTCCAGGTGTATCTTGCGCTCACCTACCTTAGATGTTTGCTTGTGATTTTCTGATTAGTTCCTGTGCCTCACCCTTTCCTCTATCAAGATTGTGCTTATTTGCCATCTCAGGTACCATCATTTTCACGAAGTTTTATCTTGATTCCTAAAACCAAATTTTTTTTTTTTTTTGAATCTTGATAGTTTTTTCTCTCTTGTGGTACTAATAGTACATTTGTTCTGTAGTTCTTCCTGACTTGTTGTAGGCCTCACTCTGGGGTGACTCTAAGTTTCTTGAAATGAGCTGTGTCATTTTGAGCATAGTACCTGCCTTATAAAAGTATCCAATAAGTACTTGCTGAAGACAGGTCTATAGTTGAAAGTATCTAAACCGATGTCTTGCTGCCACACCTTTGGGATATATTAAAATTTCCCATAGTTTTTACTGTTCACAGCTAATAAATAGGTCCTCAAATCACATGCTTTCAGTGCTATCATGAAAGAAATGACTTCATGTCATAAAAAATAAAAAAACACAGTCAAGTCTTCTAAATTGCATTTTATTAAATAAAAAAGGTGTAATTGAATCCTAGCTATACCCCCTAAAAGCTTTTGCAATCAAATTCAAGTTCAGGGGCACCTGGGTGGCTCAGTCAGTTAAACATCTGACTTGATTTTGGCTCAGGTCATGATCTCAGGGTCCTGGGATAGAGCCCCGTGTCTGGCTCCATGCTCAGGGGAAGTCTGCTTGTCTCCCTCTCCCTCTGCCCCTCCCGATTGCACACACACACTCTCTCTTTCCCTTAAATAAATCTTTAAAAAATTTAAATTTATAGATTGACAAATATTTCCCCAAATGATAATTATATACAACAGAATTTTGATTATAGCTAGCCTCTGAAAATAATAAAGCTACTAGTTATGGCAATAATATGGGTAATTTCTAACTATAGTGCCTAAAAATGTCTCTTTTTTGCCTGTAATTCCTCCTAAAGATTTTGACATGGCAAAACAGAACTATTTCTTGTAAATGAAACAATTTTCCCATAAGCAACAGCTCATTACTAGATGAGTGTGTAATATTAAAGATATAAACTGATTCCAAATGTTAACTCTAAAGTTTTTAAAGTTATTTTAGTAAAATAATAGAAATTTTATTTTCTAAGATTTGAAGTAATCTTTACACCCAACACGGGGTCCAAACTTACAACCCCAAGATAAGAGTCTCACGCTCTACTGATTGAGACAACCAGGGACCCCAATAGTAGAAATTTTAAATGTAGTTTCCAATGATAAAAATATTTGTTACTTTACTAAACCATACACATACAAGGTGACTGACATATATTTTCAGTTGTGACCCAGTGACAAAGATAGAAATCAATGAAAATTTGTTAAGAAAATTTGAGGGGTGCCTGGGTGGTGCAGTTGGTTAAGCTTCCAACTTTGGTTTCGGCTCAGTTCATGATCTCAAGGGTCATGAAAGTGAGCCTCACATTTGGCTCCGTGCTCAGTGCAGAGTCTGTTTAAGATTCTCTCTCCCTCTTCCTCAGCCCCTTCCCTTGCTCTAATAAGTAAAAAAATTTTAAAAAGAAAATTTTATAATATAAATTTGATAATAAAGGAAAATTTGAAAATATAAATTTCATTATAAATTAATCTGTGTAAAAATTCTTACTCTTATCTATTTAAATTACAACAGGTGATTCACAATAATCTGAACTTCAAATGTTAATTCATAGGCCAAATAAACAGTGTTTTAATTTAATGGACTAATTTAACTATATAAAATTCATAAACTACAACTGCATTTTTATTATGACTTCTCTACAAAAATTAGCTTACCAAAGAAACTCCTTAGTTCAATATGTGAAAATGAAATGAATCAGAATCAATCCTAAACTTACAAAATTCTATCTGCCTAGAACTGCTTGAAAACAAGTTAGAATTTTTAGCAGTTCATGAATTACAACTTGTACTGACTTATTGTTAAGTCAAATGTGGTGGATCTCTGTGCCTTAAAGTTTAGAAACTGGGCAGGCTAAATAAATGGACCAGAAATTTCAATTTTAATTCTAGTAATAAGAGCAGAAATGAAAATGGCTGCCACTAAGCAAGGCCTACCATGTGATACACACTCTCATAACACTTTATATTTATCATTCCATTGAATCCATATAACAAGTGAAAAGTATTATCATCACAATTTAATGAATATTAAAATTAGACACTTAGGTTCAATAACTCGCCCAGGATGACAAAGCTAATTGGTGGAAGAGTCAGGACTTGTGTCATGTCCAACTCTAAAACTTTCTCAGGCAACTCCCGATAGACAATGGGATTAGTCAAACCACCAAAATCAAGGGGAGGGTTTTGGTTATTATTGAGAATTAAAGTTCAGTCTTTACATACAAAAATATATTTGAACATGTGATGTTTCTGGAAGCTCTAAACTCAGATAAAATTTATAATTAATGCCTCAATCCAGCTGTAGGTGTTACAAGCATGTCGTAAGATCATTGCTTTCATGTTACTCTCTGGATGCCTAGAACATCCGACCCGTATATATTACCCTTTCCTTCCCACATAGAGCCTCACGCAACAACATTTTATTCCCCCAGTCAAAACATCACACCAAGAGTTGAATTTGGTCAGGGTAAACTTTAGGACAAAAAAACTAATTCACATTTAGGTATAAAAGTCTGATTTTTTTCCCTGTAGTTGTGGCCACTTGAAAAGTAACATCAGCTGCCTAACAATATCACCCATAGTTTCTGGGGCTAGGCCATGGAATCTGGGATGGTGAAGCTATAGTCAAAGTGCAGCGTTGCACGATTTCCTCACAAGCCAAAGTGAATGCCAGTCATAGAAGCTTCCAGAGCTGTAGGATGGTAACAGTCTCAGTTGCTTTAGGAACATCTGGTAGTTTGAGCCTATCAATAAAATTGTTTTTCCCCATTGACTCCCCAGCCAATGTAAAACAATTACCAGCTAAGAATCTCTATCAAAATATAGTTCAGCAGTACAATGACTTGAAGGGAAATTACTTGGCAGCATGGAAACTGTTCCAAGGTATGGATCAATCAGTTGTAATTGGCTTAGGGCACTGAAATACATAGGCATATAAGCTAAAACATGAACTGAATAAAGATGATCTATACAAGCAGGGAATATACCTGCTGATTAAATTACTTGTATAAGTGTGATATTCTTTTTAAAAATAATTGTGGTATTTTCACTAATTGTAAAAGTACTTTTCCATATGTTTTAGCAGATTGTTAAGATACTGGAAGATACAAAACCATTTTAACTAGCAGTATTTAGTGTTATTAAAATCACGGGCCTCTTTGAGAGTCTGATGAAAACTCTGCCCCTCAGATACACTTAGTGTCAAATTACATCTTTCATTTCTATAGTAAAGGGAGCTAATCCCTTCTCAAAACATATGTTATCTTATATTCTAGATTAATCCTTGTTCCCTTAACACCAGTCCTACTACAGAATTCTACAAAATTGTTTTTCCTATGTTCAGTAATGGAACCTTGTACTGCTGACAACAGAAGATAGTATGCCTACTCACTGATAATCATATAACTTCTATCGGTATAACTGAGGAAAGACTATGATCTGGAAATGCTAAAAATAGTATGGTGAAATGAACAATACCTAAGTTTGCATTATGCATAAGAAGGCAGTTAAGGAACCTAGAGAGAAGATGATAGGGGTGAGCAAACATAAGGCAGGAAATCTAGTTATTTCTAAGACAAAGATGGGTGAAACCCTCTTCAGTCAGTCTCTTTATTTCATTAAAGACCATCAAAATTTCTGAAATTAAAAAAAAAGTGAGTTTAAAAAGAAACGCTGCAAGTTTATTTTTATCTTTACTGAAATGTCATTTGTCCCTATTCTGTGATATCAAGGAGCTGTTTTTGATCTGAAGATAAAGCAAAAGGAATATGTGAATATGTTCACTCTGCTGATTCCTAGTGGACTAGTTGCATAGAAAGTACTACAGAAAAAGAAATACTTCCCAACTTATCACCAAGACGTAATAATGATTTTTGATATGAGAAATTCATCGTAATACAGAAAACTAATTTATTGTGAAAAAGTTAAATTCTTATAAGTTTATAAAGTTCAATAAGTTTTCAGATGGTTAAATGGGATATATCAACTTTTAATAGAAATTAATCTGAAACTGCAAAAATTTTAGTCTTATACTAAATTTTGTTTAAAGTATGAGAGCTGAGAAAATGTATTATTTTGGTTTGCTTGAATTTATAATCTTTAATAACTTGTAGATGGCTTTCTAGAGGTTACTGATCTTTAAACATCTTAATCATTTTAAACTTGATTTCTGATAAAAATATAGTCTATGGTAATTTTAAATCTTCTGATTTCCTTGTCTTCCCTTTGGAGGGAGTTTAACTACTATGGATTTTATTTATTTATTTGTTTTACTTACCTAAGTCAGGCTTTAGGTCAGTAGGCAAGCTTAACTTCCTTGACATCTTTGCTGAAAAATAAAACACATTTTTAAAGTTCTGAAGCATATTTGATTCATATTTATTAATACCAACTGCTTGCCCAGATAGAAGTAAATACTTTTATTACTAAATCTAGATGCTAAGATAATTAAAATATGATTAATAATATTATAGGTGGAAATTAAAACTTGTTTTCAACTTTTTAAAAGTTTGTACTTACTTGATGTAAAATCTTTGTGTGCTTGAATTTGTTACTTCAAGAAAGCATTTTGATTCTAACTGTTAATTATTTCTTAGGCTCACAGGAAAGGGTTAGGCTTTTCTAAGAGAAGCAGAGTCATTTCTCAGAAGGAAGGTGTTGCAGATAAGGACAATAGAGGCAGAAGATGGAGTTTGGATAGTTGATATAATAAAATCTTTCCAGTTCCTCATCTTCATAGCTACTGGGTTCATTATTTTTTAAATTAATCTCTAGAATATAGGACGACTTCCATCTAAGATTAAATTTAAGTATCTGATTACATCATACAACTATCTGAATTCACCTATTCTTGATACAAGTTAACACCATTATTTACCTGTCAGTGAAAAACAAACGAAACAAAGTCATGCCAATCTAAAATTATAGTATTTACAAAAATGTAAACTATATGTCGATTTCGATTTTGCACCAGAATAAAAAAGCCTCTGTATAAACTTACTGGAATTCACTTTCCATCCTCAAAGTCAGTTATTGCCTTAATCTAGGAAGTGATTTAGAGTTAGGAGCTGTTTAATTATATCTATTATGTTAGTGGCAATGCATGCGTGACAGAATAGTGCCCCCTATGCACAATCTTGAACAAGCACTTGTTTGTTAATACATGAATGCATACATTGGGTTAAATTTTGGCTGTTAAGAGATACTTAAAGCACAGACCCTGCTAGTCCATAAGGGTGCCATGTAAACAAAGAGAAATCCAGTCATAGTATATAACTTCCACATCTAAAAAAATGATAAATCCAGTATTAGGAAAGAGGCATTAGACAAACCGGGAAGGGGTGGGGGATTCAAGTTTTCATTTCTAAGCTTCATCAATCTAATCATCATCCTTTAAACATCAAGAATGAGTCAAATACACAATCAGTCCTAACCCATTTTCACCCAGACATAATCAGTATCAGTTAATCGATAAAATGCTCTACAAAACAAAACTAGCCAATGAAATCTGTGGTTAGCTGATTTCATATAAATGGTTACCATCGTATTTAATATACAATTCCCTAAAATTAGAAGATATTATACCCCCAAACCATCTTCTAAAATGCAATATTAAACACTTTCAAAAGAATTCAAAGAGGTTTTCACCAAATACCATGGGTACAATGTACACAGACTGATAAATAATATCTATACAATATGATATGCTATCTGAAGTAGAAAAATCAGTCTGGTGAGTCTAAAGACATTAATCAGATGATGTGGATGCCCTCTAGACTCCACTACTCTGCTCTAATCCAGTTATTCTTTCAGACCAGTGCTTATCAAAAACTTGAAAGTACACACCAATCACCTGGCAATCCTGTTAAATCAGATTCTGATTCTATACTCCTGGATTGCGCCTGAGCTCTTACACGTCCAACAAACTCCCAGAAGATGCCAATGCTGCTTGCTGGTCTACGAACCACACTTTGGGCAGACAGGTCCTTAGACTAAAACAAACTTCAGGATAGGAACCAAAACTAATTGAGCAAACCCAGTATGCATCATCAGTTCGTCATAACAAACGTTCCCTGGACAAGCTTCAATACCTAGGTTTGTAAAATGTGGAAGGGTAAAGTATAGTGGTTAGGACTGTATTTGGCATCAGATCAAACCTTAGATGGAGTCCACTTCAACCAATTACCAGATGTGTGACTTTAGGCCAATCGCTTTGCCTCTCTAAACCTGAAATTTCCTCATTTGTTAAATAAGGATAGATAATAATGCCAATTTCACAGCTGTGAAGATTATACAAGATGATGTAAGCAAAGCACTGAGCATAATACCTGACACACAATATGGATTTGATAAATGTTAGCTATTAATAATAAACAAATGAAAAACGATTTCTAAATAAACTGTAAAATGCTATACAAATGAATTATTAATACACTTGTAAACAACCCAGCATTCCTTTACTCTACAATAACATTCCAAGGAACTAAAACAAGAAAATGGAAAAAAAAAACCCCAAACATTAGGACATTAAGTATAGAACGGTATGCACCGCTGTAAGCTCAACCTCATTTGTTTCAAAAACTAAATTCAATATACAGCTAAACATAACAAAGAAGAGAAATAACTTGAATAATTTATAAGCTACCTCAAGTTTATTCATTAATGACAATACATTAAGTAAAAATTCTGTCAATTAGAAATGTATCTGTTGAAGCTTTCATTCAATAACCATATACCTATTTCTGCCAAAAAAATTCACTAGCATGAAATTTTCTTTTGAATTTTTTAAATGTATGCTTTCAATCTCCCTCAGGATTTTCTACTAGAAATTCTTCTATATAAATTCTCAAATATTTAAAAAATTTAAGTTAATCTTTCCCATAAAACATAATTTTTTTTTTGTCTAGCACTATCATGTTAAAAAAAACGCTGAATATAACCAACTTTCAAATAATTCTTCAGTTGGTCTAATTTTGACATTTTATTGAGGTTAAAATCTCACACAAAAAAGACTAGGCAGATTTTCTGACTTTACTATAAATGTCATAAAATGATTTAATTATGGGGTCTAATATTTTTTCCTGAACACTCTGCAACTGGAGACCCACAAGCCGACCAGGAACTCATAGCATTCAAAATATTTAAGCCACACTGCTGTAACACTTTGATATAATTTTGAGCAATCTCCTTGAACACAGAACTTAAAATGACAAATGTTAAAAGATTAACCTTTGTTATTTTGTGTTAATTCCACTTACCAATTAATATTATAAAAAAGATACAGAACTAATAATTTTAATGAACAGAGAAACATTTCTGTTACACATAGAGGTGGGGACAAGAGCAGAAGCATACTTATTACCTATTAAATATTTATTGGGCACATTGCCAGCCATATGCCAGAAGGCAGGGATTTCTTGCCTCCAAGACTTCACAGCTCATTGGAGGAATGAAAAAATTCCACTGCAATGTAACAGATGCATGCACAAGGTGCCAATTAGAGTACACTGAAATTCTAAATTTGTTACCCTGGAATACCCATCTAAGACCATGGGACATGAAGATAAAGCCATCAAGGAATAACTCAGACTTTGTACATTTTCACAAAACTGTATGTTCCTCACTTGTTGACAGTATTTTTCTTTTGAAATAAAATTTATATACAAATGAACAAATCTTAAATACATATTGAGTTCTGACAAACACCTATGTAACTCAAACCCTTAACGTGATATAGAAATTCATCAACATCCAAGAAAGGTCATGCATATTCTTCCCAATCAATTCCTGTCCTCATCCCTAGAAATATCCACTGTTCTGATGGGGTTTTTTTCACTATCAATCAGTTTTGTCTATTCTAGAACTTCATATGCATGAAATTATATGGTATAAACTCCTGTGTAAGGCATCCTTCACTTGGGACAATGTTATCTTCTTCCCAAAATATTTTAAAGCTTACATTCCTTCTTCAATGTATAAAATTAGAATTTTTAGATGAAAAACACAGTCTCAAGCAATAGATTCACAGGCATTAACAGATTAACATCTTCTAACTGTCCCCTCATACATACGCATTTTATCTTTCAGCTTTTTTGAATTGTGTGTCCTTTATAGAAAACTTGGAAAACAGAGAAACAGAAAATATGGCCACCACGAATGCTTATAATCAAGAGGCAAGACGTTTGCATATTTCCTGCAATTTTTTAAAATCCATTTTTATTTAATATACAAATCTGTATCCTGCTTTTTTTCCACTACCAGAAGCAGCATTTTCTTTCCTCAGTTATTAGTATATTTTAATGGCTGCATATGTATTTATATGAACACTTCCTGAATAAGATTTTTTCCAATAAATAGGGCAATAAAAATGTACAAAAATATTTTCATATATTTTGATTATTTCCTTAGGAAAGAGTTCCATAGGAGACAATCACTTCTAGTACAACTCCCAAATCCCAAGGTCTTCTAAAGTATGTCTCTAAGAAGTAGCTTTTTTCTTCAAGTTTAAAAGAAAGGCATATGACTATAATATTTTACAAACTTCTGTTTAGCTGAAAACAAAGACAAACATGGATCAGAGAAATTTGGTAAAATGTACAAGTCCCAGCCCACAACTATATCCCCTCAAAACTCAAGTTGTTCCATTTTCTCTCAGCATTGTGGGTAGCTGAGAAATCTAAAGCCAGGCTGATTATCGCCTACTTTTGAATGTAACTTGCCTATTTTTTATGGATACTTATGGCAAGGGGAAGAGCAAAAGGAAGGGGTGGGGAAGGATTCAGATCCTTGGCATTCCACAACGTATTTGTATTTATCTGCTGTCGAGCTCCACAGCCCTTTCTTCTGTAGTCTCTATCCAGTGATAGATACTCATCTGGATGGTTTTATCATATCAGATATTGAACTTTCAGTACTAGAATTTTCACTTTATTCATTATAAAGTTGCTATTTTCTCTTTGCTGCTGCTGCTATTCTCTAATTATCTGTTCACTCATTATGACCATCTTTTTTTCTTTTCAGTACTAAAACATATTATAGCAGCTGCTTTAAAAATCTTGGGCTAATTACAATATCAAGATCATTTTTCAGTCTGTTTCTACTAATTTTTTTATTCTTAATTATGGGTCACATTTTCCTACTTTTGATTTTGAATCTTTATTTCACATGCCTAGGAACTTTTAATTGGATACAGGACAGAGTGGATAATGTGTTGAAGGGAGTCTGTATTATATCATCCACCTTAGTAGGTGTTGAGCTTTGCTCTGCCTTGCCATTCAATTACTGGTGGATCCTTGGTTTTATCAGGTTTGGTTTCCTTCTTTGTTAGGGTAGGTCCATATCAGTTTGAATTTAGTTCTAGGATATGGCATTTATTCTAAGAAGTGATCCTTACTCTTAAGGAGTGGCCTTTCTGGGATATCCAGAAGGACCAAGGTGTCCAGCAAGGTCTAATGGCAGCAATTCCTGGCACTGCATGACTGCTGGTATCCTTGCCAGCTCTCAGACTCGTAGCAGGTGTTTGCTACTAGGCCTTAGAGAGTCTTGCCCAGCTCAGGTATAGCTTTAGCCTGGAGTTGAACCTGAGTTAACCCTACACACAGACTTCCGTGAAGTCCCCTCTCTGCAGTTCCTTCCTCTCTAGAACACTATCTCACAAATTCTAGTCAATTTAGCAGCCCAAAACTTCACTCCCTGCTGCCTTAGCTTGGTAAGACTGCAGCTCCTCCTGAGTTCTACTCAACCTGCACTGCAACAGGAAAGTGTTCCATGGCAGAAACCTGGTCATGAAGCTCACCTCCTATTTTTCCTTTCTCTCAAGGATGGTGGCCCTAGACTACCTGTTGCTCAATGTCTAGAAAGAAGAGCCTATATATTTTGACTAGTTTTACAGTTGTTTTCTGTGGAAGGCTAAGTCCCAAACCTAAGGTCTAAAGTTGAAATTTAGGCCATATATTTTTATGTTTTAATTTTGTGACTTCTAGGGAATATACTCTTCAGGTCTGTTTAGTTAACCTCCTTGATGGCAGGTCCACAACAGGAGATCCACCTCTGGAAAACCTTTACTCAATCCTCCTAGCATATACTCTGCACCCTAGTATAATTCTGTGGATGAAGCAGTCATAGACCTTATCCACCAATTTTTGGTGATCGTATTTTTACTTCTTAGGAGTCTCAGAAGCACTTGCCAACCCAGCTACCTTGTAAGCTGATTTCATTGCATGTATAAAGAAACTTCTGCTCAGGCTTTGAAGTTATTCAACTCCCATTGAGGCTTTCAAACCGAAGACATACGATTTGAATGAGTTCTTGGAAGACAAGTTGTCTTTCTCTTCTTCAACTGTGTCTTCTTCAACTCTTGCTCCTTGTACTCAATTTATCTTCCTTGATTTGAAATCTTTTGTCACTAGAGATTATAAACTAGTTCTCTTTTCCTATGCCTTTGTCCACAGCAAAAACGAGGGGAATGACAATAAAGTTTCTTCAATCTGAAGAAAACTGGTATCAGATATGTCTTGGCAGGCTGTAAACCTGAGTCTCTACTCTCTTCTTATAAACTGGAATGAAGATATCAAGCTGTCTGAGTAAGCAGAAAAGAGCTTCATTTGCATGCTAGGAATAATGAAGTGATGTACGATCACAACAATCATGTCTGCAATGGTTTCAACAGCAAGGAAAGAAACAAATCTCAGGAGCACTGTTTAGACCTCTGTACCACAGATGACAGTTTTGTCATGGCAACTATACAAATCCCTGTAAAGTTTCTCAATTATGGAGATTCATGTTGCTTTTCTGAAATTAAGCTGATGTTTTATAATTTTCCTTTTTCTATCTACTGTGTTCCACATCTAATTTTTTTTTAAAGATTTTATCTATTTATTGACAGAGAGAGAGACAGCCAGCGAGAGAGGGAACACAAGCAGGGGGAGTGGGAGAGAAAGAAGCAGGCTCCCAGCGGAAGAGCCCGACGTGGGGCTTGATCTCCAGAACTCTGGGATCACGCCCTGAGCCGAAGGCAGACACTTAACGACTGAGTCACCCAGGCGCCCCCACATCTGATTTTTCTATGAAAGGTTTCTTAAAAGAAAGGAAAACAGAAGAGTAACTTCTGCTTTTTGGAATGTGACTTTTATAGGAAACAGTATACCAACAATAACAGGGAAAATTACTTATTATTATGGCAGTATGAAGATGCAAAAAAACCAAATTTTGTTTATACTGAGAGGTTCAATAATTAAAAAGAAGGTAACATATCAGTTTTTTCACCATCTGCAGAGATCCAATGCCACTTTTTTAAAGCAAAATGTTGAAATGTATCCATATTAAATTTTAAAAATCAGAATAGTAACAAGACTAAAAATTAGCTTATAAGATATGGCAAAGATACCAACGGCAAAGTGAGATGAAGTAGTAGAAATTCTTGCCACTTATTACACATTATTTTAATAGCCATTAGAATTAATAATATCAATGTCTATCAACGCATATTTCCCATGTTAGAATATAAATTCCATGAGTTTGGAGATAAAAATTTATCTTGCAAAATTCTGCATCTGTGTATGTGTATAACACTTAATGTGTGGTCAATGAGCATGGTGATGAATGAATAAATAAATGAATAAGCACAGTCACTGGAATTTTACTTCTACAGAAAGAAGCTTAATTTTCTCACAAATGAAATAAAGAAAAAAAGGGCAAATCAAACACAGGCCTATTCATCAAACAGATCACTTTTGATATATGGAACACATATGCATTACCTGAAATGAAGGGGAATCTTTAAAGTATCTCTTAAAGATTCAGCTATAGCAAATTCTTCTAATTCTTGAACTCCTGTAGCTTTAGTCTTCAATATTTTTCCCATTTCTATTTGCTTTCCATAAATCCATAAAACTTATTGTCTAGGATATCATAATAAACTCTGCATTTTCTATAGCATAAAAGGTGTTACCAAAAAAAAGGTGTGTGCTGTACTGTTCCTCCAAAATTTGTATGTTGAAGCATTAACCCTCAATTCCTCAGAATGTGAGGAATTTGGAGACAGGGCCTTTAAAGAGGTGATTAAGTTGAAATGAAGCCATTAGGGGTAGACCCTCATCTCATCTGACGGAAAGAGGAAATTTAAACACACAAACACCACAGTTGTGAAGAATAGAAGGAAGATTATAAAAGACTCAATGAAAAAGCGGCCACCTGCAAGCCAAGAAGAAATCAAACCTTTTAACACCTTGATCTTGGACTTCTAGCCTCCAGGGCTGTTCTAGAGGAAATAAATTTCTGTTGTTTCAGTCACCCAGTCTGTGGTATTTTGTTACAGCAGCTACTTGCAAACTAATACAAGTAATGGTAGAACATAAATTGCCACATTGTTGTTTGGTTGTTTTGGTGAAAAAATTTATATTTAGATTTAGCCAGATGGACTCAGCTCAGATAATCCCAACTTTGTTGGCAACATCCAAAGCATCATAGTCAGGAACCAGTTGAACATATGCCTTTTTCACTCCATTGGGCCTAATCAGGGTGTTGACCTTGGCCACATCAATGTCACAGAGCTTCTTCACAGTCTGTTTGATCTGGTGCTTGTTGTCTCTGGCATCCACAATGAACACAAGTGTGTTGTTGTCTTCTATTTTCTTCATGGATGAGTCAGTAGTTAGGGGGAACTTGATGGTGGCATAGTGGTTAAGCTTGTTTCTCCTGGGGGTGCTCTTTCAAGAATATTTGGGCTGCCTTTGGGGATGCAGTGTCTTGGGCCATCGCAATGCAGGTGATGTGCAGATCTATTTTTTTTTTTTGTGACTGTGAACACCTTTCAGCACCACTTTGTTGGTCTTCAAAGTTTTTGCTTTGGCTTCAGGTTTGAGAGGGTCAGCGGCTTCCTTCTTCGCCTTCAGCACCATCTTCGTGAACAGGATTGCCACATTAACAGTTCTATTCAAACAATACTTGACAAAGAAATCATTTCAGTGATTTAACTTCAATTGGACTAATTTACTTTATGTTAGGAATCAAACAATAAGTTATTTCCAGAAAGATCATTTTACATTCTTCCAGTATAAGAAAAAGATGGTTCTATGGAGTAAGAAATGCATACACAGGAAGTACTGTGATATAAAAGACAAACGGACTTTGCTGAGATTTTATTATGAAATTTGACAGAAAATACATTCTGAAATAAAATTAAAATCCAATACACACTATGCCATACTCTTCAGATGTTAGTCATCCTGAAAAAAAGAAAAAGAATTAATTAGAAAACCTCAGACTTGTATAATGGTTTTTAAGTACCTGACTGTGAAATTTAGTTCTTCATAAATTAAGAGTAATTTTACCTGTAAAAATGGTACTACTGCACACTCGACTCATCTTCTTTTTCAAGATGAGCTTCTATTTTTCAGTAGCCATATTTGGATTAAATATAAAGATGAACGTCTACAGAAGTAACAGCCACACATTTGGGATTGAATAATGGGGAATATAAAGTAGAAATGTCAGTACTAATTTTTTATAATGAATTAGGATAATTTTATAACTTAAGATTCTACTTAATTAATTTGATACATACCTTTTTATTCACATGGCAAACTCCGAATGGACCTCTGAGAATTTCTTTTTCAACTTGTAAATATAAAAGAATTGAGAAGACAGCACAAGAAAAAGAGAACTTACAGCATGAGAGTGGAGATATGCTATAGTAAAATAAGAGTCAAGAGACCGGGATTCTGGTCCTGACTAGGTCATTACTGTGGGACATCACTTTGGATGTGCAACTTAACTTCTTTGAGGCTCAATCTCTTTTCTTGAAAAATAAGGGGGCTTGAGCAGATTTAAAATTGTAGGATTTAATTAATTAGTGATTTAGAAAATAATGACTAAGAACCTATTTAAGTTGCATTAGAACTCCTTAATTTAAAAAAGGAATCATTGGTCTTAGGTAAAAGAGAACTAATGAAAACAGTATTTAGACTAATGATCATTATCTTCATTTAAATTGACTTCAAAAATTACTTCAGTTTTTGCTAAAAAAGAAAATTAGTCATTACCCAAGTAACAGCTAACCCAGAATCTGAGAAGTTAAAAGGACCGTGGAGGTACAATCCTCCCTAGGTTTACAAATACCACCTGAAGCGTATCTATAGTGACTGGATCTTGGAAGGTACTCATTAAATGGAGCCAAGTTTCTATTTGTTTTGGCTCAGTAAGTCACTGTATTTTTGAATGTTTATATTTTAATCTCTAGTTATTATTTTCCCCCTCACAGCTTCATGTAATCATTTCTTCTATATGAAAATTAGTAATAATATGGGACATGGGCTTGTAGACCACAGTATCCAGCTAGAAATCTACTTTTACAATGAAATAGAATCAATGAAATAGAATTAACAATCTTTAGAAAAGGTTGATCATGTAGTTTCAAAATCTACCAAACAATGCTAGCATCTGGACCATATTTTATTCATAAGGTACCACGAAAAATTTAACAGTTTAACAAAGACATACATTTAAGGACTATTTTTTTTTTTTACAAACTTAACAAGAAGCTTTACAGAATTTCATATTTCCAAAGTTTTATAAAATATAAATAATAAGCAAATTAAAAATTGATAACTACTCTTATTTTCTAAATGATTTACAGAAATGGTTAATACTACAGGAAAGATTGATTTTGGAAATGCTGGTCATCAAGATTTTACTAACAAAAATTAATCAAGTATAAACAGGCAAAACAAATCACTATATGTGTATTACATGCATATACCTTTCTTTAGGGATGCTGCAATTGCATTATACTCTGCTATATTTTTGGTGTTAAACTCACAAAACTAAAGTTATATCTTTTTAGGCTGCTTTTCCAATGCATGAACAAGGAAGTCACTGTCAGCATCATTTACCTGAGTTAGCTGTCAGCCAGGAAACAAGGAAGCTAGGCTTTGGGTAGATGGGTTAGGGTCTCTGCTGTTTGCTGTAAGTCTTTGAGGATGGTAGACTTCCAGGCACTGTATATTATGTTTAGGTGTTAGGCACCAACACGACAACCAAGATCTGGTGGTAGGGCAGAACTTAACAGGAACCATCTTTTTTTCTAGGTTACTATGTAGATAGAACAGGGCCATAACCAGAGTATCTAGTTACAAATCACACAATGGATTTGTTTTTGAATCCTTACAGACTTTAGGAAGTTGTCTTAAGAGGTAATATACTACAGTGCTGAATGACAAACAGTGAAGTCAGACTACTTGGGTGGGAATCCTGGCTCTGTCATTCGCTAGCTGTGTAACCAACAGATACATTCCTTACACTCCACCTCTCTGTTTCCTCATCTGTAGAACAGGGACGTAATAGTAAGTAGCTCACTGTAGTCACATCGAATGGATTAAATAAGAAATATTACTTATAAAGGGCTGGCACGGCATGGTGTCAGAAAAACTGTAATTGTTAAGTATATATATATGTTTTAAAAAACCTGTTATCATCTCAGCTATCTCAGCTGTACTGTTGGGCAGTAAAAAAGAGGCTGATTTTCCAAGCTTGGGTTAGAGTGTTAAGGAATGACATTTTGCACCTCACCCCTCCAATATCAGCAGCAATTACTTTCAAAGAAAAGGTGAAGCTGCGGAAACAAAGTTTTGGAGCCAAGACACTTCAGTCAGCCTTCCAAGCAAGTTGGCTTTCTTACTAGTGTTAATCTTCAGGGTCTAGGCTTAAATTCTTATGCCCTCCCTTACTAGGCCACTGCATCACTACAATTATAGTTGAAGCTATAAATGTTTGTAGACTGAGGAAGAGAGAGCTGATAATTTTATGAGGCTCAGGATACTTCTGGGGGAAGTACAGGACTGGATGACAGGGAACATGGTGAGCTCAGAATGCTCAAGAAATCCTAGCACTTTTTAAAAAAAGTTTTATTTATTTTAGAGAGAGACAGAGAAAGCACGGGTGGGCAGAAGGAGAGCAAGAGAGACAATCTCAAGCCAACTCCCCACTGAGTGGGGGCCCGATGTGGGGCTCAGTCTCATGACCCTGAGATCATGACCTAAGCTGAAGTCAAGAGTCCGATGCTTAACCGACTGAGCCACCCAAGCACCCCTCAAGGAAACCTTTTTTTTTTTTTTTAAAGATTTTATTTATTTATTTGACAGAGACAGACAGCCAGCGAGAGAGAACACAAGGAGGGGGAGTGGGAGAGGAAGAAAGAGGCTCCCAGCGGAGGAGCCCGATGCGGGGCTTGATCCTGGAACATCGGGATCACGCCCTGAGTCTAAGGCAGATGCTTAACGACTGCGCCACCCAGGCACCCCGGAAGCCTTTCCTTTTGACACCATAATCTTTACACAGAAACCACGTCTTGACAGAGAGGTCTTCAGTAGAGTCTATGTATTTTTTCTCCTGATATTATTTTATGTGTTTTTCAATAGCATATTTCACAACTCTTATTATAAAACTAGACACTAATGTAGAGAGAGAAACTCATTTTTTTAACTGTAAAAATTTTATAGTCAAAAATGGAGCAGTCTCCATATGAATGAAGAAAAAAACTGAGAAGTGAGTTTTCCTTTTATCTATGCTGGGATTAAAAACCACACTGAAAGATTACCACCAAAACCAAACAAAATTATATAAAAAAAAGGAGCCAGAGCAGTAGTTTCTGAAGATGCAAAATAATTATGTATAACTGTGTAACTAACCTAAGTTTGAAAAACTGAATAAAGTTAACACGTTTCCCAAAAACTATAAATATAAAAACTGTCACGACAAAAAGAAAAACTTGCCAATAACATAAAAAGAAGCAAGAACATCACCAAAGAACTTTCAATAATGTTCCTCATCTAAGAAATTTGTTAACTGAAAACTTTCAAATATTCAAGCTCAGATACTTAATGTTACATATTCTATTCAGAACACAGAAAAAAGAGAGGAGCTAGTCACCACATTTAACAAAGCAAATACAACCCCAGGATCAAAAATCGGACAGAGAAATTATTTTTAAAAATGTAATTATATACACAAGGTTCCATTCATGCAAGGTAAAATCCCTAGATAATTAAATTCTAAAAGTCCTTTGATTAAGTGTATGTAGGAAAGTCCCTTCTAACTTTTTACATTATATGACAATAAGTACTATTAAGAAAAAATATTAAAGAGATTTGGTTGAAAAAGTATTATGCTATAGTGCTAGTACATAATTAAAGTGATTTAACTATTACCAACTGATTCACTATAAAACCACAAAGAGATAATCAACTCCCCATATATGAAGAGCCCTTTGCCCAAGAATAAACCATCTTATTTAAAAAATGACCAGAGGTGCTAACAGTCAGCCAACGTAAATATGACTAAACAGGGTTCAATTTACAACATGCAGACAATATGAATGCTACTTCTGTTAAATTTTTGAAATTTAATTTGATTATATATTAAGCTTTATCATAAGAAAAGGTAAATCTATTTCAGCGGCCTTAGAAATGCATATCATTTAATATAATTCAAGGAATATATGGTAGGCATTTCGGAGGAAATAACATACTGTATAATAAAAATTTTGGATTTAAATCAAAGATTTATTCTCTTTTTGTAAAACAGTGTGTCTCAAGCCTTTAAAAATCTTCAGAGAATATTCAAATTTCTATGACCAACCAAAAAATCTTAAGAATTTGATTATGTCCACAAAGTTTGACTCTATTTTGTCTTCCTATTTTAAACTGAAAACCTTGGACTGGAATTCATTTCAAAGTATATTCATAAAAACAGTCAAAGGATTAATATAAAATACTCTCCATCAATCATTTTTACTTGGGGGGAAGGGAAGAGTCTTAAGAAAATTCCCATTTAACTCAAGGGTAGTGCAGATTACAGAACAAAAGAGTCAATATTTTAGAGAACCATTTCCTTGAAATTGGGGGTTTTGAAAATTTGAGAAAGATGGAATAAAGGTAGGAGAAAATACATATAAAACTATAAAGGAAAAAGATCTCAAAATCTGGAAGTATAAAATTGTACTACTTATTGAATAAATTGAACCCTGCTTTATTTTAAATAAAGCAAAAATAAAAATAGAATAATTCACATTGTAAGTCAGAAGAAGAACTGCAATCCCAATTTAACTGATTTTTAATAATTACTTCCCCAATGAGTTTAGAAGAAAGAGCCCAAGAGATTATTGTTTAGCACAGAAATAACAAATTAATATATACAAAATGCAATGCATTAGATCATTTTCTGGTGTTGAGTAACACTGCATATAGCAAGGATTAGAAACAAAAGAGAAATTTCTATTTCCTACCTATATCACTGGCTACCATCTTGGAAAACTTTCTGCTTTTGGTCTTCACTGAAAATAATATTTTGATATAAAATGTCAAAATCTATTCAAAGTAAACTAAATGAATTAAACATAATTAAAAGAAAATACTTTAAAATAAAGATACTATACCCTTTTCTATAAAATTATTCATTTTTTGTTCATCATCTGAATTGTGTGGTGATGAAGAACCTACACAAACGAAGACAATGGAAGGAACAGGCACATCGTCAGTCACAAACACGGAGTTGTCATAGGGAACAGTACAAACAAAATAATCTGGTGACTTCTAAGATAAGTTCCGATATTACTGGCCTCAAGAAAATGTCATGAATACAATTAATAACAACTCTTATAATATTACAGTAAGAACAGCAAACAGTAGTGCATTATCTTTCACGGCAGAGAGATCCCCAGTATATATAAATGTTAACTTTAATCTATAACAATTTTTCCTTAAGTTACAACCATTTAGAAAAATCTTGGTATAGTTGTTAGAGAACAGATAAAGAAAAATATAAGCAGCAATTAACTGTTTCTGAAAGAAAATGCAAAAATTCTTTGACACTAGTTAACTGAATAAGCTTCATCTCGAACTAAGAATCCTGTGCAAGAAGTATACTGTCAAAATTTATTTTAGGGTTAACTTTCTAGATACAAACTTCAAAATCATATAAATTCTATTATTACCAGAGGGATCTTTAAAATACTGAGGATAATACTTATAATTTTAGGTATGTTCAAATATTTACTTACATTTAATGAGGTAAGAAATATTTAATTTTATTCTGGCTGTGACTCTCAATAAGTTTATCTAATATTTTTGTAATTAAGAACTTTTAAATAATATTTTTTATTATATTATGTTAGTCACCATACAGATTTTATTTGCCTCTTTTCCTTAAAAAAAAGGTGTTTAACTTTTCATCTCATTTCTTTAATTTCTAACAAAAATATTTTATTTATAAATGTAATCCTAAGTAGTATTCTAGTTGACAACTTTTGTTAAAGAATCTATTCTTTATAATAGCACATTTCAAATGACATCGCGCCTATAAGTTTTCACAATCTCCTTGCTATAAATCATTTTCCCTTTTCCAATAACCCTTTATCTGTACACTTCCCTTATGATGTTCATCATTTAATACCTCATATTTTAAAAAGTTTACACTTTTTCCACTGCACTTCTAAAAACTGGGCCCCCATTTGATTCATCTTTGCACCCCCCCTTGCACTCAGTAGAGTGCTTTGTATGCAGCAATCGCTAAGTAAACATTTGTTGAATGAATAAAAAGCTTTTCTGATAGAAGCAAATACCTGAAACATAACTGGAAGTAAATAAAAAAGTCTTTCTGTACTGATTTTCTCTTATCCCAGTGAAAGTACTGAACCTTAATAAATAAGGTCAAAGTTTGACCTTCTCTTCCCCCAGAAAAATCATACTTCCTTTGGCCAAGTGGAAAATAACCTTGAAATCTCTCCATAGACCAAGTAAAACCTACAACACTGGCAGCATCCAATTACTTCTATAATAGTCTTAAAAGATTACTCTTTTAAAACGATGTTATTTTTGCTAAGTAGCATTTATGGATCCTCATAAATCCTTTATCAAAAAATATCACATAAGTAACACTGGATTCAGTGATATTTTCAGGAATAGAAATGCGTATACTTGTTTTCCAAAGAAGATAACAGTTATGTTATAAATATTTTAAAATATCACAGTCACCTCTGATATTAAATAGGCACAGGAATGTAAAAAATTATTAATACTTGTTTTATTTGATATATTTCATCTTAGAGCAATAGCTACATATCTAAATATGAATATAAAATTATACAAATGTTTTTTAGTATTTCCAAAAAAATTTCTAACATAAGCCATAAATGTGAAGACAAGACTTATTTTTCCCAAAACTGAAAATTCCTACCACTGGTCTTCAGAATTTTTGTCAAAGTTCCAAAAATGCTTTCAGCATATACCACTTGAATATATTTACCAAATAATTATGATTAAATAAACATAGAAAATATTTACAGTTTTTTGTTTTTTTCTAGGGCACATGGCAACTCCTGAAGGCAGCATTTATATAATGGCCTATTGGCCCTGGGTTTCCTTCAAACTGAAATAACCTAACAAATGTTTTTATTGTTTTCACATATGCACACGCACACACACACATTTCTGATGCAGTACTAAAACAAAATTCCAATATTATTAAAGTGCTTAGTAAAGCAATCTGAGTTCTTTGAAATACAAAGACCAAATGGAGATAGCAGAAGTTATTTCTTATGCTAATTCAGGATGACAGAATTTAATATTCTATTTCAGAGAGACTGCTGGTTTATTTAAAAACAAATGGAAAAACCAAACTATATTCATTACTTGGATTTTCTCAGGATGCTTTTTGAATTGAGCTTTGATACTGATCAGCTAAACTGCTGAGATTACCAATTTTGATTATGGGACTTAAATGCTTTTCAAAAAAAGTTGCTCCTCATTTGTATTATTATTTTGAATAAACACATTGATTTTGATAAAGGTTGTATGGCCACTTTTCATTTTTATAATAGCGGTCCTCCTCTTAGTATTTAGGAGTGACTAAGTTGAACTCCCAACCCACTTTTACATGTTTCTTCTTCTCTCATGATACATTGTTTTCTATTAACTATATTGGTTTTATAATTTATATTGTATCACTTTTTATTTATATCCTACCACACTGCAGAAAGTATTAGGGCTAGTAATTTAATTACTACTTTCAACGGTTTTAATAACATGATCACCTTGTGGTTCTTCTGATTCACCTCAAACTTACCCCACCTGTTTTTCTTTTTTTGACCGTCCTAAATTAGAATTTGCATGTACTGGTGAGAGGAATGATACTAAATTATTCTTTTATTTCTGAATGCTAACAAGAATGAAGGCAAAAAAGTTACAAATGTGCAAAGAATAAGACAATTGGCCCAAGATGGGTAGCAAGAATTACTACTATTTTAAAATGGACAAGTAGTGAAAGACACAGCTGTAAGAATGTAGTGTCAAAGGATTAGTTTTTCGGAATTTTATTCTAGTTTCTAGTGTATGCTTAGTACATATGAGTGACATCTATATCTCCTGCTCTATGAAACACGTTTCAGACACAACTACTATCGACTAAAGTTTGATTTGTTTTTTGTAAAGCTGGCTTTTCTGATATGCAGGAATGCATATAATTCTTCAGAAAATTCTTATATCTTTTGGGGCATAATCAAAGACTAAACTAAATAAGTTAAGAATTTTCTATCTAAGATCAGAATTTCTGATTTAGCAATGATTTCTGCAGTCATAGTTTTTATTTTGCAGTTCAAACTCACTGAAACAATACCTAGTGTCATATAAATTTCTGTATGTTAAAACTATATTGTCCTTTCACGCAGATCAAAAAATAATATATTTGAAAATGTTCAACAATGTTTGAATTTCTCAGAGAAAGATTTGGAGGGTTTCTACTTTTATGCACTTTTTATATTTAAATACTCAGATTTTAATATACTTAAATACTTATCTATAATTACCTCTTGTTGGCTATTCCAAATTGATAGATGTATATACCTATTCATAGTTTGGCTTAGGATAATGAGGAGTATTAATTTATTTGGGCTGAGTCTTGTTAAAACACTTTGATGGTCATTTAATATATTAAAAGATAATTACATGTCCAAATTATTCAGTCTGGCTTTTAGCCTTAACATATTGACAACTGCATTCATATGGCCTTTAGAGAAGGTAAGAAGATTAGAATACTATTGTAGGTAGATGGACAACGAACAGCAATAATGAAAAGATACTACAGCTCTAAATTCCAAATTCAGAAATAACTCTAGTTCTGTAAGATCAGATGTACAGTTACTTGCTCCATATTTCTCATTCAAACTTTACTGTACCAACATTCAGACTTAACATTAGGTGTTAATTACATAATTCCTATAGCTCCATGTTCCATTAATGAGTGAATTTAAATATGAAATTTAAAGATTAAGAAAACCAGAAGGTAGATACATCTTAAGGTATAATTTGTGCAATATCAGGAAAATGCAATTTCAAAAACAAAACATCACAAAAGCTTTTACAGTTCTATGTCTAATAAAATGCTAAACTGAAATATGAGAGAGCAAAGTAAAATGCACTTCTCAGTATTTCCCATGCTTATAATGACTTCTGATGTAGTAGAACCCGCTAGGGAAGGACCAAAATCTATTTAAGAACCGTGTTACTTTATCCTAAGAACAATCTTTCCAGTGGAAAGCTGATAAATATTTCCGGCCAGAATGATTTAATATGGTAGTTAAAATTGTGAAGTCAACTGTAGCAAAGACTGGCAAAGTTTCTATCCACTTACAACAATAATAAAATCACAATCCTCTTAATCTTAAGGAGACTGAAAAGATACTAAAAGTTATGTTCCACTGAAATATTAATATACACATAGATCACATATAGACCTCTCTTACATGGACAAAAAAGGACAACTGCTTTAATATAGCTATAAAATTATATCAAATATCACTTTGACCAAAAACAAAAACACATACATTTGGTCTACAATTATTCTGTCTATAGTTACCGCTAGATTATAAATGTTCAAAATCTTTGATAATATTTAAATGGACACTATTCAAGAATTAGAGCACTATTCTCCCAGATGACACCAGGCAAGCCTAGAGCAAAGACAAGATTGTAGATTAACCAAACCATTTGATACAATGGTAAGGAGTAAAATATATTCTCCCTAAAAAATATAAGAAAGCTAAGTAAACAGTTATATGACTCTTAACAGGTAATAGCTATGGGGTTTTATCTAGTGCAATTCTTTTCACTTAAGGAGAATGCAAAAAATAGTAACCATTTTAAGAATAAATATGTGACACAAAAGTTCCTTGTAGGTGTTATTTTAAATGCTTATCTGTAAAAAGGAATTTTGATACACTGTATTGGTTTTTATAGAATTATAATTATTAATGAAATAAACACATTACCAGAAGTTGGAGATTTGCAGCGATCTTCTGGGACTGCAGTCCCTTCACTAATATCACACAGACCTGCTAAAAAACAAAACCAGAAACCAGATCACAACACAAATTTATGTAAGTGCAATTTTATGTCCTATTTACAGTACACATTTAATGACTGCCCATTGTTAAAAACCCAGCAGGTGAATAGACTATACTGGCATTGATACTGTGCCCATTAATCTTGAGATAGGAAATAAGAGCATTTTGATAGTAAAATATCTCAAAATAATACAGCAGTCAGTCACTAGTTAAGCAAAAAGGAAACTTCTAAGAGATAATTTACTATTCTTCAAGGACATTAGACATGAAGTAGGACTTGTTTAAAATCAGTAATTTGAGAGTATATGATAGACTGGGTTTCTCTTGAGGGAAAATAAATACTTGGTAGTAAACCTGGTGATTTTTACATCATAGAAATTCTCAACTCAAACCTCAAAGTGGTTTTCGGCTAAGTATATCTCAAACACCTTCCTTGAATACTTTTAAATAATAATTAAAATATTTTGTGCCTCCACATTCAATATTTAAAATATTGTACATTACTTATCTTGTAGGACTATACTTCTTAAAAGCTATACCACACATTTTTAAAGAGCTCTAAAGAAATACTTCTTTTTCACAGAGTTATATGAATTATATAAAACTATTTTATAGGAAAGCCTAGATTTTTAGGAGAAAATATAGCGCAGACAAGAATTAAAAGATGTGGCAATGTGCAGAGTAAATAGGACAGATATTAAGTTGCTTGGTGATTGGAATGAAAAGAATACCTTCAAATTCCTTAAAAATTATAAGTAAACACACATCAAGAGTTTGGGATAGCTGGGCAACAGAGGGGGACTACGTATTTACGCCCCAGAAGAAGTTAGCTATTATGCTGACATATGTGCATATATGATCAGTATCTACTTTTCCAATCCTTTGGTAAAAGACATGATGTCACATCCAGTCACTAAGAAAGCTTTTACAACAACATTTTCAGAGAACACAGAGTACTGAATTGGGTTTATAAGAAGGGTTTTCTATTTTGAATTATATATTATTTTTCTTCACTAGGAAGTTTTTGAATGACAACCAGCAATTTTTTTTTTCTCTTTCTAACACTTATTAAACTAATGGTTCTGGGGGGAAAAAAAAAAAACCCAAAAACTAGTTTTTATAGTTCGAAGATGATGGATGGAATTTTAGGTATGCATTTAATCTTTGACAAAATACTTGTTTATATAAATGAACTCCTTCTTGACAGAACGCTAAAATAGCAAGTCTTAAAACAGTAGTGATATACAGAAACAACCTAAGTGTCCATCAATGGATGCATGGCTAAAGAAAATGTTGGGTTTTCTTATAAAACGTGGGTGGTAGATATATATACACACACATATAAAAATGTGGGTGGTAGATACACACACACACAAACATATATATATATACACATATACATATATACATTCATACACACAATGGAATATATTCAGCCAAAAAAGATTTAAATTTTGCCATTTGTGACAACATAGATGGACTCCAGGGACATTACGCTAAATAGAATAAGACAGAGGAAGACAATTACTGTATAATCTCATTTATATGATATAGTGGAATCTAAACTCACCCCCCCCAAGAAAAAAACCCCAAAACAAAACAAAAACAAGCTCATAGATACAGAGAACAAATTAGTGATTGCCATAAGCAGGGTGTGGAGGGTGGGAAAAATGGGTAAAAGGGGTCAAGGGTACAAACCTCCAGTTATAGAATAAATAAGGGATGTAATGTACAGCATATCTATAGTTAATGATAGTGTACTAGATATCTTGAAAACTGCTAAGAGTAGATCCTAAAAGTTCTCATTACAAGGACAAAAATTTTGTAACTATTTAAGATAAAGACTGTGATCATTTTGCAAAGTATACAAATATCAAATCAGCATTTGAAATTAATATGATTTATATGCCAATTATACCTCAATAATAAACAGCAGTGACAGTATCCTCTAGTACTACAGTGAGCCTAGTACTGAGTAAAAAATAATTGATTTTGAAATTTTAAACCTTCCAGCTGGCTCTGGGTAAAAGTCAAGTCCAACCCTACATGACTGATCTATGGTTTATATTATGTGGCTATGGTATATGGTTTATGATTTCTACCTACAAATATCTTTTTGGGTCTTTTCCATCAAATGCAGTAGTTACCCTTTATGGACAAAAAAGCATCCTTCTTTTTCACATGTTTAAGTAGGAAGCTTAATTTACTATCTAACATGTTCAACAAAGCATAATCATATATTATTCAACATAATGTATCTACTGAGGTACACTACATCAAAGTTAATGTTAGGGTACAAATTGACCCACTAGATACCATGGTTTAATCCAGGGCTTGGCAAACCTGTTCTGTGAAGGTCTAAATTTGTTTTGAGGCCAGCTAAGCAAATAAGCATGATGCTGTTCTAATTAAACTGTATTGGCAAAACCCAGCCGTGGGCCAGTTTTGGCTCAGGGACAGTAGTTTGCTGACTCTTGATTTAATCAATCTTGCAATTGTCAAAATGATGAGGTTACTTCCATCTACCTAGTTCATAAAAAACATACATGGAATTCTTTATTATGTGTCTGGTTAACTTCAGGAACGTTATGTCAACAGGCTGCTGTGAGCCATCAATGCAGTTACGAGGTTAAAATAACACCGATTTTGGTACAATTTACTTTTAGCGGATTCCTGCTGACTTCAATTGATAGCTCTATTTTCAGTATGCATACAAGGCATTTCAATATGCACAAATATGATTCTAGAATTTTGACTGGTTTGTACATCAAATTTACTGATTTATTGACATTTATCAACTTGGGTACTGTTTACAAATTCCCTTCACAAATTCTCTTGATATGTTTTTATTACTTTATCACTTTTTATTACCAAGCTCTGCCTTACATATGTAATATAGCTTAGATTTTCATTTCTCTTAATTATTTTTCATACTTTCCAGAAAGATAAATCATTCCTCTTATGAAGGGTTGAGAAACAAAGTTATTTAGCTCTACATTCTGTTTTTCAACTATCATTTCAAATGATCCCTAGAGTCCTAATCCTTCTTTAAATATATTTTCATTGAAACCAAACATTTTGCTAGCCCATTTTTTGAAGACCAGCCTATATTCAACACAGTACTTAATGATTTACGCAACATTTATTATACATCCTTGATTATATCCCTCATTTCTTATATAGTGTGTTTTGTTTCTTATATACATACACAGTATACACAGACACACTCAGAAATATGAACTAGTATTACTCGGCTCGATAGCTACTTCTCTTTTTCTATTCTACTGAATATATTGAAGACTTGAAATTAATTGCAACTGTATAGACCATATTTTCATTTTTAGAGCCACTTCTTTGTAACTTTCAAAAATATCTTTCCTAAAGTTATGCACGACTTTGTCCCTCTAATTCCCTTCTTTAAAATTATCAACTTCCAAGACTAAGCTAACTTTCTTTTTTATGGGTTTATCACTTTCACGTCATTAAGAAGATCTTATTTGGGGTTTAGAATTATATTCAGAATAGAAATTTCCCTTTTGTGTCCTTCACTGAGTGAAAAGTAATCAGTAAAACAAGACACATATTATCATGTTTCACTTTTGTTATAATTAAGACTCTCAGCAAGCAGATACACAGGTAGTTGAAATACTTTATCACTAAATGTCCTTGTAACAGCTTCATAATTTTTACTATGAAAGCACTGTACATATTTTAGTAATGGGTTCAACTGTATTTTAATAGAGCTGTAAAACACAATGTTTATAAAATAATTTCATGAGTGACACCTCACTCTTTATGAAAACATATTAGAATCTACTTGTAGTAAAACCATTTCTCCAAGCCAATCTTTAAAAAAGATAGAATTTGGTGGTATTTGGGCTACACTTCCAACACATATTATAAAATGCATGCTTCTGTAAGAATATCCTTTTTGTCAGTGTAATTAAAGAACTTTAGTACCAACTATTTTATATTTAATTTTATTTGAAACATATTTCAGAATCAAGGCACAAATATTATTAAAATGTTAAAGCACGTTTTAAAATAACTTTTTTTTAATTATTATTTAAGACACAATCCTAAATATTGTTACAAGTAAGCATAATAATATCTTAAACTAATAAAGAAAAACTCAAATAGTGCTCCTGTGCCTAAACATCTAACTCTTCAATACAAAATAAATCAAATAATATAAATAATATTATGAGATTTACTACAGGATACAGGATGCAATACAATTTAAGAAAAAAATATTTTTGGGGGCGCCTGGGTGACACGGTGGTTAAACGTCTGCCTTCGGCTCAGGGTGTGATCCCAGCGTTATGGGATTGAGCCCCACATCAGGCTCCTCCACTGAGAGCCTGCTTCTTCCTCTCCCACTCCCCCTGCTTGTGTTCCCTCTCTCGCTGGCTGTCTCTATCTCTGTCGCATAAATAAATAAAATCTTTAAAAAAAAATATTTTTGAAATGACATGGTAAAATTGGTTTCTATCCTTGGATAAGCTTAGGTATTTAATTTCTAGCAATTTTATGAAACTACTATGAGGTATCAAGGAGAAGAGAAATTAATTTTAGAAGCAATGAAATTTTTACACAGGTTTGTGGTAGAATTGCTAAAAGTACTTGTTTCCTCTATCATGACAATGTTTTAACTTTCTAACACTAAATACAAGTTTCTTTTGCTTTATAAAGAAACTGGATTGGGACACAAACATTTCAATAGTTTTCATATACACAGATGATGAATTTAAGGAATGAGCATACCATTTTAGATATATAATGTTTTAAAAAAATCTGTTAAAAAATAAATGAGAAAAAAATGATTTTACAGACAACAAACAAACATGCCATGACTTTACTGACATGGAATAAATAACTTACTTAAAGAAGAACGGAGTTTTTTCACAGATTCAGAATATAAGCTAGAAAGGCCGCACATGCAAGAAGTCACAATCAGCATGCCTTAGTGAAGCAATGAAAAGTGAAGGAAAAAAAAGGAGACAAAGGTAGTAGAATGGTATGGTTGGGACAATTTCTGCTGAAGATAACACATAGCAAAATGGTCATATACAAAAACAAAAATGGAAAAGAAAATCCAAGCATCAAGCCAAAGTGACAGTAAGGTCTATACCCCACCACTTTTTTTTTTCCTTCTCTCATGAATTGTGATATAGGTAGTACTAGCTAATTATGCCATGAGAGCAAATGAGAAATAAATCTCGGAAAGAATTGAAAATTGGAGAGACTGAGTTATAAGTATAGACCAGAGCTTCCTAGTGTTTCACTGCACAGTGGCATTCTGCAAATGTGCTAAGTCTTCCCAAGACAGGGTTCCCCTCAATCCCCCAACCCCTGGTCCAGCTGAACAGGTCCTGAGGAGACTGGAGCCTGCAGGCCAGTAACTGCTGCAGGCCTCACTAATATACCCCCAAGTGCCAGAGATCCAATGCCATGAGGATAAAAAAAAAAAAAAAAAAATGGGGAGAAGTACTGGNTGGTAAAGACCACCAACTAGACATATTAAAACATTTAAAATTAAGACTAATTGGGTGCCTGGGTGGCTCAGTCAGTTAAGTGTCTGCCTTTGGCTGAGGTCACAATCCAGGGGTCCTGGAATGGAGCCCAACATCTGGGCTCCCTGCTGCAGGGAGTCTGCTTCTCCCTCCCCCTCCGCTCCTCCCCCCATGCTCTCTCTCAAATAAGTAAATAAAACCTTTTAAAAAATTAAAAAATTATAAAAAATTAAGACTAATTACCTAGCAACCATAAAAGAATGCTACAGAGAAAATTCTTAATAGATCTGGGTTTGCATTGAATCAAGGCTGCCTAAGAACACTGTATTTTCATAGAAATCAAGTTCACTTTTGCATTTACAATTTTTTTATCACATGGGAAATGATCCCTTTAAATAACACGTTCGGAACAACGAATTTTGGTCTTATGATACCAAACAATAAAAGAGGCAAAACTTTGAGATTAACTTTTATTCCATAATAATGAGACAAATTTTCATCTCATTATAATTTAGCTGAAGAAGCTTGCCACTGTGGTTCTTTCCCAATGTTAATTCAAATCCTAGGATATTAAAAACAAAAGCAAAATCTAATAACAACACAACACAAAAGAAGCCTCAAACCTTTTACTAGTTTCGACAGTTTACATATATAGACAAAGTCAGACTAGTTATTTATCTTACTGAAGTATTTATATTCACAGAAGTAACTCAGTATTTATAAAAATCCTAAAACTCAGGATTGTTTTCTCTATACCTCCTGAAGGCTGTCGAGATTTACGAGGAGACCGGGGTTCTCTCCGATAAGGATCATTGGAGCCATATAATTCAATAGTGCCCAGGTTGAGAAGTACTGCTTTCTGGAGGTAGTCTACCATGGCAATGCCATTACAATTGCCAAAAACTACCCTGGGAATAGGAAAAGAGCAAATATTTTAGCACAGATAAGCAATTATAAGGAAATGTACTTGTAGTCTATAAGGCTGAAAAGGAGGATGGGTTTTTCAGAAAATTCCTGTTGTAACTAAAAACTATCAGAGACATGAAAATACGCCTTCTCATTGAATTATGTAGATCTTCTGCAGACACTAATGATTAAAAGTCGTTATCATTAGAAAAAAATGTTGGCATAGGAAGTGAAACTTGATCACAGACATAAAACTCCATCCTAGGAAATGTGACCACTGTTTTTCTGACTTAGGGGCATTTTAAGCAGCTCAGGGGAAGACATTCTCTTCCACTAGGGAAGTGGGGGATTTTATCTCTGGGAAAGTTTTAGTAATCTATACAGTCAAGAATAAAAAGTAGAAAGCATAATCTTGGAGGTCTCCCTTTGGAGTACTCCAAGTACCCTCCCAATTATGAGTCAGGAACTATGAACCAAGCAACTATGAATAAAGGAATTTGACTCTTTTAACATGTCTTAAGCCAGAAGTCGAAAACTGAAATGTACAGAGGGACTCTGTAAGTAATACAAACAGGCCAGACAAGGACTTTGGATGACCCATCTAAAGAGGAAAAGTTTCAATTCTGTTCATGCTGACCGCTGCCAACCAGGAATGGAGACAATGGGCCAGGTAATCAGATTTTTCAGTTAAAGCTCTAAATATGGATTTCACGTTAAATAATCTTGGTAGCTAGTTCAAATATTAAAAACATACAAGGAGGGGCTAAATAAAATGTTAACTGTGAGTCCATGAACCTGTGATCAACTGATTTGCAACTTCCTTTCAAATTTCCTACTGGTTCTTTTTCTTATTCCCTCTTTCTTTATGGTTGAGGGCAGTGAAATATTAAAAGAGAGAAGGTTTGTGTTCTTACACGTGGGGTAGCAAATAAAAGACACTGAAACATGATGATCTCAGACTATAGCCAGTCTTAGCTGGGTATACACCTGTAAAAGACAGAGTGAGTGGTAATAGCTCCAGGAGGAAGAAGAAAGATGAATGAGTCCCTAGGGCTAGCATAAGAGAAGACAGTGACCCACATACCAATAAATAGCCCTGGGACTAAATAGTGTATGGCTTCTCTTATACCACAATGTTGATTTTCAAAACAAACAAAAATACTTTGTAAGTCTACCAAATTATAATAAAAAGTATGTATAGTTAATACTCAATACTTAAAGGTGTGAATTGATGATACAACTGTAGTATAAATACTTACTAAACTATTACTATGCCTTTATAATTTATATAAGTGAACTTTGGAAGTAGAAAAAAGAAATTATATAGCTGTGGTTCAACGTTTACAGAATTAGCTTAGAACAAAGTCTTCCGAGTTGATGCTGTTAGACCTCCATTATACTGAGTATTAATAAGGAAATCATTTCTGAGAGTATATCCAGGAGAGGACATATTGACTTTAAACATTTATCTTAATTCATTGGGAAGCACTATAAGCATATCCAGAGTAAATTATTCAGAACAGAATTATTTTCCAAATAAACATTAAAGCTGATCTGAAATTAAAGATACACAACTTTTTAACTGATGCTATAATAAAGATCATCTTATTTTTAAAAATAAAAAATATACAGAATACTATGAAGAGACTGAGAAACACATAAATTTTACTTACAATCCATATGAAGAATTGACTGCCAGGCTGGTTATTTGTTGTGGTGGTTCTCCACCCACCCATACCAACTGAATAACTAGTTCTGTCTGATAACCTGGAGACTGCTTAAGTGGTGAATTTTTAACTCTGTAATAAAGGAAAACATATTATCTTTTAACTCATCTTCCATACCTTATTAGCTTATGTAATTATAAAGTCATGCATAAATAACTATGCAAAAAGTAACTTTATATATGAAATTGTATTAAATATACAAAAATGAAAAAACTGAATCCTGCTCTCTATAGGCATTTAATCTAGTTGGAGACAAAACAAGTATATAAATAACAAAAATAAGAAATCATATATAAGTTCCCATTATAAATTGGGGCATTGGAAGTGGGGAGGGAGAAAAAATAGAATGGGTAGGAAGGGGAGGGAGGAATGGAGAGAAGAATGAGGAGAATGAGAAGCCCAAGAATTAAGAAGAGGAAGAAAAAAATCAAGTTAGAAAAAAAACGCAAGTTGGAAAAATAGACTTAAATATACGGTGTAAGATAATGAAAAATGGCCAAAAACATAATGAGTTAAAAAAAAAAGTGAGAAATTTATTTTTGGGTGGATAACACTTTCACTATTAAAAAAATGTACTCTTGGGTAATTTTGACTGTAGACTCTTTCCCCAATAATTGCTGAATAGGTGCTCAAAATATATTGCTTTTGCAAACATATGCAAACAAGAAGTAGGAAACCCATAGTCCAAGATTAACAAGAGTGTAAGTTTGCCTACAGTGGAGGCATGTGTAGTAACAGTGAGAAATCAATGTAGTAAGATAGGCTAAGGTCAGACTTCAGAGGGTCTGTAAGGCCTGGTTGTAAAGGTCTGATGTTGGTAGAAAGAACTGAGGGCTTTTGAAAAGCATAGTTTAAGTCTTGGCTCTGCCATTTTCCAGTTGTCCTCTTGTCTAAAAAAGGGAATATTACTACCTAATCACAGTATGAGGACGCTGTGCCTATGAAAGAGCTGTCAGTGGTCAATTTATGCAAAATATATTTTCATTATTTTAAGGAATTAAGAGCCAATGAAGGTTTATAAGAAATACTTTGGAAAGATTAATATGGTGGAGGTTTACAAGATGAAGTAGAATAGGAAAACAATTAAAAATTGCCTGTAATTTTGTAAAACAATAAGAAGGCGGCAGATTTGAAACACATTATGAAGAATCAAAAATGCTTCTAAACTTCATGAAGGCAGAAACCTTGTAGTTACTTTTAACACTCTAGTGCAGAGGAGGTACTCAATATTTGAAGGAATGAATGAGCTGATGGATCATTAGAGGGAGATCAGGGGAGAAAATCAGATTGATTCTAAGTTAAGAGAAAGAGAAAGAAAGAAAAAAGAGAAAGACAGAGAAAGAAAAAAAAAGAGAAAAAGAAAACTGTGTCAGGATGAAGAGCTAGTCTTGCAAGAATATGTGGTAAGTTTGAGGTGATGGTACAGTTTGCAAGTGAACTACTCAGCAAAAAGATAAATGTATTCCCAAACCTCACTTTATTGAGTAAACTCATACAAATTTTTTATTAGTTAAACTTGTTATATACATATTAGGGGGCGTAAGGGTGGGGCTTATAAAAATGTGAGACTTCTTAAGGAATACAGCCACTTATTTTTTTAAAAGATTGATTGATTGACAGAGAGAAAGAGAAAGTGAGCGCATGCAAGCTTACACGGGAGAGCCAGTGCACAAGCAGGGGGAGAGGCAGAAGGAGAGGGACACTTAGATAGAACACCTGTAATACCTGCATCAGGAAACTTCGAGTGGATTTGGAAGATGAAATTTTCCTTTTTTAATTTATTAATTACATCAATTAAAATTAAAGTGAGTAGTATATTTCTGTGTGTGACTACTTTTACTATTAAAAAAAATCTACTTTAAGGTGAGAACATTTTTGATTGCTCAGACTTTTTCTCTAATAATTGCTCTTGTAAACTTATGCAAAGCCTGCTTACTTCAATAATTCTTGAGTGACAGTGTAATAAAAGGACAGCAGGAAGACTACTCAATATTAAATCTCCTGACACCAAACTCAGAGGTAGGGATGCTTTTGAGTCATTTAGTTGGCACTTCTGAAGAAGACCATGACACCTGACCAAATTTGTTGTCCAAATTTTAAGGTAAATTTGAATCACTAAGGGTACTCCAAATATGAACTGAGCTACAGTCACTTCACGCAAAGTCTGTAAGGCACTACACTACTATGCTGGCTGAGCAGAAGTTCTCATTTTTCTCAGGGAAATACCACTAATCAGTGGCAGCTGTCCATCTCAAGAGACAGAAATGAAGACTTGAGTGTTCTTTTGTATAGAAGAGTCTGAGTGTGTTATTTTCTCCTTGGATAACTTAGGTAAGATTCAAAGAAGTGTTCACCTTTTTTTTTGGCATATTTAACATGCACATTAGATTAGAGCAGAAACAAGCATTCAACGAAAATATCAGAAGTGTGTATATGGGCACATTTAAAACTTCAGTGATGAAGACACACAGAACTCATGGGGGGAGCCTGGATGGCTCAGTTAGTTAAACAGCTGCCTTTAGCTCAGATCATGATCTCAGGGTTCTGGGATCTCAGGGTTCTGGGATGGAGTCCTGCATCCAGCTCCCTGCTCAGCGGGGAGCCTGCTTCTCCCTCTCCCTCTGCCACTCCCCCTGTTTGTGCTCTCTCATTCTATCAAATAAATAAATAAAATAAAATAAAAAAGAACTCATGGAATTCTTAATTTACTTAGTAAGAAGAAAAAAAAGTTCTTAAGCAAAAATAAGCCAGCCATGCCTGCTGCGCAATCCCCAATTGGCCCCCAAAATCAGAAATTGGATCAAGAAATGGCAGGATAGGTTAAAAACGCAAAATGGGGGATAGATGGGTATAATACTTTATGTGTACGATGTTCAGAGTGGTAGAAAAGCGGTCTACATATAGAAAGCAGTCTACATATACATTTAATCCACATATGAATCCAGACTAGAAAACATCCATGGATTTGGAAGATTGAGGTACATATACAGAAAAGATCCATGCTATTCTACCAGTATGTGTAAAGATCAAATCTTAGCACTTTAAAGATAAAAATCACAGAATTCAATCATACTCCTCTTGATGCCACAGAAAAATGAGTTGGATTAACCACAACAACACATGAAAAGAAATGATCTTATGTCACAGGAAAATATTACTGTAAAAAGCTTATAATTAATCTAAATTAAAAAAATAATTTCCAAGATATCTGTATTTTTAATAAGTTACCTTAAACAAGGGACATTATCACGAAGCCCATCAGATGAACTGCTACTGGTAGAAGGATGAGACTGAGGAGGCATGGGCTGAGGAGTGGCGCCCCCAACTGGTGTTGGCAAAGGAGGTGCCTGTTCGCCCTCTGGGGATTCCACATCATTTATCTCATATAACAATCTAACTTCAAGCATCTGTTGTAAAAGAAAGACAGATCACCTACTTTTAATAATTATTCATTTTATACAGTTTATACACACACCCACATATGCTTCTGTGGGAATAACATTTTTAAAGATAAAAATGTAACATTTCTAAAGGTTAAGATTTAGCAAAGAAAAAACATTTTTCTTTTTTTTATAATAATTTTTTACTATGTTAGTCACCATACAGTACATCCCTAGTTTTTGATGCAATGTTCCATGATTCATTAGTGTATAACACCCAGTGCACCATGTAATACGTGCCCTCCTTAATACCTATCACTGGCCTATCCCATTCCCCCACCCCCCTCCCCTCTGAAGCCCTCAGTTTGTTTCCCAGAGACCATAGTCTCTCATGGTTCATTCCCCCTTCTGTTTACCACCCCCCCTTTCTTCTTCCCTTTCTTCTCCTACCGATCTTCCTACTTCTTATGTTCCATAAATGAATGAAACCGTAAAAACATGTTTCTGACTCAGTTTTTTAAAAATGATCGTGTGTATACATGCGAGAACACACAAAATTATTTTAGAATTTACGGCATTCCTGTCAATACCAAATTAGAGTATGCTTATATTCATATTAACTTTCCTTAAATGAAACATATAGTATACATAAGGATTTAAATTTAAATGCTCACTAAAAAGATAAAGTATGCTATTTTCCACAAAAGATAGATGGCAATGTAAACACTGAAGTGTTCTCAAAAATTCTAGATAGGGATGCCTGGGTGGCACAGCGGTTAAGCGTCTGCTTTCGGCTCAGGGCGTGATCCTGGCGTTATGGGATTGAGCCCCACATCGGGATCCTCCGCTATGAGCCTGCTTCTTCCTCTCCCACTCCCCCTGCTTATGTTCCCTCTCTCGCTGGCTGTCTCTCTCTCTGTCAAATAAATAAATAAAATCTTTAAAAAAAAATTCTAGATAAAACTGACTCCAAATAATCTAAATAATTCAAAAATTTTAAAAATGTCAGACATCTGACACTGAAAATAATTAAGAGACTATTACCGGAATGACTTCCGTAATCACTTCTTGTTTGCTGAATCTATAAATAATAACATGAGCTGAAACTCCGGCTATGCACAGCATTCTACTTTCTGGACACCAGGAGATGATCTGAATGGCATACGGATCTTCATCTACAATGTCTGTGTTTGGCCTGTCATCTTTATTTCTTGACTTTTCAAATACTTTAGATGTCTTTAGCTTATATAATACTTGTAGAGTTACTAGAAAAAAACATGTTAGATACTTTAGTACAAATAGAACAAATATAAAATAACATGTAATCAGACATACTATCCAAGGAAAATAGCCTATATTTATTTGAACCATATTTTTATTTCCAGGTCTACATTTCTCTATACCTTTAGATAATGTAATCACTGTCCTATTGACCAAAAAAACTGTATTCATTAAAAATCAAAAAGCATCATGATGATGAATTTAGGTAACCTGAAAAAAATGATTGATGAAAAGATTTTGTAAAAAAAAAGTATAAATATAAAGAAAATAATAAAGAACAAATTTCCTTTCTAAAATGATTTTCTACAGATTTTCTCTATAAAAGGTACTAATACTATCTCACACTTCTACATGATGAAACACAAAAATATCCTGAGTTAACTGGATTCTCACTGCTCATTATGTATGTTTTGCAAACACTGACAATTCAAAGCATTCTTTCCTTTTTTGCTATTGTGTAACCACCATATATATATATTTCGCAAAGACAGCACAAATTACTGTTAGCTTATAATCAGGCATTAAAATTATTCTACAAATTATGCTGATTTGAAATATATTCCCTCTTTTTTTTTTTTTAAGATTTTATTTATTTATTTATTTGACAGAGAGAGAGAGAGACAGCCAGCAAGAGAGGGAACACAAGCAGGGGGAGTGGCAGAGGAAGAAGCAGGCTCCTAGTGGAGGAGCCTCAGAACACCAGGATCCCGCCCTGAGCTGAAGGCAGATGCTTAATGACTGCGCCACCCAGGTGCCCCAAAATATATTCCCTCTCTTATCTCAGAGTTAAAAAGAGAAAGTTTGAAAAAAAAAAAAAAGAGAAAGCTTGAGGAAATTTTGAAGAAAGGATTTGATTACTTCTGTTGAGAATCATTCTTAATTTACTGGTTAATATCCTTAAAAATATCTTACATCTATTAGAAATTCTAAACTCATATATTTGATAAATCATGTATTAATTTTATAGTCTCCAAATTTTATTTTATTTATTTTTTATAGCCTCCAAATTTTAAATTAAATGTTGGTTACACAATTATTATAAAACAAGTTGCATAGAAGCAATGATTGTATAACATATAACAATAATATTCAAAATACTTACTTGCAGAAGCATCCCAGAACTTAACTGACCCATCAGCATGCCTATGAAAAACAAATGAGTTAAAATTGTGAAGAAAGAAAAAAAAAATCACATTTTTTCTTTCTTTGAAGTATACTGTTATTTGAAAAGATAGCAACCAAATGAAGAAAGGTAAAATTCAGGGTAAGTTGGCAGGTTTTAGGCAATAACATTTCTTAATACATTACAGCATAAAGGAAAGTACTACTTGCCTAATTAATGTTCATGTAGTCTTAATTATATTTAGCTATTAGTGATTGAATGGCAAAACAGGATTTTACTTACCCCGTAATAATTATTTCTGGGTAACTTTGAACACCCAAGCCCCAATTACCTCCATTAATGGGCCATTCCTATAAAAAAAGATTATTGTATAAAGCAACTTCCAACCATACCATACATCTCCATACATATTTCTATGACAACAGTAAACAACATATTTTGCTTCCAAAAAGGACTTTCTATATATTTTCTCTAAAAAAGATATCAATGTTATCAAATACTTCAAGGTGAAAAATGTAAAATACTGAAATGTAACATTAAATACTAAAACTCATGTTCAATACCTTTTTGCTGTAACCTTGCCGTTTCTGTCTAGCTCCAACAGAATAAAGTGCAGGAATAAGGTCCACAGGACAATCAGCAAAATATTCGCAACATGTAACAGGGGATTCATGTATACTCAAAGGGTAGGGATTTTCAAATATAGGATATCTTTAACAACAAGAAAAGAAAAATATTTATTAATTTAACAAAGTTAATACAACAATGAAAACTTTAAAAAAATATTTACAGCTTTGGGATGAAAACGATTTTTTAACTTTGATTAAAGATAACATCCTCTGAAGGTCCATATAATGTATTATCTGAATTTATATTGTAACTTTTGAGATACAATGTTCTTCTCCGTATTTTTAGAAATTACATACATTTTACCATAGAGATTTAAGATTTACTTCATGCAAATATGTAAAAAAAAATGGCATCTTTTATAATGCAAGTTGCTCAGAACAATAAACAGAAAAGTTGCAATTAGAACTATGTACCATGTGGCACACACTGGACCAAGTGCTCTATGTATACATTTATCTTATTTACTTCTTGCACTGAAACTTAAAATGTGGACATTTCACTGAAGAACAAACACTTAGAGTAATGTGCCAAAGGCACGCCAGCTAGCAAAAAGAAGCAGAGCTTAAACTGGTATAAGGTTCTCAACCAACAGATGCCTCATTTTTATGTCAGTAGAGCTAATACGAATTTTCAGTTCTCTTTTCTCCATCAATGTGATACCTAGTACAATATTAAATCTAGAGATGCTTTCTTTTCAGTGATAATCTAAATAAAATTCTACCTTAAAGGTTTTCTAGATACGAAATTATTTCATTAAATAAAGCAAAAAGTGCTTTCAAAAATCTTAAAGTAAAATTAACTAAATATACAATGATATTTCTTTTCTGGTTTGAATTTCTTGAGAATGGTTACTTAAAAATATCGGAAAACCAGAACATGGCTTAAAAAGTCTAAAAAGTTCAGAGTGGCTCACCTGCAAAAATTAGATGTATTTATCAGTCTACTACTGACAATAATTTAAAAATTAGAGAAGAATAATTTTGGAAAAGTCCTTTCTGGATTTCAAAATGAACCAAATTGTCATTACTCATTCCTCAACCACACATAAAAACACAGGGAAAAAAAAAAAAAAAACAAACCTCAAACAAAAACATGAATTAAAAAAACAGCAGGTAGCTTTTTTTCTCTTTATAAATGCACTTTATAATCCTTAGGCTCAATGATCCTACTATTATCATACATTTAACTGGTCCATTTGGTAAATAAAATACCTAGTCACAGGTTATTCGCACAGTATTTTCTTTAACTTAAATTTTTTTTTTAAAGATTTTATTTATTTATTTGACAGAGATAGAGACAGCCAGCGAGAGAGGGAACACAAGCAGGGGGAGTGGGAGAGGAAGAAGCAGGCTCATAGCAGAAGAGCCTGATGTGGGGCTCGATCCCACAACGCCAGGATCGCGCCCTGAGCCGAAGGCAGACGCTTAACCGCTGTGCCACCCAGGCGCCCCTCTTTAACTTAAATTTTGGTACAGACCACACATAAAAGTCTCACATACTATTTGAAAACCTAGCTGAGGGGAAAAAAAAAACTATTAAGTTTCTCTAGGGGCACGTAGGTGGCACAGTCAGTTAAGCATTCAACTCCTGGCTCAGGTCCTGAGCTCAGGGTCGTGAGACCCAGCCCTGTATTGGGCTCTGCCCTCAGCGTGGAGTCGGCTTGGCTTAGGGCTGTCTCTCCCTCTCCCTCTGCACACCCCCGTCCCTGCTCTCTCTCTAAAATAAGTAAGTGAATCTTTAAAAAAAAAAAAAAAAGAATAAGTTTTCTGGGACTGTCATTTACTTTTTTATTACTAATTTATCTTTTAGATTCTATTTGAGAGAGAGAGAGAGTGCGCACGCGCGAGCATGAGTGGGGGGAGGGGCAGAGGGAGAAGCAGATTCCCCACTAAGCAGGGAGCCCAATGCAGGGCTTGATCCCAGGACTTCAAGATCATGACCTGAGCTGAAGGCAGACGCTTAACCGACTGAGCCACCCAGGTGCCCCCAGGACTGTCATTTAGAAATAATATTTTTAATTCCTTTGATCCACTATGGTCTTATAATTTTTAAAAAAGGAAAAAAAAATACCCAATTGATAATTACAGGTAGCACATACTGAGCTGATGTAAATCTAGGAATGCCTTAAAATAAGGTAAATAATACTGTTCACTTATACTTCAGGGTTTCCCAATCCTGGTACTATTCACATTTTAGGTCGGGTAATTCTTTATTATGAGGGACTCTCCTGCGCACTGGGGATGTTCAGCAGCATCCCTATCCTCTGCCACTAGATGCCAGTAGCGTCCATAAAAGATGTCTGCACATTGTCAAGCGGGGGGTGGGGGGGGTGGTGGTAAAACTGCCCCTAATTGAGAAACACTGAATACTGAATGGGTAAACTCAATTAAATATTTAATGATTATCTCACAGGAGATACAAATAAATAATGCAACGTCTTTTCATTCAAAGAAATTATAAGTAAACATACTATCATCTATGTTAGAAAAAGCAGAATATGGGGGCGCCTGGGTAGCGCAGTCGTTAAGCGTCTGCCTTCGGCTCAGGGCGTGATCCCGGCGTTACGGGATCGAGTCCCACATCAGGCTCTTCCGCTATGAGCCTGCTTCTTCCTCTCCCACTCCCCTGCTGTGTTCCCTCTCTCACTGGCTGTTTCTCTCTGTCAAATAAATAAAATCTTAAAAAAAAAAAAAAAAAAAAAAAAAAAAGCAGAATATGGCAAATACCACAAAAAGTTACAAAGGAGCTATGGTGGCAATTCATAGATCAGATGTGTGTGTGTGTGTGTGTGTGTGTATGTATGTATATACATATATACATATATATTTATATATATATTTAATATATATTTAAGAGAAAGGGGAAACGTTTAAAGAGGAAATGAGGGCTGACTTTGAAAATTATATGGCGTTTTGATAGCAGTGAAGCAAGTGAAGTTTGCAGTTGTTGGGAGCCATGTAAGAAAAGGCACTGAAATATGATCACAGTTCAGTTTTTCTAGGGAGTAAGGCGCATGTAGGAAGATAGTGAGAAATCAGGTTGGAAAGGTATCCTAAGTTTCTACTGTGTTAGAGTAGCAGGCTGAGAAGGTGCTTTCAAATCAAACAGTAGAGACCACAGTGGTTTAAAGTGGTTTACAGGGTGCCCAGTTGGCTCTGTCAGTAGAGTATAAGACTCTTAAAAGAGGACAGTGACAAGCTTGGTGCTGCACGTAAAATTACTCCAACAACGATATTTAGCATAGTGCCACAGAGAGTGCATGGGGGTGGGGAGACCACAGAGCTTATCTGGAGGAAAACTGTGATGGGATCAATTTTGGACTTATTTTGTGTGCCCCCAGGGTGCTCAAGTATTAGGTTGAATCATATGAAATTTCAGAAATTCAACAAATTTTGACTTAAAAAATGGAAATTCTATATGAGCAACATACTAGATCTGGTAAAGTCTGGCAGGTAATTAGAAATGTGTGTCTGGAACTGTAAAGAGAGGTCAAGATTATGAATATAAATGCAGCGTTTTTCAAATAAAAGAAATAGCCAACTCCATGCTAAAAAGTCTTTTTCGCCACATGCTAAAATAATCTCTCACCAAATTTTATTTCTTACCCATTTTGTGCAAGGTCTATAAGTACTAAATCCTTTTCCAGAAGAACCACCACAGCATATGGTTCCTGAAAATCTGGAACAGGCAAATGATGCATGAACAACAGTTTTAAATATGCAAGAAGACAGCAAATTAGGTAATAAAAATTTGCTCTTTTTTAAATTTTGTTCCATTCTCTCAAGTATGTAACATTCTGATCTGTACTTCATGTAATTTAAGACTATTCTGTTTTAAATGAGATAAATCTGTATAGTAACTCAGACAAAATTATTTCAGTTTTGTAAAAATGACTAAGACAAGAAGTTCACAGTAACTTCTATGGTATTGCAAAATCCAAGGCAGGGCATAGACAACAAACCCAAAATTTAAATCGAACACCCATAAGAACAATTCTTACTATCGGATCTCACAGGAACTTGAGTACTACTATACTACTATAATCTCTTAGATATTTTATATGCATCTGTTTAACCATAAAATGCATTACAGCTTTACATTTCAATTAGCTTCAAATGAAGTAAAACAGATCCAGATTTAAATTCCTCTTGAAAGAATATCTGCTAGTTGTGATGGTTAATTTTATGTCAGCTCATCATTGCTTTGGTGTCCAGTAGTTCAGTTAAACACCAATCCAGATGTTGCTGTGAAGGTATTCTTTAGAGGGGATTAACATTTAAATCAGTAGACTTTGAGTAAAGTAGATTATCAGATATAATGTGGGTGGGGTTCATTCAATCAGCTGAAGGCCTGAAGAGCAAAGACAGGTTCTAAAAAAGAAGCAATTCTGCCTCAAGACAACAACTCTTTCCTGAATTTTCAGCCTGCCATCTTGCTCAATGAATTTGCCTTATTAGCCTCCACAACTGTATGAAGCTGTATGATAAAGCTTATTAACCAAAATTAACTTCTGAGATAAAACTTGCAAAGTTATGAAGACAGCATCTCTCCCCCAGAAAAATTATAGCATACGAGGATAAGGAAACTATTTAGAAAACCTGTAAGTCTTTGTTCTGAATAGATCTCTATAGAGAATGAGTTTTAAAGATGCAAAGCTTATTACCATTTGGGTATGGTGTTTCACACAGCGTTAGAAAATCGACAATTGAATAGTCCATTTCCAGCACAGCAGTACTTTTCCCATGCATAACTGTTAAGCAGGGTCTTCTTCCTACAGTATCATAGGACAAACCTCCTGATAAAATAATGAAAGGTTCCCTGAAAATAAAATACATAGGCAGGATTATAAATAGCATAGTGGAGACTATTTTCTTGCTGTATTGTAATTTTTTTATTTAGTGAAATAACAAATTCTAACACTTTAATGCATGAATTGAATACTCATATGTGGATTTTTAAATTGCATTAGGTAAGACCCAAGTGAATTCATGAAAATTAACCTACAATAAGAAAGAACACTGACCACATTTGACTCCCTCATACTTACCCTTGGTCCCTAAAATTTTTTCTTTTATCCTCTTTATACAATTGTCAAAAAATTATCTCTGCATTTCTACTGGTCAGGTCTCCTGAATGTACTGCCTTTATTTCCAATTCTAATAACCAGGTCTTCTCAACAGAAGGTCTAAAAGAGAATGTTAATGGCCTGAGGCATCCACTTTATGTAATAAATTAACTTCTCATTGATGTATCAGGAATGTACTAGCTATAAATCACCCTTGAGAAAACAGTCACTCAAAATCATTTTCCGTAGGGCTTTTGGAATTTTGGCTGGTATGCTCTCCAACCACAGCTCCCATGTACATCTACCAGCTGCCAGCTTGCCACTTCTGATTACCGCTACAACTCTGTCTCCCTATTAGCCATTACTTAATGATTTACCTAGACCCACTTCTTAAAACTGCATGTCTTAAATATGCAAAAGACAAAATATCTTTTCATATGTTTTGGCTTGTATTTATCTCTGTCTTGATTATTCATGTTTTTTGTCCATGTTTTCATTAGATTAGTAATCCTTTTCTAATTGTTTGGTAAGAGTTTGTTGCATTCTAAGAAATTAGCTTTTGATCTGCTATGTTTCTCCCCATTTGTTGGTGGGGAAGTTGTTCATGGTACATTAAACAGGTGATTTTAAAAGTTTGATATATGATTTTCTTAATCTTCATTATGATTTTTTAGGTAGTTTCTGACTCTAAGGTCAACAGATCCATCTTCCTCTTCACATCTGGTATAAGCAGTATGTAATAATATGTAATTGTTTTTTTGTTTTTGTTTTTGTTTTTTTTTAAAGATTTTATTTATTTATTTGACAGAGATAGAGACAGCCAGTGAGAGAGGGAACACAAAGCAGGGGGAGTGGGAGAGGAAGAAGCAGGCTCATAGCAGAGGAGCCCGATGTGGCTCGATCCCACAACGCCAGGATCACGCCCTGAGCCGAAGGCAGACGCTTAACCGCTGTGCCACCCAGGCGCCCCTAATATGTAATTGTTAAAAACATTGCTTCTTATTTATTTACTTATTATTTTTTTAAAAATGCTACTTCTTAAAGTTTCCTTTCTTTTGCTATGTGGAAAGAAACATTAAAATTTCTAAATGATACTCATTTTTATCTAAAATAAACTCTAGAATAAACTCCACTAAAATTTACTTAAAGTAGTAGTACAATGTGTAATTTATTAGGAAATATAAATATTAGGTCAAATAACTCAATTGTTTTTTAATACTTAAACATTTTACTATTTTAATATATAAAATAACATATGTATATGTGTGTGTATACAGTATTTTACTTTAAACTACACTCTCATGTATCCCTGTTCAATTTTTTCATAGCATTTATCATTAAAACTTATTTATTTTGCTCATTGTTTTTCTCATGAAAATGTAAGCTCCTTGAGGGCAAGGAGAGTTGTTCATTTTGTTCATTGCTGTATCCAAAACTTAGTAAATTAATAGAATGAGTAAGTGAATGAATGAATGAATGAATGAACAGAAACGTATGTTACACTAACCGCTCTCCAGGTTAATATCATTTAGATTTTTCGCCATTGAACTGATTTGGTTAACCTTATTTTTCCACCTCAGTGACAGTAACTGAGGCTAAAATTCCCAAACAGAACTATACCAATACATTGTTTTAATATCTTTGCATAATGTTATTATTATGTCTGTAGTTAGGAAAGCATATTTAATTTTCGTTCCTTTTTTTCTCAAATATAATGAATAAATAGGATACATTTCCTCTCTTGTGTACTTTGAAATACAGCATACAACTGAATATAGAATACTAGAAGGAAGGATGAAGAATCCAACTTCATTTTTTATAGACGGGAGGCCTGGGCCATGTATTTTTTACATAATATCTCAAAAATAGTCTGATAAATGTTTTTACACATAGCCAACTTAAAAAAAAAAAAAGCATTGTTAATATAAGAACCAGAAACAGGGAGATGCTGACATTACAGAATAAAATTTCCATGGAAATACCAGGTAGGTTTGCCAGGTAAGTCACCAGTTTATTAGATAAATTGTTAATATGGTATTATTCACCATGGCAATTAGGTCGGTTTATCCTCAAAAGGCAACTAAGTGTGTATTCAGTGCCTTGTATGTAGCCTACACTTCTTTTCCAAACTCAGGAGAGAAAAAATACATGATGAAAAAAGTAAGGATAAAAACATAAGAATAAAAAAAATATGAGTAAGAAACAGTTTCAAAGAAGTACCAAGGTAATATTCTTTTTCATACTAAAAGTTCCTCAAATCTAGCAATAAATGCATATATGTATGCATTTATTTAATACATACATATATGTATGCATTTATTTAATACATACATATATGTATGCATTTATTTAATACATACATATATGTATATATTTAAATCCATATTTTTTTTCCTTTTTATCTTATGTGTTTTTGTTTTTTTTTTTAAATCTAAGTTTTCCACGCAGGAATCACCTAACTTATGAACACCCAACAGGTTATATTTTTTTCTTTATAAAGAACCAAACTTGGAAGAGTAAATATTAATGAGATGAATATTTTATAAGAAAACAGTCATAAATACAATAAAATAAATGTTTAATACTAGATAGTGAAAATTACATAAATTGTTTTGTTGGCATTTAGAATTATATAAAAAATTCTAGAAATCTAGATTATTTCTAGGTAGCATATGAATTATGGAGGTGGAGAATCTTACTGTTTTTAAACACAAGATTAGCTTTTTTGATGTTATAATAAGGCCTGGAGGTAATATAATTTTTATCCCACAACTTTAAGTAGAATTTCAGTAGGATTTCTTTTAATGATATTGGGTACTCCTCAAAACTGTCATTTTTGTGAAGATACCTGCACTAGAAAGGTGTCTGGACATTTAATTCAACCATTTAGTCAATCATTCATTCATTCATTCATTCATTCATGAGAGCAAGTGCCATGCATGTGTGCATGCAGGGGCAGGCAGATGGAGAGGAAAAGAGAATCTTAAGTAGGTTCCATGCTGGGCATGGAGCCTGACGTGGGGCTAGATCTCATCACCCTGAGATCATGACCTGAGCTGAAATCAAGAGTTGGATACTTAACCGAATGAGCCACCCAGATGCCCCTAGACCTTTCACAATCTGATTGAAATTTTAAGTGGCTGGATACTTTTAAGTAATTCCTTTGATCTTCTAACTCACCTCCCCAGGCTGGCCTTGGTAAGTGGTTTGGCTCAAGTTGTGTTTCATATGAAGCACTCTTCAGTTAAAGAAGGCACGGCTACCCAAAAGCCATTTTTATAACGAACTTGCTCAACTCAGTTCTGCAACATTATCCATTCATTCAAATTTATTCTGAGCACCTGTATTCCTGAGACTAAAAGAGGGCTCTCATGTCTGGCCTACATGAACGAGCACATTGGGACAAGTGTTACAAAGAGAATAAAATGATGTGGAGTGGTAGGCTGACTGTGAGGGGGCGACAGAGCTGTTACTGTTAGAGTGGTCAGAAAAAAATCCCTGAAGTACTGACAGATGAGCTGGCCAGAATGATGAGGAGCCAGCCACTTGGCATTGGGAGGAAAGGGATGTATATTCTAGGCAGCAGGAAGAACGACTGCAAAGACCCCAAGTCGGGAATGAGTTTGGTATATCTGAGGAACTAAATGACCAGTGGTGCCACAACACAGTGAGTAAAGCAATATGTAATAAGAGAGGACACAACTCCAAATCTTGTAAAATGCATCCTGTTTCCTCTATTAGGATCTCAAGAACCTGTCTCCTCCATGTCAGCCCCATGATGACTTTAGTTCTGACCCTAATAGCCTGCAGCTGAAATTACTGCAATAGCATTTGCACACATTGTTTATTGCCTGAGATACACTTCCCTTCATTTTCTGTTTGACTTTAAAACTTTAACACTCGGTCCAATTATTATCGCCTCAGAAAAACCTTTCCTGATCCATCCACTTTGACTGTGTTGGGTTCCCCCTTCTGTGTTCCTAGCATCCTGTGCCTGCTTCTCAGCATTTACCACACTGAATTGCCATTATGTTTATCTACTTTCCCTTTATACTGCGAGCTCCTTTAGGAAACAGAGGGTATAATTTACCTTAGCTCTTGAAAGCTAACAAATATCTTCTATTTACCACTCCATCCTCAGTGCTCAGCTTTGGCGGGGGGTAGTGAGGAGCAGAGGGAGCGTGAGAGAGGGAATCTTAAGCAGACTCCACGCCCAGCACCAACACGGGGTTCCATCTCACGACCCCTGAGATCATGACCTAAGCTGAAATCAAGACTCAGCCACTTAACCAACTGAACCACCAGGGCGTCCCCCGGTGCTTAGCCTTTTATTGAATGAACATATGATTTTTATGAGACTCTACATCAAACTTCTAAGATTCTCAGTTCAAATTCCAAATGTAAATTATGATTCTTTAATTTGAATAGTCCAACAGAAATCTATACAACTATGATCTCATATTTGGTGTCAAATTGTTCACTTTTCACATAAAAGCTTAGATTTTGCTGATTATGTGCTATTATAATAGGTTTATCTGCACACATGGTCAGAGTGGAAAGCAAACTGTGGAGCATACTCGAAAAGTAATTATGAATTCCTAGTTCTACTAAGTTTTTTGAGCCATCAAATCAGAATGGAATAATCAAAAACACAAATTTCTAAGGGCTGAAAAGCAATAAAGAAAATTTAAAATATAGGGAGATGAATTAAAAGCACTCTTCTAATCAGGTAATGCTATAGTTTCGAACAATGCTTCTCAAACTATCTGTGGTCAAGAACTATTTAAAAAATTTTTCAATTCATTGAAAATCCATGTTTTGTAAGAAAAACAACTAAATGTGTACACAGAAGTTGTGGTAATGTCAAATGATATCAAGCTTCCATACTCTCACTTTTGATTTCTGTATGATATTTTGTCTCAGAGAGTTAGCAGACTGGAACCATTCATGCACCATACTTTGACTAGTACTAGTCTAGAGAACATAAAGTTGAACCTTCTAAGGATACTGCTTTGACCTACCCTATCATCATCAGGGAGAAATGTGAGGATGTAGTTGAAGACCTCACTGCAAGGCCCCATACTCTCTCACACTCAAGTTACATCAGAAGCCATGGAATTCTTTAGCTGGGCATGTTTGATAAGAGACATACTGCTTAGTTACGACAAGTTTTACCAGGGACCTTCCTGAGTAAACAGGAAAATAACAGGGTACCATAAGTCATTATGATAATGAACTGAATAAAGAGAAGCACAATGGGTCATAACCCAAGCTTTGGAAGAAGATATCTATGTTCAGATCCTAGCTCTATTACTTTGTACCTATGAGGACTGAACAATTTACTTTAATTTTAATGATCTGAGCCTCAGTTTTCTCTTCTGTAATATCCACCTCATAGAGTTATTGTAAAGATTAAGTGACATTACATATTTTCCTAAACAGTGTTAAGATCAAGTGATACGGGGCGCCTGGGTGGCTCAGTCATTAAGCATCTGCCTTCGGCTCAGGGCGTGATCCTGGAGTTCTGGGATCGAGCCCCACGTCAGGCTCTTCTGCTGGGAGCCTGCTTCTTTCTCTCCCACTCCTCCTGCTTGTGTTCCCTCTCTCACTGGCTGTCTCTCTGTCAAATGAATAAATAAAATCTTAAAAAAAAAAATTAAAAAAAAAAAAAAGATCAAATTCCATGACCACAAGGGGATACCATAAAACCTAAACCTGGACTTCATCAAATTAGAATTTGTAGCCTAGAAGTAATCTATGAAGCTCTCTAGTCCTCTGAGTAGCTAGGGTAACTTACAAGTTATCCAGCCTATTAAAGAGACACAGACAGAATCTCCTCTCAGATCACATTAATATGATTACTTGTATTGAGTATGATTTAATGTTAAATTTATGAAGATGATCTGATAAACTAGCACATTTAAAAGAGAAACCTGGCTGGCTCAGTTGGTAGAACATGCGACTCTTGATCTCAGAATTGTGAGCTCAAGCCCTACACTGTATGTAGAGATTACTTAAAAAAAATAAAATCCTTAAAAGAAAGAAAGAAAGAAAGAAAGAAAGAAAGAAAGAAAGAAAGAAAGAAAGAAAGAAAGAAAGAAAAAAAGAAATCAGTTCTTCGCAAACTAAGTGTCTTGTGACTCATTAGGACGATTCTATCCTAACCCATCTTAACTGTGAGAGTGGTCAGTGTACTGATAAACAACTCCATCTCTGGAGTCAACCTGAGCCCAAATTCCAGCTCTGCTACTCTGTAAGCCAAGTTAACTTAAGCTAAGCTTTATTATTTGTATCTCTAAATGGAGATGATAAAAGTGCCTATTTCACAGTGTTGTTTTGAGAATTATGGAAGGTAATGCATTCAAACTGCATAGAATACCTGGCTTATAAAAGGCAAATAATGGATGTTCACCTGGTTTTTTTCTTCTTGGTGCTTGGAAGCCAAGCCATCTAAGTAAGAGTTTTGAGCTCCAAAGACAAGAAGCCAGTTTCATCTCAAGTAAGGCTATGAGAATTATTAGGACAATACAAAAAGGAACCACTTCTGCTTCTGAAAGTGGGCATGCTATCTGAATGAGTCTCTCTTCTGGTTGCTATGGCTTACCATGAACTGGGATGGAGAGAGAATGAGTATGGGACATTTGTTGACTCTAATACATTGGTGGCAAGAATATAAAAAGAGAAAGCTCCATGCATGATAGACGATGACAATATAAACATATTTATTGATGTAAAGACTAGTTTCTAAAATACTATTCTCAATGGTCAACATATGTGACTAAACTGAAGGTGAGTTTCTTCATCACAGTTTTATCAGATAGTTTTGCAGAGCAATTGCTGCTGAATATGATCTTGGAGATTGGTGGTTAATGTGAACAGAGAGTAGGTTTCATTAAAAAGGAAGTAAAGTCATTAAGAGTACAGACTTAATTAAATCTGGGGTCTTCCGCTTATGACTTGTATGACTTTGGGCAAGTCACTCAACGTCTCCGTTTCAGTTTCCGCCTCTGTAAGACAAAGGTAATCATACCTGCCTCATAGAGTGGTTGCTAAGATTAAATAAATGAAGATGTATAAAGTACTCAGAATAGTGTCTGGCACACAGTAAGCGCAGCGTAAGTGTTATTATGGATTATTACACAGACACAGTTATCTAAGAAAAATCTATAGTTGAGAAGGAAAAAAATATATGAGAGTAAGTCTGTTCTGGGAAAAAATCTTTCTGCATGAAGGAGTTTGTTTTTGGGCTTCAGAGAGTTAGGATTCTCTCAGTGGATATTCTAGTAGCAGTGGGGGAAACTCAGTGGAAGCAAGCTTGTGGATGTTACTGAAATAGACTTTTAGATATTTTCAGAACCAGAATATCACAAATGTACCGAGTTTTTATTAGTCTGTTTTTCTTTTTTTAAAAAAATTTTTTTTCTGAGAGAGAGAGAGAGAATGTGTGCATGCCAGCTGGGGAGGGGCAGAGGGGGAGAGAGAAAGAGAGAGAATCACCCTGCACAGAGCCCAACGTGGGGCTCAATCTAACAACCCTGAAATCATGACCTGAGCCAAAATCAAGAGTCAGACAGCTGACTGAGCCACCCAGGCGCCCCTGTGTTTTTTTCATATTCTTATACAGGCAATCCACCTACAGCTCTTAGTGCACATATGAAATTAAAGAAATCATGTACTAAACTAGCTGGAAACAAATTCAGGCACCACAGTTGGGCGGGCAAATTTGCTTACAGATAAACTTAAATATATCATGCATGTACATGTGTGCATACCAAGGGGGGGTGAGCAAACTAGGACATAATCTTTCTCACTTCTAATTGTCCTAGTAATATATGCTTTTATTTTACTAGAAAATAAGTTAGACAAAAATCTTGATTCCATTTTTTGTCAGAGTTTACCTTTCCCTCAGAGTTAAATTACATGTTATTGTTAACCTATAATGGCTAATTCTTCATGGCTACACTTTTCTAAACAACAGCCTATGTTCTTCCTTATATGCAGTAACACTATGCTAGGACAATTAGAAGTAAGACAGGTTATATCCCATGCTTTCACTGAGCTAATATTTAAAGGGCAAGGCATGCATTGAACAAACAATTTCACTATTAATGACAAGCACAAATTCTAGAAGGGAAATACATAGCATACTTTGACACTATATTACCGGGGACCCAACCAAGACAACATGGCCAAAAATCCTCAAAGCAGTGATATTATTGTTAAGCTATAAAGGATGAAAGGGAATCTTTCTGCCTAGAATGATTTTTAAGTAAAAAGAAGAAAATGCAAAAGATCTTGAGGAGGAGAGGAAGGCTCTGCTAATAAAACCTGGCAATTTGCCAACATTTTCTGTTACTAACCTAAATCCTTTTAGCTGGCACCTGCCCAAGACACTTGCTAGGAAAAGGAAAAGGTGAGAGCTGACAAGTTTATTTAAAGGGAGGGTGACTCTGCTGTAGATGCAACAGGGGGTGCAGTAGTTCTCAACATTGGCTACACACTGGAATTCTAGGGAACTATCTCAAGGAAGGAGGCCATGATGAAAAAAGAACCTTTTAATTTACTGCATGTCCTATCCCAGGTGAAAAAAGAAATTGGAAAGCTAGTGAAGATCATTCTCAGAGACTGATTCTATCGATCTATTTAAAGGTATCTACAAATGCATGCAAAAGAGCTAGACTTTTTTTTCATGTCTGATCTTATGGAAGAAAAAATACTGCTGCATGAAGAAAATGGAAACATAAGTATTACCATTTATAAGTATGGAAAACAGGAATAGGTAAAGCACAGAGAAGAAAAAAAAGATCTTCCCTGGACTTTTATCTTTGTTGCTAAAATGAATGGATAATTCAGAAGACAATAAACACTGTTAATTTAAATGTTGAGACAATTCATTTGATGCTGCATTATAAACTAGAAACAGGTTTTTTTCCTGGTTCCCCACAAGCCCTTTTTTTTCTTGCTGTCATTGCTTTTCCTACTTACATTCCTTTGCCGTACTCAAATTATGGCCAAAAAAAAAAAAAAAATCAATTGGTAGTAGGAAGTTTCCTAGAAACAATAAGAGCAATGACTTATAGGCACTCTGTAAAATGTTTTCAATACATGACTGTCTCACTTAAATCATCACAATGACCTTCTGACCTATTATCATATTCATGTCATAAGTGAGGAAACTGAAGTACAAAGACATTAAGTAACTCTATGCCAAAGGTTACACAGTGAGGTGCCACAGTCAATTAAACAGATGTCATTCCTTTTGGAGTTCATTCAACCTCTTTTCAGAACACAATATATCTTCTGAATCCCAGAGGAAGATTAATGAGGATCAAGGACAAATAACAGCTATCTTAACAATTCCTCAGCCTACTGTCTTTTCTCAAATGAGAATAGGGCTGAAATGATTATGATTAGAAGAAGGGCAAATTACAAAGGGAAGTGGGCCAGTTATAACAACCAGTGGTCATAAACTGGTATACAGAAACATACATCAGTGGTTCTAAACTTCCATGCATCAGAATCTCCTATGGGTCTAATTAAAACACAGACTGGTTGGCTCCAGCCACAGATAGAGTGTCTGATTCAGAAGGTCTGGGATGGAGTCCGAAAACTTGCATTTCTAACAAGTTCTCTGCTAATGCTGCTGGCCCAAGGACCACAATCTGGGAACCGATGCACTAGATACTATGTAAATTCACTCTCTTACACAGCTATAGTAAACAAAACCACACACTTTTCCCAGGGAACTAGAATACAAATAAAAGGCTTCTTTTAGGGCTAATGAAATGTGACATTTTCAAAGAAACATTCATAACTTTTTTCTTTTATTATATTTTTAAACAGTTGGTACATATAAAAAATATAAAATACAACTGACAAAACTCCTTTAGTGTTAAACTGTATGTATTTTTGTAATTGCTGAATATTCTTATGAGATTCAATTTTTGAAGAATACATCTATCTTTCATAATTAACACAGACAGCATAAATCGGTTAAGTTTTAAATATTTTTTTCACTGCTTATGCCACAATTTTCAGTAGTGAATAAATAACACTGTTACTGAAGACTAATCTAACAGAATGTATAACATTTGACAAGAAAGATTATTCAAATTTTCCAAGATACGTTACAAAACCACTAAAGACAAAGAGAATACAAAGAAATACTTTATCTTAAACTTACCAATTTTAGTTATTTTGTTAAATAAAGAATGCATAAAATTTAAGACCAAGCTAGACCATTCTAAAGCAGGCTTTACAACACAATGATAAAATAGCCTCTAGTGCTATTTGAGTAATTATATAAAATGAATATTGGCAATGAAGTAAAATCTTACCCAGATCTAGTCGTTTTGAATTCCACCTTGAGGATAGGTTTGCATGGTTCTGGCTTCTTCCCATCCTTTAATTGTTTTCCTAGAATATATTTTCCTGCATTAAATTCTAAAATTCTAAGTTACTCTAAATTCTTATATTGATGGTTTATATATAAAATGAAAGTAAAATATAATGAAATACACCATGAAACATTTTAAAATGATTTTGAAAGAAGTATTTAATATAAAATATTTAAAATAATCAAGTAAATTTACTGTTTGAAATTCAGTGCTGAAAAGTAAATGAGTAACTCAGTAATGACATTTATGTGACAAAATTCTTATAAAAGAAATTGATAGCCTTCCCAATGTTCTTAATTGCAGATAAGCAAGCAGAATTTTAATTTTCTAAATGAATTCAAGTTTTAAAATAGCTAGATCTGAGAAAAACAAATCTAAATCATGTTTTTCTCCCAAGTGAGACAGTTGCAAAATTAAACCCTATGCTAATAACTTCATTTATATTTATTCTCTTAAAGTAAAATCCATCCATTGTAATGCCCAAAGACTGCTAAAATAAAGCAACCTCTATAAAATGTCAGAAACTCATAAAGAATTTTATTATTTAAAAAAAGTTTGATTTCTGCTATTTCTACATGTTCATTGTTAGAAACAACTCAGAAAAATAAAACATATCTTCATTTTTAGAGATTAATTGTTCTCAATATTAATATATTATTTCTGGAGATCCCAGACACATGCCCCTATCCCAATACTTCTTTCCAAGCTTTCCCCCCCATAATACACCTAGCTCATCCTAATAAACTTTTGTTTAAATTTCATTGTTTGTTGTTTGACTCACCAAGAAGAATGTAAATTCCGTGAAAGCAAAGGTTTTTAAGTGTATATGTGCTTTCTGTTGATATATCCCTGGTGACGAACATTGTTTGACATATCAGTGGGTGCTCAGTAGCTATTTAATAAATGAGTAAAAAATTAATGATTTTTCCTTAGGATTAATGCTTAGGAAAAGTGATATCTGGGTCAAACTGTATTCCAAACAGGTTGTTCCAATTCATACTTCCATTTGCTGTGTAAGACCACAGTTTGCCACATTCTTCCCAAACAATGCTATTTTTTTGTTGTTTTTAAGTGGAAAGGGTATCTAATTTTAATTTGTATTGTTTTTATCTCTAATAATATTCTTCGACTTTCTGGTCATCTGTATTCTTCTTTTAAAAATAGCTTATGTGCTTTACCTATGCTTGTATGTTATCTTCTTAACATTTAAAAATACATTTTATATTCAAAGGTCATTAATACTGCATCCATCATATGTTACAAACATCTTTCCTAGCACCATTTATGACTGAATTATTAGAAAAATTTTTAAACTGCACAGAACTATACATTTAAATAATGAAGTCTTCATCAGTCTTAATGTTTCCAGTTAAGAAAACTTAAAATCCTAAAATGTCAATTCTCAAATTCATAAATTTAATATAATTAGAATTCCAACAGCTTTTGCAAAAAATTACCTTAGAGCTCACATGGTAGACTACCTATGAATAGTGAAGGAAACTAGGAAAGGAAATGGACTTCCAGAATGGCAAAGTAAGTACCTCTGTAAACCCAAAAGGACCTCTCCCACAAAAACTGAAATACTAGCAAAACAACTAAAGTTAGCCACTTCAGAACTCTGGAAATAAACTGAAGCCACAAAACAAGTGGAACATTGTCTACCCAATAGAAATGACTGAACGAACCTCGGTAAGACAGGGAGGACTAGAACAGTCTGATAAGTGTTAGTCCCATCCTCCTCATTCCCCAGCTAGGTGGCTAGGCAGACATGAAAATGCAATAGTATCAGCCAACGAAGAGGGCTGACATTTTTTTTGCAATTCTGTTAAAACCAGCTTCCCTAGACCAGAATCAGTATTTTGTCCCAAAGCAGCTCCCTGGAAACCTCTGTTCCCAGGGTGTTGGGCAACTTCATTTGACACAGACATCAGCTCAGAGGGACAGAAGGCCTTACACTTGCAGGGCATCACAGAAATAATAGCAATCTGCTGGCAGTGTCACAGCTGCCTAAGGCTGTGGTTTCAGGTGAGTCAAATAAAAGCCTGGGCAAGAATTAAAAGACAATCCTGAAAAACTGAACACACTCCAAGGTTGCACACATGTGCAAGGTCATGTGCATGCCCAGAAAATACCTGAGAAAAAAGAAAGCCCCAGTCATTCCTCTCTGGTCGACTTTGAAACCTTGAGAAAAGAGGAAGTTTAAAAAAAAAAAAAAAAGCAAAATACAGAAAGTGAAATGGGCTGCAACATCTACTGCTGGAGGGATCGCTGTCAAAGAGGTCCTCATACATGACTGAAAGAAATGTGCAAAGGATACGGTCTCTTTGGAAGGCAGTCTGCGAATATTAATTAAAAATAGAAATACTTAAAACTCTAATTCTTAGGAAGAGCAATTCCACTCCTAAGCATTTATTCCATAGAAACAAAAGGACCAATGCCTATCAAATATGTACAAGACGGTAATGACAGCATAACTTGTAGTGATCAATAACTGAAAATAAAGTGAATGCTCATTATGTTGGAATGGCTGAACACTTTGTGAAAAACTGGGAACAAAACTGGCTATTACACAGCCATGAAAATGAAGGAATTAGAGCTAAGCCAGATGACATGAAGGGACTTTCCTCAAGTAGAGTGGATTAAGAAAACATACAAAAAAGATTAATATAATTCCATTTTACGCACAACAATGGCAAAACCACTCATATTTACATATGTGTGTACTTATATAATTTTAGAAATATATTTTTGAAGAACACCTGTAAGATTTTTGACATAGTGTACCTGGTCACTGGGCTGCTAACGTGGGGGAAGGCTGAGGGAGAAGGGACCGGTAAGATATGATTCCATTTATGAATAATATGTATGTATTTGTATGAAAAAAAGCTATCAGCCCTTTTTTGTCATTCCCCTCCTTGTTTTCACACTTATTGGGAAGTTCTTTCCCACATCAAAATCATTTTTTTTTTTTGCAATTTCTTAAAATTGCTTTATAGTTTCACTTATTACATTTAATTATTTTCTGAAGTATATTTTGGCATAGGGAAGGTATTTTTCCTCTAATAATTTCAAAGCTATTTTTATAGTTCTATTGAGCTATGACTGCCAGACAATAACGTGCACTTATTTAAAACGTACAATCTGAAGAGCTGTGACAGAGGTATGCTATTTGTTGAACCATCACTGCTTTCCCCACTGATACAGTATTTTCAAATTTATTACATTAAATTTTTATAAATACACCCCTGTCAACTGATCTTAGAGCATCTAATCCTGCCTCAAGAACCCAGGGGATCATCTCTTCCCCCATTTTGTACGAAATGACAGTGCAATGAAACTTGAACCTCTAATTAAATTGGCATCCTAATTTACAAAAATCCAGTGGCCAGTGATAGAGTTTAAGTCGAACACCAAACCAAAGGACTGGAGAGGACTGCTGGACTGCTGCACTGCTGGGAGAGAAGACTGGTTTGTTGGCGGGGAGCAGGGGGAAGGAAATTGAGAAAAAAAGAAAGGCAGGGAAAAAAGAGACCTAAATCTGAAAAGTAGTCCCTCACACTGTACAAGAAACATAGAATTTCAACCACTATTTCAATCTGTTCAGAAATATGTGAGCTTTCAGTAAAGAATTTAAATGTTTGCTCTGAAGGCCAGCATCAGGCTTTTATTCTCCTTCTACCACCCAAAGCTCTAATGGGAATGCCAGACTGATATAACCTGAGATTACAGACACAAATTTTACATTTATTTTCACAAGTCATTTTTTGTATACATTTTGCTTCATGAAGTAAACAATTATTCAGTTATAACTCAATTTAACTTACTCCAATATTTACCACAATCTTTCAGTGGCTAGAACAATTTTTAAAGGGCAATGGGTAGTATATCTACTGAATCTTTACAAGTTTGAGCTTATATATCACACATAAAACCTGGCTAGGTACAAAATTCTTAGCTTTTGTCTTGCTCAATAGTCTTCTATGTTTCTCTCCCATGTCCAGTATTTAAACTTAAAGTTTAAAGCCAGTCTGATTTTTCTTTGTAAGTAAAATTTTTTCCCACCCCCTACAAGGATGCTAACAGAGTAGTTTTATTATCTCTGTAAATCAAAAATGTTGCAGTTTTTACAGTGATCTTGTCTTCAAGAGTCTTGCTTGGAAATTAATGAGTCCTTTTGATTGCATAATCTGATTTTTTTTCAACTCAGATTTTTAAAATTATGTCACCAACTATTGCTTACATTCCAGAAAGGCAAATTTATTCCTCTGTAATCCTAGACAAACCATTTTCTAAATTAAAATAAGTAATAAGGCACTTGCTAAGATTTTTATGAAGCACATGTAAATTAAAGGATGTTTAGAAGATCAGTTGATTTCACCACTAGATGTCATTTTACTTCTTACTTGCTGTCACCTGAGCAGCAAAACCTGTGCTTATTCAACTGGTGCTTGTTTAAATACCTGTGAACTACCTTGATAAGTCGTTGAAAAGACCTGGTTAATTATAAAACAACTTAATAAATCATACATACCTCCAAGTCACATCTGATTTTTTATCTTTTACTATGCCCTGCTTCCCATTCCTGAAACCACCCAGTCACAAAAATGGCCTCAGTCCTCTTGATTAAATTCCAGAATTGTATTCATGTATGTCCATTTCTTCCCATTTGCTGTCACAATTGAAATCTTCATTATTTATTGTTTACAAAAGCTTCTTAATTTGTCTCCCTCTTCTGCCCCCAGCTCACCTAATATACTACCATCAAAGTACTATTTCCAAAATATAAATTTTATGTTTCTCATTGTAAAATCATTTAGGTCTCCATCACGAAGTCCAAACTCTTTAGCATGCTACAATGTATATTCTTGCCTCTATATGCAGTTCTGCCTTTGTTTCCTGCATCTTGACTGAAGGTATTTTAAACTCTGGCCATATTAAACTTGTAGCAGTTTTCCAAGAATACCCTGCCTTTGATTATGTCTCTGTATCTTCTGACTAAAATAACCTTGCTCTGCTCTTTCCCATCTTATCACACCCCACTCATCCTTTAAGACCAAGCTCATATAACTTGAATTTGTGAAATCTTCCTACACCCTTCATCCAAAAACATACTAAGTCTGTTTCCATAGTATATCCTGTATGCTTTATCAGCACTTATAATATGTATTTTAGTAATCCATTAATAGATCATTTTCATTCACTGGATTCTGAGTTCTTCAAGGGAAATATACTTCCAGTATTTAATCTCTCGTACATAGGGAGTGATCAATAAATGTCTATTGAATGAATGAATGAATGAATGAATGAAGATGCATCAAAAATGAGTGAGGATCACTGACAAAAACAAGTGTTTCCTTTGTTTTTGATTTTGATATTTAGAATGTAGAACACACTTTCTAACTGATAGAGTTGTTACACAGCGATTACGTTTTCAGCCTAGAGCTGGCTATCCAGTAGGTAGCCACCACTCACACATGGCTATAGAGCACTTAAAATGTGTCTGGTCCAAGATGTGGCATAAGTATAAAGTACACAGTAGGTTTCAAAGAGTGCAAAAAAAGGATGTGAAATATATCAAGTTTGTAAGTTGACTGCATGTTTAAACGATATTTTGAATTACACATTAAAACTAATTTTACCTTTTGAAACTGCTATTCATAGAGCTATTAGCAAATTTATAATTACATATGCAGTTTGCATTATATTTCTATTGAACAGTTCTATTCCAGAAAATAAGTGACAAACTGGAGAATGACATTGTTAATAATACTACTCCAAAATGAGGAGAGTGTTCTTTCTTTAGTAAGTACAAATACAGAGTTAATTTACAGCTGGACTAGACACACCTGGACACCTGGTTTTTGACCCTTGGCCAAGGGCAGTGGGATTTATGATATGCTTGTTCAAGATGCCAAACTCCCAAACTCCCCCAGTGACCCCGAGTATAACAGTTTTACTGATGGTTGGCAACTGGCTTACTTGGCATGACAAGATGGGCTTGATCACTGAAACGGTAAACTGAGTTCCTCGGAAGCTAGATCTTGGTGTTTGGAGCTGAATACTCGGCACAATCCTTGTATACATGTGCCTGTGGGAGCCTGCATGTGGGATGCCTCTCAGAATGCTTATCTGTATTGTGTTTCTCCTGCTGCAGGACATCCTTTGTCTTTAAATAAAAGTTTTCTTTGCGTATGTTCTGTAGAGTCTGATAAGTCCTTTCAAATTCATAAACTGAGGAAAACTTTGTAATGAACTATATAAAGAACTGCAGTATGGTTTTATTATTTATTGAATGTTTTATGCTCAGGTGAATCTTAAAAGTAGGTTAAGAGAAATTTTTGTATGTCACATCCGTAAAATATTACACTGACTTTTACTTACGTAAATTTTTTTCTTCAGTGACACTTTAATAGAGTTAAAGTTCCCCAATCTTGGTTTATTCCTTAATAAGTAGATTGATCATACTGATGAATAAGCTCCAGAAACTAAATTTTAAACTGGCATTTCCTACAATGGACACCTATTGATTTTGACCATCTTTCACTCCATTTCCTTGAATCATCTGATGCTGATGAAGACGACAATCAGAAAAATCTCACTCTTACACACACATACCCAGGGTTACAGGGGAGATCCTGTGGTGCCCTGAGCCAGCAAATCGCTGAACCATGATGATTGCTTCAGGGTAAATGCATGACCCATGCCAGGACTATCAAGCTCTTCCCTCCTAAATTATGGAAGTTTGTTTGTCAGAGGAGAGAAACGGGTCAAAAAGAGAGAAGCAGAACTCAGCCCTAGGCTTACCACACAGAAATACAAAATTTGCGGCCCACCAAGATGAAATGACTTTGCAGTCAATAGATGGAACAGATCCTGCTTAATTTCTACATGTTCACAAAACTTTATACCTTAAAAATCACCTTGTTCAATCCTGACATTTTACAGATGATGAAACTAAAGTCCCAGAGTACGGTAATTATCTCCATAAAGTAGTTCTACACATAGCAAAGCTAGTTACATTCCGGGTTGTCTCACTGCCAGGGAAATGCTCTCTGATAGTCATAAAACCCAGATTAAAGGGAGGTATCACTATTTGAGCTAGTAAAAAAAAAAAATCATCTGTTAAGTATTTCAGACACACAAAAACTTTCTGAGAAAATATAACTATCAACCAATTTTATATGCATTGTAAAATTATCCAATATAATATCAAAAAATTATCTTAAATGAATCAAATCATTTCCTTTGCTGGCTATTTTATCATCAGTATCTAGATAACTACTCTGCCCCTCAGAATAAGAGTTTGCTGTCAAACAACTTAAGCAATGAAAGATGTTATCCAAGGATAAACTGAACACAGCTAACAAATCTGGAGAACTGTCTTATGATTCAATTACAGTTCAAGGCCATCATTCCTCAAAGTGTATTTCATAGAGGACTAGAGAATCACAAAATGTTTTCTGAATAAAAGACATTAAAGTCAAATAAATTGGTGAAAAGCCACACAAAATAAATGTATATATAAAACAGTATAAATAATATTTATATATGTATGTATACATATATGTATATATATCCTCCCTCTTAGAAATTCATAGTACACATTAAAAGTTAAGAAGTCTTACACTGAAGAATATGATCCACTTTAATTCAGGATTTCCAAATCTTTGACTATAACGTGGCTTTTCACCGAAAAGCTCATTAATAACACAAAAAATTCATATCTGAAATATATAACACTAACAATCTTTTGGTTGTACCCTACCAAATAAATAACATACTCAGATTTATATTTATTATGATCAACATACGTATAGCACATCACAATTTTCAGGTACTTCCACTTACATTTTGCTTATTTCATCCAGGATGTAGAACAGTGCCTGTTACATGGTAGATCCAATATTTGTTGAATAAATAAAAATAATCTCTACAACAACCACATGAGAAGACTAAATTTAACTATTATCTCCATTTATAGATGAGAAGGCTGAAGTTCGGAAAAGTTAACTGACTTCCCAAAGGTCACAGACCCAGATACTATGGAACCAGGACTTGACCGCAAGTCTTCTGGTTTTAAACCCCCATGTTAGGCTGATGTCACATTATGTTTTCCGAACAGATTATTCAAGGACATCTTAAATTATTCTTAACACTGAACATCACATAATGAAGTACTGGTAGGAGTCTTAAAGTACTATCAGTTCCTAGCTATCGAGGTAATACAAAGTTTTTTTAAGAAGATACTCAAACAACCATTAAATGGGTTTAAATAAGAAAAAAACCCAAAATGGAAAAAATTTTAAGTCTAGTATATTTAAAGTAATTTACCATAACTGCCAAAAAGTAAAAGCAAGAGGCCACAACAGAAGATAGTAATGAGAATACAAACTTCAATCCATCAAAGCAGACATTTAGTATACCAAAATTATATACCATAAGTCTGGTTATATATGGAATATATGACACCTTGTCATGGCACGAAAAACACATTTTTGTACTTTAATGTGTAAAAATGCACTTAGTTTTGTCACTGAAATCAGCTATCAACATAAATTTAACTCTGGTAGGTTACCTACCGCTAAAAATAAGCAGTAAACATTACTACTATCAAAAATAATTCATATTTTATAAATAAAGAGTACATCTGATCATCTACATTTTTAGACTGCTATAATATGCAATAAATGCCATCCTACTTAACACCTGCCACAGAAAAAACTTATTTACATTTTGTTTGGATTCTAACTTAGAAAAAAAAAAACATACTAAATCAAATATTCTTTGTTTGTTTAAAAGTAATTTTAGCTAGTGACCCTCTTTTGCTAAGATACAATAAACTCTGTAGAAACTCACTTATACCACTTCTCAAAGTTTGTTCCCAAAGATCTAAGTTTTTGATAATATAAAAAGGGATCAAGATTAAATAGAGAAGATACCATTTGACAATTACCATAATAAAAGTTACCCAGCCAAGAAACAACAACAGGTGCTAAAACCTGAGGATAAAAGTTTGAGGAGGAACAGTATGTTGATAGAGTCTCAAAGTACTTCCTTCAAATCCAACTATTTATTGATTATAAATAGAAATCAAAAATAGTTATTAATTTCAAAGGAAAAAGAACACTGCAATAGATCTAACAGACAGAAGTTTAAGCAAGGGATCAAGGTATAAGACACCATCAATTTGGACAAATCAAGCACAAGTTCCACTTGAGAGGCAGCAAAAAGAATGCATCAATTGTTTTAAGATATTCCAAACCTGAATCTAAGCATGAAAAAACATCAGACAAAACCAAATGCAGGCACATTCTATGAAATAACTGACCTAGAATATTCAAAATTTGTCAGTTATAAAAATTAAGAAAAGGCTCAAGAACTGTTTCAGTTTCAAACAGGACAATTAAATGTAATCTGCGTATAGACCCTTTTGATATGAGGCAAAACTTGGTGATACAGGATAATGTTCTTGTTTGTAAAAAATAGATATTGGAATATTTTCGGGTGAGTGAGCAATATGTCAGCAATTTTCTCTCAAGTGATTCAAAAGAAAAAAAAAGTACCATTCTTATAAAAATAGATAAAAATTTAGATAGACTTAAAACTGCAAAGCCAATGTTGTATATCTCTACTGCCTTTGATACTAGGTTCATTTTCTCTGAATTTGAAATGAAAGTTTTTAAGACCAATCATCTACTTTTTTGGTTTTCAGGATTCTTAGGTTCTAGAGGTCTTAGGAAATTCTAAAATTTATGGTAATTCTCAGGTGTATCGCCAAGGATGAAAGAATGAAAAAGAATAAAGAATGAAAGTATATTAAGAAAAACTGAAACCTCAATCATAAGGGCTATCTATCCTCTGGATGCATTCATAAATAGACCCATAGCGAATTTAAAATAAGGGCTTTTCCAGATGACTACTACTACAAAGCAATGGTAAAGTATACCACAATTTATGAATTACTATTTTTTCTAAAAAACAACTCTAAAAACCCATCCTGCCACAGATAGATAAATCTTTAATTTTACTATTTAATTTCTACATTGCAATAATTCAGAATGGACCAATACTTTTTTAAAGTGGGCACTGATAATTTTAAAGCAAACAATGAAATATTAGCAATACCAAGGATATTCTTCAATAGACTACCAATGTAAAGAACAGTTCCTTTAATCTCCCTAAATCCACTGGTTAAGAGTCTCTTAGGGTTTTTGGAGAATGCAGATTAATAAAGAAATGCAAATTCCTAAACTTCATCTAAAACTCAAGGAAGGCCTTCATAATCTGTTCATAAACACCCTAATAAAACTTAAGAGGTTTTATAAATAGCTCTTGCGTAGAAAAGAACAAGCAAGCTTGAGACTGCTATCCCTAGAAAGGTTGGCTTGCAAGGTTAGCTCTTGGTTGGCATCTGGTAACTAGCTTTCAAGATGGTTTCCACCATTCCCAGACTGATAAGGGTGGCACACTGTGCCTAAACTGTTTGTATGAACAAAACAATTCATGATGAATCCCTGATTTCCTTCCGGACATCTGAAATTTTGGTGTATGCTACAAGTAGATAGTGCCTATGGACTGATTCCAATAAAAACTCTGGGCTCCTGGTCTCAAATGAGCTTCCACAATAGACAACATTTCACACATCTGGCAATAACTCATTGCTAGAGGAAGTAAGCATGTCTTGTGTCACTCTATTGGGAAAGGACCATTGGAAGCTTGAGTCTGGCTTCCTCCAGACTTCATCCTATGTACATTTTTCCTTTGCTGATTTTGCTCTTCATCCTTTTGCTGAATCCTTTAAGTCTTACTAATAAATCATTAAACCTGAGGTAATCTTGGGCACTCCTGACATAATACTTCAATGCATAAAATCACCTTCTGTAGAGTTCAAAGTGTTGCCGCATGCTGTTATACGTGTGTGTGTATTAGCAACTTGCAATTGATAACTTTAAGATGACAAGTCCTGTATCATTCACAAAATTACTTACTTTCTGGACTACTAGACAAGCAATATTCAGAATATATCATTCATTTTCTCAAAGTTCAAATTTAAATTTCAATTGTAAATATAGTTAATTTGAGATTTTATTACCTGGTTGTTACATTTTATTTCTATATGTATAGATATTTTTAATTTCCTCAAAATGAAAGAAAACTCATTCTTATCCTCAAAAACAAATAAATCCAAATGCAAACTCAAAGCAGTTTATTGTACATCACAATTTGGGTAGTGTTCAAAAGGAATACATTCTTACCATGTGGTGTGATCGTCTGTATAGGCTTAGCTGGGGACCTCACATTCCATATAGTCAAGGTGCCATCTGAATGACTGCAAATAAATTGTTTTCCCTCATGATGCCAAGCAACAGAGTGAATAGCCTATAGAAGAGGAGTGAAGGATTCCATTTTTAGAAACAAAATCTAAAAACCAAGCTATACACAATCAGTATTTTAATTTTCACTTTAAATTTTTTCATATTTCCCAAGCTGAAGTCAACACATTAACTTCACATTCCCATAACCCTCTTTAATGCAAATGAGATTTAATATAGTACTGACAGTATTTTAAATTATTTTTACTTTATTCCTTAAGCTAGCATAAGAACGCTATAATAGTGATATATGTATTATTAATGAGTCCAGAAAAACAAAATGTATTCTTATAGATTCTGAGGATAATCTATACCCAAACGTAATTTACCAAGTAATTACAACCAGTATCTCATCAGAAAAACTGGTTGCATTAGACAGAACAAAAAAAGATTTTATTTATTTATTTGAGAGAAAGAGAATGAGTGGGTGAAGAGCAGAAGGAGAAGCAGACTCCCTACTGAGCAGGGAGCCTGATGCAGGGCTTGATCCCAGGACTCTGAGATCATCACCTAAGCCAAAGGCAGATGCTTAACCAACTGAGTCACCCAGGCACCCCTAGAACAAATTTTTTTAATTAACTGAAATTCTGAAACAAATATGTCGATTTGGAATTAGGGTCAATTAAAAATACCTCAGATTGAGAGCTTTAAGACATGTTATCCATTTCTCACAGTAATGAGATGATTTTTAAAATCTGAAGAGACCCTTTTTTGATTAGATATTTATTTTATTTCTCTGAGCCACTTTAAAACTATCTGAAAAATACTTTCACGTGACCAATGTATATAACCTTTCTTTTTTGTTCTAATAAATAAAGACTTTATTTATTTGACAGAGAGAGAGTGAGAGAGAAAATGCAAGGGGAGCTGAAGAGGGAGAGGGAGAAGTAGGTTCCCCGCTGAGCAGGGAGCCCGACTTGGGGCTCGATTCCAGGACCCTGAAATCATGACCAGAGCTGAAGGCAGACGTTTAATCAACTGAGCCACCCAGGCACCCCTAAAATCTTTTAAAGACTTATTCATTTATTTGAGAGAGATATATAGAGAGAGAACAAGCACACAAGGGAGGGGGGAGGGAGAGAGAATCTCAAGCAGACTCTGTGCTGGGAATGGAGCCCAACATGGGGCTTGATCTCACAACCCTAAGATCATGACCTGAGCTGTAATCAAGAGTCAGAAGCTTAACTGACTGAGCCACTCAGGTGCCCCCTAAAGAAAATCTTACAACAGTAATCAGCTTATTCCAAGATACACATATGACATTCCATAAACTCAATCTTAAAATAACCCCTTAATAAGCTTAATAGATGAAATTATTTCTGTAAAATATGAGTAGAGCTAAAGAGCTATTCAAAGCTTTTAAATATTTTTTTAAGGTGATAAGGGAAATGAAAGAGAGAGCTTCAGTGTTGTCTGGAACATATAAAAACATTTTAATCTATATAAATGTGTATCATATACATAAATATATGATATTTATAGAGAACTACTATTTCTACTTTGCTAAAGAATATCATATATGTCTTTGTTTAAAAGTACCATTTACTTTAAAGATAATATTGAATTATTATTTATTCCAAAAATGAATACTAATTACAGGGACCAGTGGATCACAATTATGTTGGATAACAGAGAGAAACAAATACCAGAAAATACTCTACGAAAGAATAACCAAATACGAAATTTTGCATGCAATAAATACATATGATTTTTTCAATTATTTCTGCAATTTTCAAAATACAAATTCAACTTCATACAAGATATCATTTTTTTCTAATAGTCTCTCTAATACCACTGCATGTAATACTACACATACACTACTTAAGTATGTTTGTATTATATGTAGATATGTATAGATTATCTAAGTATAGTATATAGGTAAGTATATATACTGATATACACTTAAGTAGTACATATGTACATTATGTATATATATAAAGTATATGTGAATAATATATATCACATATGAACTATATATGCATAAAACATGCAGTTTTACTTTTTCTTTAGTCCTTCTGAGAAAATGAAGTGGAAATTCATGTAAACAAAGTGGGAACAGGAAATCTAACCAAACCTGGCACGTGTTTAGAATCAGAAGGTAGGTTAGGAGCAAAACTGAGTAGCTCATGGGAGACAATATGAGATATAAAGTAGGTAGCAACAACTGGGGTTGAGGAATTTTGTATGTAAATTGGCTTGTTTATTTTTCCAACATATGTAATTTCCAGAAGATTAAGAGGTTACTTGATTTTTTAAAAAATGGGAAACTACAGATACAGATGAAGGGAAATAGGAGGAGAGATCAAGGGCAAAATGAATGGAAACTAACATAATAAATAAGAGATATACTTAAGTTATAGAGAAACATGATGAATTCAGGGTAAGAGAAAAAATGTGAAGAAAAGGGAGGGAAGATGACAGAGCTAGGCTTAAGCCACAGGAACAGTATATACAAATCTAAAAAAAAATTCTTTAAAAGATGCAGTGTCTGATAAGAAACCATAACTGTAGTAAAGCTCACAAGGCAGTTAATGGATTAACAGTATGACAGTATTCTCATCTGTGAGAATGAAAAGAAAAACATGAGCACTGCCTATTCTGATACATTTTTTTAAACTGTGATATCTAATTATTTGGCTCTGGCAAAAGTAGTACGTATGATGCATTGTGCTATTCTTATCAATTAAGAGAGCATCTTTAAGAATAATTTTCTGGAAAGATAACAGGCTAGCTATTTACCTATCAAATTTTACACTCACCTACTCAAAATATGGGGGAAATTAAATAGATTCCCTGTTTACTTGTTTTGCAAACTGATCAGTTGTATATAAGTTGTATATAAATCTTAGTCCAGCTATTCCTACACTAATCATAAACTGATAAACATTTTTTAGCAGACTTACACCAAAAATAATTTCTTTTCCCCTAGAAATAAGATCTTAATATTATATTCAAAACCAACATTGCTAGCTTAATTACTATTCCTAAAACCTTAGAAAATGTCACTGAAATGATAAAAGAAAAAAATTTTACAATACAGACTGATTTTAAATTATCATGCTTGCAAATACATGGAAAGGAAATACTGAAAACACTCTAGTTTTATTATTCTCATGTTATCAAATAATAAAGTGAATGCTTAGAGTACTGGATGAATTATTTCTTATATATATGAATGATACATTAAATTGTACAGCTTTGGCCCCAGTATTTTAACTTATGAACATTTTAATATTATTTCCATTGTAGAAGGGAGACAGCAATAATACTGTTTAATTGAGTAAGACAATATAGAATAATACCTTTTTGTAAAATGGTTGATAAAATTATTATATATTGGATATTAAGTGATTTATAGCTTCTCTTCTCTAAAGATGTTAACAGGCATAAATTGAAAACACCGCCATTTCCACTAAAAATAAAACCTAAATGAAACTCTCTTAGATATTTTGAAAAAGTAAACAAATTATACATTCTTCTAAGCATTGTTTTATCTGTGTGTGTGTGTGTGTGTGTGTGTGTGTGTATAAGAGAGATAAATAAGCAGTCTTAAAAACTAAAAGCACCTTCCTAAACATTGAAAAGAAGACCTTAAAGGAATAAAATCCTTCAATGAATATCTATAGGGTGAAACATAATTTTTTAAAAGCTGTTACTGATTCCAATTTTGTGAGTTACAAACATATTATTTCAATAATTTTAAAAGACTGACAGTCTTGAGATAAATGTACTCACAGTGCTAGCAATATACAAACTATTATTTTCTTGTATATCTATATTTCTTTTTTTTTTTTTTAAAGATTTTATTTATTTGACAGAGATAGAGACAGCCAGCGAGAGAGGGAACACAAGCAGGGGGGAGTGGGAGAGGAAGAAGCAGGCTCATAACAGAGGAGCCTGATGTGGGGCTCGATCCCATAACACCAGGATCACGCCCTGAGCCAAAGGCAGACCCCCAACCACTGTGCCACCCAGGCGCCCCTTGTATACCTATATTTCTATCTGTGGCTTCTCAGTGTACCAGGAAAAAACATGAAACCAGAATACAAAAGTCACTGATTGACTCTAGACATGACAAAGAATAACCATTGAAATAGTTTGATAAGTACTAAATTACTGTCTTAAAACATCAATAGTGCTGTATTTCACTTCCGCCAACACATCAGTTCCTACAGAAAGAGTACTAATATCTTAATACTATTTATAGCCTAAAAGGAATGAAACGTCATTGAAGAAATATAATTTTATATAGGTTAAAATATCCTATGCAGAAAATATCTGTAGAAAATTAGGAATACTACCCCAAGTACATTCAAAGTCTATAATTTAGACATAAAACCAGGTGAGTTTGTCAATTTGTAAAGTACTAACTACGGCTACACAAAGAAACAAAAGCTTAAGGGTAAAGATGAACTTCTGTTTCCATTACTCCCACCCATCTAAACCATCCTCAGGAAACCAAATGAACAATTAAAACTGTATCAAGAACTTTTATTATATTAGAAATTCTCAGAATTGATATCATAATGCTATTTATTTGCCCCAGTGTAATAAAAATGAATCTGACTGAAGTAATACACCATTGATAGGAAGTAAATATTGGAGGAAGAGGGGTTGGGGTGGTATTTTGTGAAGGTCTTAAAGTTTTAACCTTCACTAGTAAGAACTATAATAATTTCTTCAATGTCTAAAATTATGCACTTGGCAATCTGCATCAAGAATCAAATATAAAGCATTTTTATGTGAAACAAGAGCGTAAAATAGCATGAACTCATGGAAATATAGTCAGAAATTTTCACTCAGTTTAGCTTAGAACAAGTCAATTTAGAAGTTAGATCTTACATCTACAGCGCTATTATTTAAACGTAAGATTTAGTCATCATACTTGTTACTATTTATTAAGAATAAGTTTTATGACTTTGCATCTCTACTGCATATCTGTTCATTAGTCTGTAGCTTTCTTTGTCAGGTTTTGGTATGAAGATAATACGGCCCTCACAGGAAGAATTGGGAAGTATACCCTCCTCCCCCATTTTTGGAAGGAGTTTGGGTACAGTGAGTACAATTTGGTAAAATTTAGCAGTAAGCCCTCTGAACCTGGAGTTTTCTTCATGGGAAACATTTTCATTAAAAATTCAATTTCTTTAATAAATATAAAGCTACACAGATAAACTATTTCTCCTAGAAGGGGATTTGGTACTTTCAAGGAATTTGGTATCTTTCAAGGCATTTGTCCACTTCGTTTAAATTGCTGAATTTACTGGTATGAAATTGCACATATTTCCTTACCAGTCTCTCTGCATTTCTGTAGAAATTGAAGTAATATCTCCTTTTCCATGCCTGTTATGGTAATTTGTGCCTTTTCTTTTTTTTGTTATCACTGTGGCTGTGTGTTTACCGATTTTACTGATCTCCACAAAATGAGGATTTTACCAATTTTCTCTATTGTCTTAATGTCATCTATTTCATTGATTAGTTATTTCAATTCTATTGCTTACTCTGGATTTAATTTGTTCTTCTTGCTTCTCATGGGAGAAGCTGAGGCCATTGATTTGAGATTCTTTTGTTTTGTAACATAAACAATGCTTTACTGAATACTTTAGCAGCATTTCATAGACTTCCATATGTCCTATTTTCACTTTTTTCAGTTCAAAATACTTTCTCATTTTCTCTGTTTCTTCTTTGACGTATGGGTCATTTTAAAGTATATTGTTTCACTTTCAAATATTTGTAGATTTTTCATATACCTTATTTTTTATTTAATTCTATACTAAACGAACATGATTTTAATGATTTCAATTTTTCTAAAATTATGACTGATTTTATAGTACAAACTATGGTTTTGGGGAATATTCCACATGTCCTTGAAAAGAACGGTGTTCTGGTGTTGAGGAGAGCACTTGGACATCTACTTTGTTGATATTAATACAGCTGTTTCAAGGACTCTTTTCATTTGGTGCTAACATTACTTTTCCATCTTTTTGCTAACACTTCTGGGTCTTCATATTTAAAGCGGGTATTTAACAGATAGCAAAGAGTTTGATCTTGCTTTGTGGTCTAATTTGACAATCTTTGCCATTTATTTGGGGTATTTAAATGACCGCATCTAATATGATTACTGACATAGCTGGGTCTAAATCTGTCGCCCTGCTATTTTTTTTCTATCTCCCCCATCTGTTCTTTTTTCCCCTTTTCCTCTTACACCTCCTTTTGGATTGAATATTTTTAAAATTTCATTTTATATTCCTCTTTGGCTTAACTATCTGGGTTACTGTTGTTCCTCTGGTATTTCCTTTAGAATTTATAGCATATATCTTTATCTTATCATAGTCCACCTTCAAGTAATATGATAATACTTCAGGTACAGTATAATAACCTTACAAAAGATTCTGTCTCCTAACCTTTGTGCTACTGTTGTCTATATTTTAATTCTACATGTCAGAAAGCCTACAATGCATTTTTATCATTTTTGATTTGCATAATTACCTCTTAAAGAGAATTAAAAAATTAAAAAGCTTTTTATATCTACCTACATATCTATCATTTCTGGTGTCCTTTATTCCTTTGAGTAAACCCATATTTTCATTTATATCACTTGCCTGCTACATGAAAAACTTTTTAACATGTCTTGCAGTGAAGGTCTGCAAGTGATGAATTCTTTGAGTTTTTAATGCGTGTAAAACATTTTTCTTTTGTTTTGAAAACATATTTTTGCTGAATATAAAATGCTACATTGACAATTTTTTCTTTCAGTACTATAAAGGTGTCGTTCTACTTGCACTGGCTTGCACTGTTTGTAAGGAAACCACTGCTGTCATTTCTATCTTTGTTCCTCTGTATTTAATGTGTTCCCTTCCCACACCCTCTGGTTGCCTTTAAGACATTCTGTATCACTGGTTCTAGTTTTAAGCAACTGAAATATGTGCTTTTATATAGCTTTCCTTCATTTTCCTTCTGCTTTGAGTTCACAGAACTTCTGGGATATCTATATATCCTATTAGTTTATAGGGTTCATAGTTGTCATCAAATTTGGAAAAACCTGGGTCATTATTTCTTCAAATATACTTCCTGTCCATGTTCTTTCTTCTGGGGCTATCACCCATACATTAGTCCACCTGAAGTTGAAGCACAGTTCACTGATCTGCTCCTTTTCTGCCCATCTTTCATATTGAGTAGTGTCACTGCTATGTCTTCAAGTTCATTACCTTTTCTTCTGCAAAATCAAATCTTTTGGTAAACCAATACAGAGCATTTTTTATCTCATTTTATTTTTTCATCTCTAAAAATTCCACTTAGGACAAGGAAGAATTGAAGAACCCTTTTAAACATGTTTATGCTTTCATTTACCCTCTGGAGCATATGGAAGCTATTCAGTAACATTTGTTTTAATATCCTTGTCTACTAATTCTATCATCTGTCTCATTTCTGAGTCTGATTCTATTGACTGCATTTTCTTTTCATTTTGCATCATACTTTCTGGCTTCTTTTCTTATTTGGATGCTAACTTTTATAAACTTTGTGGTGGGTTACTATTATATTCTTTGGAATATTTTTGAGCCTTTTGGAGTACGTATATTATTTGAAAATAGTTTAGACTTCTCAAGGCTTGCTTTTAAGCTTTGTTAGGCCAGCCAGATGCATCTTTAGTGTTAGCGTAGCTCCACTACTAAGGCAATACCTTTTGAGTACTTTTTCTGATGTCCGTGCATTATAAGGTTTCCCCACTCTGTTGCAAATGTGAAGTATTCTTGGCCTTGTGTGCTATGACAATTGTTTTACCCATTCCTTTCTAGTGGATCATTTCCAAGCCTCACACCCACACACTAATCAGTATTTACCTGAGGCTCAGGGTCGGGAGGTTCCCCGCAGACTTCTAACTCTTTCTCTCTCTCTAGGTAGTTCCCTATTCTTTGGTACCTTGCCTCAAAGGCTACAAATATTTTGGCTTCCCCAAATTCTCAATTCTGTATCCCCAACTCAAAGAGACTGTTCAGTTCCCACCTAGGTTTCCCCTTTATGTACTGAGACCTGGAAAATCTCTAGGCCATAAGCTAAGGCAACTAAATGGCTCACTTTCTTTGTTTCCTCCCTAAAGAATCTCTGTTCTTACTACCTGCTAATTTCTAAAAACTGTTGTTTCATGTACTTTTCTAGTATATTTGTTTAAGGCAAGAGGGTAAACAGCTAAAGCCAAGATAATATTTAAATTTATAAGAAGCAAAACAAAAAAAGTGAATTTTTAAAATCTGCTCTGATTTTAGGGTAGAAAATAGATTAACAGGTAAAAACTTCCAATGAAATTAGAAGACTCCTTTATTAAAGATATTCTTTTTTATACTTTTAAAATCTTGATTAGTGAACCACAGTGCTTAGTAACTAAAAACTTTAAAAATAAAAAGTACGAAAAAAAATAAAAACAAAAAGTATGCAGCTATGAAAACAAAGGAAATTCCCTTTTAGTCATACTTACAAAGACCACATGCAAACATTTATAAAGTATTCCAAGTATTATTATAGTTACTCAATATAATCTGCTGTTTTAAGTAACAGAAAACATCAATAGGAACATATGACATATTTTAGCTTAAAAACAAGCAAAACCACTTATATATTTCCTAGCTCTATTCATTGATTTGGAAATCATGACCCCTACTAATAATCCCCAGATTATAGTTACCAGATACCATTTCACACTGAAAGAAGCCACATTTTATAAGGAAAAAATCTTACTCTAAGTTCGAAACAAAAATATACGAGATTAATAGTTACACTTTTCTATAACACATAGCAGGGAAGCTATCCAATACTATTACCACCAAAGAACTCAGGAACCAAAAGGAGGTTCATTAGACCAAAATAGGAGAATTTCAAAATCAATAAGGATAAAAACTTCAGTGTATTGAAGCACACCAAATATGTTTAAATCTTAAAGTACACAGTGAAACTAAAAGCAAGAACAAATTGGTCACCACTGGGATTATTACAGAACCCCTTTAGAGTAAATACTGAAATAAAAGGAAAGAATCATTTATGCTCTCCTTTATTAACTATACTACTATTAACCAAATAGTAGCTGAGAAGTTTCTCTTTACACTAAAGTGTCTGAGCTAATAAATAGAGAAGGAATTACAGAATTAGAACATCTTCATTTTGCAACCTCTATGCATTAATAAGTCGAGGCTTTGAACAGCACTGGCTGCTAACCTTACAGACACTAACGCTCCAACTGACAGAAGAGCATCAGCATCATTCAAGAAGTCTGGCTAAAAATGAAAAACGAACCTGAATTTGTTCAAGCCTCAGTAAACTATCCATTTTATGGGAAATCTAAGGGCAAAAAAAAGAAAAAAGTTAAACACAGAGGGATGGAACCAGAAAAATCTAGTCTTTGAGAAACTATCTTCGATGAATGCATGGCCAAAAAAGGAATGAAGTAAGAAAGGGAAGGCAAAGACTAAGAGGAGAGACCTACAGTTTGAAAGAGGCTTAGAAGACATCAATCAATCAATCACAGTCAATCTTTATTTGGATCTTAAAGCAAGCAAAACTATAATTGTCTACAGTACACTACTGTTTGTCTATAATACAAAAATAGGATTTACTTAGGACACATTTATTAATTTGCTTGTAAATGACAGACTACCTCTAGAAGAATACATGAGAAACTGGTAACATTGGAACCAGAGGTAAGGGGTTAAGATGGCCAAATAACAGTGATGGAAAAGAGATTTTTAAAAATCTTTTGAGCTATGTGATCATCTATTTTATATATATATGGTTTTATTGCAATTACAAAGGTTGCCTCAACTCAAATCACCAATTAAGATCTTAAAGTGCTCTGAATTAGAAAAATGACGAAAATAATATTTGATTAGCCAAAATAATATTACCTCATCATATGTGTATCTGTAGTCAGCTTTCTTTGATTTGAGGTCCCACAACACTACTGTTCCAGATTCAAAGCCAATCAAAAGCTGTAATAAAAGAAAATGTCACATGACCTAGGAATGATATTATGTGAACCACTTATTTGCTGACAATAAAGATAACTATTATCATTCATATGCTTCAAGCATAAAGTTACAATTAAACATCTGCATTGCTAATCACAAGAATGACAAATGAGAATACTGCATTTCATATTTATATGTCTTTGATAATAAGGGACTTAACATATATAACTAATTACTGAGAAAGAAAATACACACTGTATGGTGAATAACATAATATAATAAAAATATTATTATAAAAAAATAGTGCCATTTTGAAGTCCTGAGTGTATATTTTCATTAATATAATAAATTACTAATAAAAATTAACATTTGTATGTGCTTTAGAGTTTACAAACTTTCCTAATTCAAAACATTATCAGGCAATGTCATTTACTCATCTATCTACTGAAAAGTTCCAAGTTACATCCAGCCTAGATCCCTCTCATAAGAATCAGACTCATAATTCCAGAGATGACGGCTCCCTTTATCTACTCCACAAGAACCTCAAAGTAAATGTGTCCAAAAGTGAATTATTTTTTTCCCTACCCTCATTTTCTGGTGTTCCCTATTGCAGTGTCTCACTCAGTATTTCTAATCTTAATGTTCATTAAGCCACTTAGACAAAAACCTTGGGAGCGTCATCCTTAATTCTAGTCGCTCCCTCCTCAGGTAAAATCATCAAGTAATTTTAAAATTACATCCTATTAGCTCTCTACTTTCCCCTACCTCCAATACCTCTCTCCTAGTTCAAGACACAAAGTTCTCTTTTCTGGTCTCTTTGTCTCCCTGATTCCAGTCTTGCTCCTTTTTAAACCCAGCTAGTGTTTAACAATTCTAAAATGCAAATCTGATCATGCAATGCATGCTTTAAAAAAAATTTAATGTCTTACTATTAGTTTTAAGATAAAGTCCAAACTGAGTAATATGACCTACAAGATTTATCATTGTCTGACCTCTGCTGACCGCTACAGCTTTGTCCCTTCCACATTCCTCTTATTCAATACACTCCAGCACATCTTTCAGTTCATGCTTTCTCTTATCTTTGCTGTCTTTCTCCGCCATATCTGAAGTCATCCTCTTTGCCTGACCAAACCTACTAATTTTTCAGATGTTGTTTTAGCTATCACTTCCTCTGGGAAGCCTTTCCTGACCCACCAAATATAAGTCAGTCCCATTTCTATGTGCTCCAACAGCACTCTGTACATATTTTAACCTAAAGGGTCAGTACACAATAATGGCCTTTTCCGTAGCTGAATTCTCTTACTGACTATAACACTGGTCTGCTTAGGCAAGGACTGGTTTTATATTGCTCACCACTACCATAAGACAGACAGCCTAACTGATATGTAGTAGGGACTTAATACTTTTTTTGTGAATGAATAAATTCCAGATGGGAATGCATGCTCTTGCTTCACAAAAGGTCCACTGTCTATCTAACCTCTGCTGCCAACAACCCTCCACCTTGACATTTTTCAAATCTCAATATTTCCTTTGCTTGAAACCTCCTTTCCTTTGATTCACTGGGTGATCACCTATTCATTTTTAAGTCTCAATTTAGTGTTGCCCCTTGGGTAAGCCAACCCCCAATTCTTCTAGTAGATGAAGATCCTCCCTCTCCTATGTTAGCATAACCATTTTCATCTTTATACCTCTAATATCCTGCCTAGTGCACAGGAAACACTCAATAAATATTTGTTTAATGAATACATAAATGAATAGTAGGTAGCTAATATTTCTTCACATAATCTGGGGATATGAACAAACTTGGGGAAGACCCAGTAATTCTAACGAAATAGCAGTTTAGGGGATTTCAGATTACAGAGGCACTTAGAGGGGCAATCACTGAAGCTAATGAAACTTTCCCCACCTTTGTAGGAAGAACAGTTAATTTTGCTAACACAAACTGTTCTTACCTAGGCAATGTGAGATATATAATCCTTCTAGGAAAAGCTGGTATTTGTTTCCTTTACCTTTTCCTAGTCCTTCTAAATATCTTAGACATGTGACATGGCATTCTTTGATGGGGAAGTAATAGGGAAACTTCAGGAGTAAGAGATGGAAAAGGATAAAATTTAAGAGTTGATGTACAGTGTAAGATTTGATCTAAGTCCTTTGATTTCAATGATGTATTCCTTTGATTTATAAAATGTCACAGAGGTAGAAAAAACATTTATGTTTGTAGCATAACAAACCAATAAAGCATTCTATATAAAAAAAAGAGTTGTGTACAGTATAAACAGCACTGGATTGCTCAGGACACAGGTCACTTAAGCTCTAGTCTTACATCTGTTACTTAGAAGCCGTGTAACATTAAGGAAATAATTTTACCCATCCAGATGTTAATATCATAAGAGGGTTATAGTAAGCTTTAACCCCTTTAGCCAGCTCTAACATCCTAAGAATGTTAGAAATCTATGCCAACAGGTTAGGCTTTAATCCACATAATCTCCTACATATTAAAAAATCAAAGAGCTAACTTAAAGATATGGTATTTAAACTTGGAAAATTCTTTCAACGTTTATTCTTGCTAGAATCTTTTATAACTCAGAGATGTTAATTTATATTGTTGACTATTTTCCTTTTATTTTTTCTTTCATAAAAAGCACTAGTGGGTACACTGAACATGAATATAACTCTCAACAACATCAATAACTCTGGGGATGAAATCAGAGCAATCAGAATTCAAAATCCCAGCTGCACCTATATCTACCCTTGTACCTCTGGAACACATAATCGCACCAAGTCTCTGCCTCATCATCTGTAAATTCGGGAAAATAACTAACTTAAAAATTGTTAAGATGATCGAATAAAATAGTGCATATAAAGTAGAAAGCACAGTGCCCAAAACAAAGTAGAATTCATTAAGTGGCAGTTATTACCATTATCATCATAAGTAATTTTATACTAATATCTAACCCTCCCTAGCTAAGACCTTGGCTTCATGTCGTGACATCTACCATAAGGTTAGCACTGGAGGAACCTGCCCTGTCACCTTATACCTTTCTTTAGAGACGCAATGTCACATCTTTGGTAGCAGTAGAGAGTCATTGATATAAAGTGGATTTTTCTATTAGAAATCAAGGGTTAGACAATATAATCTATTCTAGTACCTTAGTATTTCAAAAATGTTTGAGATTAACTCCAGAAACTAAGGAGAATAACATAATGTCAGGTTTTAAAAAAATGAGGATGATAATAAGCAGTTACATACAATTTATTTATACAATAAACTGAGTATATATTGAGGCGTTACTATTTATATGTTGGGTATTATGGGAAACATAAACCTTTGTAAAATATTATCTCTATGCTCAAGAGGTCTTTCTCAAGTTCGGGGGAGGTGAGATATGCACATATTTCTAATACATGGCAATATGTGACAAATACTGTAAAACTTGTACAACTAAGGTGCTAATGAATTTAGAAGTGAAAGAAAGCATTTTTAGTCAGGATTACCAGCAAAGATATCACGAAAGATATACATTTAATCTGAGCCTCAAAATGTGGGTAGGTATTCAGCAGAGAGAGAATAGTGGGAAAGCATTCCAAACAGAGGGACTCACATAAAGGAGGCATGGAGACATTAAAGAGCAGCTCACAATTGGAAAATAACTATTTACTTCAGCATAGCATTCAGGTAAAGATGTTCTGAAAAAATGAAACCTAGGGCTATGTTTTAAGGAAACTTTATTTTGTTAGCTACTATAGAACCACTGAAAGCTTTTTAACAGGAGAGCAATAACATTAAAACAGCACTCTAGGAAGACTGATGTGGAAATGGCTCATGAATGGGTTGGAACGCCTTGAACTTTAGCAGTCATAATGAGACTGAATAGAAAAGAGACACTGCAAAGACAAGACTGAAATGACTTAGAGACTGAATCCAGGTAGAAGGGAGGAAGTTTTCAATTCTCTTGCCATGCCTCCCACCCAAGTCTTGGCTTCTAAACAAGTACGTTGAAGCAAAGAAAATAAAGTGGAGGTACAGGTTACTATAACTTGCTTTGTGTGAAGTTTCTCTCAAAACATACATCTGTATGATTATAAGCTAACTCCAAACAGTATAACTATCCTCTTATTTTCCTAGTGGCAAATAAGAGAATAGTGTTAACTCAATATACAGGCTAGACCATTCCCACCAACTGAGGGAAGAAAAAATCTTCACAAACACTAGAAATTTCATTTCACCGACTTCTGATAGTGGTAAACATCCTGGTGTTTATGTAGGCTAATATAAAATTATGTAAGTAGAAAAATATCATTAAATAGAACTACTTAAGAGACTAAATTAGTTAAGAGATTCATGGAAAAGGAAATTTAATTATTTTTAAATGTATTAACAAATCTAAACAACAACTAGATGCTATGAAACTGGTTTGAATATAAAAAATGACGTTCTATTTTAAAAAATCTCTAATTATTAATCTAAGCTATCTATGAAGAAAAATTTAAGGGAAATGAGATACAACCAACTCTAACATAAGGCATTATGTGATAAATGCTACAAAAATTGTATAACTAAAGTGTTAAAAAGAATTCAAAATCAAAAGAAAACAGTTTTTGCCAGGATTACCAGAAAATCCTAATAGGTCAAAAATAAATTAATAATTTTTACTTGTACTTATGATATTTTATTTGACTTAGGATTTTTTGTTCTTTAAAATTGTAAATGATTCTAATTCTTTCACCTGTTCTTCATAACATATAAATAAACCAGTAAGCATGATGTACAACCTTTGTTAGAAATCTCAATTTTGCAAGGTAAACGTATATGGTGCTGGAACAGTTTGCAGATTTTTAAAAATTACCAAAATCCATGCATTTAATAAATATGTATTTTTAGAAAAAAATTCTACCTTTCCTTCATCCATTGGGTTATCACTTATATGGACAACTGGTCCTGGGTGAGATTTAGATGACCTAAAATAGAATATAGTAAGATTTTTTTTTCTCAGTTAAAAATTTCAATTCAACTATATATTCATCACAATGAGAACAATGAATGGAAAATAAAGATATATTTATAAAGGAGGAAAATAATTCAGTAAGTGATCAATTAGAGATGTATAGTTCTTAATATGGATCAAGTAGGACTCAGAAGAAAAATATGGGTGGGGGTGGATGGGTTAAATAGGTGATCAGGATTAAGGAGTGCATTTGTGATGAGCACTGGGTATTGTATGGAAGTGCTGAACACCTGAAACTAATATTACAGTGTACGTTAAATAACTGGAATTTAAATAAAAACTAAAAAAAAAAATACGAATCGGAAAAAAATAGTGACATTGGTAAAAGTCAGCAAAATTTTTAAGTATACTCTATATAAGGAAAGAATCTTCAATTTAGTATTTTAGCACAAAAAAACCCCCATATTCTCATGGTATAATTCTCAGAATTAATATTTTTAAATAAAGCTTCATCTAAAATATTGCTATCTTATTTTATTCAATTCTAACCTCCAACTGGGGCATCTCATCCAGTTTCATAGTTCACACGAAAAATAGGAAAAATTTCATTATGTTTTTTAAAAAGTTAAAAAAGTGATGCCACTGTACTTGCGCAGAGGAAAAAAAAGGTCATACAGCCAAGAATGGAGCTGAAATTATGCCCATACAGGAATAAGCACCTCCCTTTTCATAAATTCTGAGGGCTGAGACACTAGTCCACTTATGAGAGACCTTTGTGAAACCATACAGACATGTGCACTAGGTCTACCCACTAAATGTTGTGATCAATTCATGGAACAGAGAGCAAAAACCCACACCTTGTACCAAGGGACTGAGATACGATAACATCCCGGCCACAGGAAGGAAAACCAGGCTTAATACATTACCACAGGTGCACTAAGACATTACTCAAGAGAGATGTTACAAATTTAGCTTTAATGTCAAATTCTGTGGAATGAAACAATACAGAACTATTTGTTTAAAAAAAAAAAACAGTGAAAATGAATCTTGTCAATATCCTTAAATTTTAAATTTATGTCTAAAATAAGAAAAATCTTGAGATAAGATATAAAGATAAGATTCTAACACAGAGTGCAAAGTTAGTGCTAAGGAACCTTAGGGCCTTACCGTTCAACCCTGTTCTTGTTGTTGTTAAATGAAAACAATCATTATATCAAAATTAGGAAAATTAACTGTCAAATACTCTAATGTTACATTGCAAACATTCACATTATATTTGTTGATTAAAACATATCAAGCAGTGGTTTAGATCAATGTTTTCTAAACATTGGTGGCAACCCATAAGTGGGGTTTGAGCAGCATTCAAAAGAAAAATAACCAGAAGATAAAAATACAGGGGGAAAAAAAAAACGTAGAGTGTTTTTCACCTAAGAATTGTTTCATTAAACTTGTGCTATAGTTTGTACATACATACACATATCATATATGCATATGTTTATCTATCTATCTATCTATCTATCTATCAAGCCTTTAAACTTACCATCTATCTATAAAGCCTTTAAACTTACAAACTGCTAATAGGATTATATTTAGAAGAGGCTAATAAACTGTGTTTAACAAAAACAGTGTCTGACATATTTAATTCCACATGAATTTACTGATTAGCTATTATATAAAGGTATCATATATGGTACTGATACTTTCAGATATGGAATATGTGCTGCAACTCACAGTTCAATGGCTTTATTCCACATAATGACGTAGCCTGAGAGTGTGAAGGACTCCACATTGACAATATGTATGTTACCTCGTTCAGTGCCCACATAGAGCCACTTACTCTGGAAAGGCAGATGGCAAAATGTAACCCTGCAAGAGAAATATATCCAGAAAGGTAATTAGAAAAATGTCTCTAAATTTTATTAATTGCATTTGAGGGTTAATCATGACGCATAATTTAGGAAAGGCAAAAATGACATACAACCAGATTTACCTACTCATTGTGATTAATATTTAATATGCAAATTCAACTTACATGTCAAACATAAGCCCTTACAGTAAATAGCATGGCTTGACAGAAAGAAGACGAGCTTTAAAGTTAGGGTTTCAAATCTGTGCTACTTTAGGCACATCACAATTTTTTTTTCATTTTTCTAGTTTAAATTCAATTAGCCAATATACAGTACATCATTAGTTTCAGATGTAGTGCTCAATGATTCATCAGTTACGTATAACACCCAGTGCTCATCACAACACGAGGCACATCACAAATTTAACCACTAAGCCACAAACTTAGTCTAATACCCACATGACCCCAAGGTACTATTATGTTTCTTAGGAGTTATTAAATACACTAATCCATCTGATCACCTGCACTTACTATACCTTCCAGGCAAAATGCTCCTCCAGCTCATATTTTTCTTTTATTCAAGATTCAGTTCAAATATCACCATTATTCAAATTGATATCCCAATACTTGGTATCTCTATTAGGCTAGACTTTTAAGACAGGTAGGGTCTACCTTCCTCACTAACTTATAAGCCTCAGGGAGGGCAGAGATCCTTCATACTGAGGCTTAGACAACTATCTCTTCCTATGTCATGATGATATGATAGGCCTTCATTAACAAATAATTTACATGCATGTATTAAACTTTATTATCATTCCAACAATTTCAAACACTTTCTATTATTAGCTCGTTTGACTCATGATCAAGAATGGATATTATCTTGTCCTTTTTGTAGCAATTATTTTTAGTAAAAAAAATAAGTATGTTATGAAATCATATAATGGTCTTTTTTTTTCCAGACTACCTATTGTGTCTCTCAAAATATACTACTTAAAATTTCCATAGAATAGCACTTCAAATAATACACAATGATAATCAGTGCTAGACTGTCAATATGGACACTAGGTTTTAGGCAAGATATAGCACACACAATATTGTTATTCCCATTACCATATTTTCATTATAGAAAATTTTCAAGATGAAAATACTTATCAAATAAATGTACATGCAACTCATGGTCTACATCCTCAACGGAATATTCATTTGGATAATTACTTAAGGTTCATCATCTGTATTTTTTGTTGAGGGTTTTATATAATAATAGGTCATGTTTCTAAGGGAAATTTAAAGCACAGAAATGTCTACTGCATCAAAAAAAAAAAACAAACAAACCACTTTATGGTACCTTATTACATCACATGGCAATAAGTCCTCAGTACCTTTCTGAAAATCCTAGGGCCATACAGGTTTCAGAATTCTGAATTTTCCAAATTTTAAAAAAGTACATAATGCAAATTTTGTATATCACCTAAAATGGGAGTAGTAGCTCATAAACACATTAAATATTTTAAGGTATAATTCTGGCAGGGTTTTTTTCTAATTGAGACATAATTTTCATATAATATTATATTAGTTTCAAATGTACACCATAATGATTCAATATATGTGTATATAGTGCAATATGATCACCACAATAAGTCCAGTGGAAACATCCATCACCACACATGTAGTTAGAAATATTTTTTTGTTGTGAACTTTTAAGATCTCCTACTCTTCTAGCAACTTTCAAATATACAATACAGTATTATTTATTTACTATAGTCACAGGGAGACCCATTCCATTCTTAGGTATTTACCCAAGAAAAAGAAAAACATAGGTCTATACAAGACTTATACACAGATGTTCAACAGCTGCTTTGTTAAAGCCAAAAACTGGAAACAATCCAAATGCCCACATGACCGTCAACAGGTAAATGGATGAACAAATTGTTATATACCTATAACAACATACTATCTAGTAGTAAAAAGGAATAAACTACTAATACATAAAACAACATTGATGAATCTCAAAATCCTTATCATGAGGGAAAGAAGTCAGACAAAAAGACATACTGTATGATTCCATTTATATACAATTTATATGTAATAGGAAATGCAAACGAATCTATTGTAACAGAAAGCAGATCAATGGTTACCTGGAGATTGTGAAGATGGAGGCTAGAAATAGAGGAGGGGAGGGATGACCACAAGGAAACCTTTTGGGGTGATTTATATGTTTGTAACCTTTATTTTGATGACAGTTTCATGGGTGTATATATGTGTCCAAATTTATCAAATTGACACTTTTAAGTATGTGCAGCTTATTGTATGCTAGTTATACACTAAATAAAGCTGTTTTAAAATTTTGTGTTTTTAAGAGATTTGTGGATTTAGCGATTATGAAAATAGACTGTGATTCTGATAATACATAGGCATAAGCTCTGGAATTAGACTGCCTGTATTTAATTTCCAGCTTTGCCACTCATTAGCGTGAGAACTTAGGTAAACCACTCAATCTCTCAAAGCCTCAGTTCCTAAGCAATAAAGGACATCTACCTGACACTGTTCCCCTGAGTATCAAATAAGACAAAGCATGGTAGATACTTAAAATGGGGCCTGAAACAGGTAAGTGTTCAATAAATGTTAGCTAATTATTAAGTGATAGTCTACCAATTAGAAGTTCTAGGCAAATTTTAACAATCTGAAGTACATAAAAGTAGCAATGACAAGCCAGGTATAAAATGAACAATGCAATAAACATAAAGCAACCATTTCATTCAAAATGTGTTGTAAACTAAAGCATGAATAGAGCAAAACATTTTGAAAATTCAAAAATAATTTCAACATGAATAAGCCAAAATAATGAGATGACCAAAAAAAAAATCCAAAATATCCAACCTCCAGATCTGTTCCACTACTTTGCAATTCTCCTTTATTCTTCACTCTACAAAGCAGTAGTTACTGATTTGCTTAACACAATTACATGACCCATCTTTGATTATAATACTAACAGAATTATTTACATAATATGCTTCAAAAACTTAAACTTATCTCCTCAACGGCAGAGATTTTGGATCTATTCATAAAATAGTTTCTATTCCCAGTGCAACAGCATACTGCAACTGTTTCTCAAATATTTAAAGAAACAAAGTGAGAATAAATTCTTCAATGTTCAGCAAAAAATCTGGAACTTTTTCCTAGATTCACTTTTTTTTTTAAGATTTTATTTATTTGACAGAGATAGAGACAGGCAGCGAGAGAGGGAACACAAACAGGGGGAGTGGGAGAGGAAGAAGCAGGCTCCCAGCGGAGGAGCCTGATGTGGGGCTCGATCCCATAACGCCGGGATCATGCCCTGAGCCGAAGGCAGAAGCTTAACCGCTGTGCCACCCAGGCGCCCCTTAGATTCACTTTTTCCAATATTAGTTACCATCATAAGTTTTTTCTCAATTGTAAAACCAACTTACATTGCTGAAAAATTTTAAGCACCTTTGTTTTTCGGAAGTGAAAACAAACCACCATTTAACATTTTAAGAAGGAACTTAATTAAAATGTTCATTTAATTGTCTATCGCCAAGACTTTAATATGGTCCCTAGAATGAGTCTTATGTAGAAATAACAGGACTGGATTTATACAATGCACCACATTTAAAAATTACTCTGTTGCATAACTACCCTCATTATTTGACTCAGTTGAGGAGGGGGAAGTCAAATGGCTTTTATTACAATTGAGAATTTCTTAATTAGCAAATTTTAATGGCTCTGAACAAATGGGAATAGGAATAGTGAGAAAACTGAAATTGCATATTCCAACCAAATAAAATACCATGCCAGTGATTTAGGGAAAGGCCAATAAGAAAATGTGGTCCCCCAAAACATACTACTAGAAAAGCAACTCAATCAACATGACCTACTAAGAACTGCAAGATCATAAGTTTATGGGCAATTTAATCAGTCGCCAAAATATAAAACTGGTTGTTGAGACAAACTGGACTTATTATATTTAATGGGTTCTTTCAATATTTGTTATACAAAATGACTATATTTCCTTGTTTAATAAAATAAAAATCTGGGGTGCCTGGGTAGCTCAGGTCATGATCCCAGGGTCCTGGAATCAAGCCCTGCATTGGGCTCCTTGCTCAGCTGGGAGTCTGCTTGTCCCTCTGCACCCCCTTACTCATGCTGAGCACTCCCTCAAATAAAATCTTTTAAAAAAATAAAACAAAAATCTTAGCTTTCTTTGCTGAAACTTTAAAGAATAGTTCAAGCATAACTATGCAAGCTTTGAAGTAATAAACTGATGAAAAAATTACATTATTTAAAAGGAGTCACCCTGTTTGGAGCACTTAAAACTATACATATATACACACACACAACACATACATATATACATATGTAGACATATGTATATACGTATATGTGTGCATGTGTGCATAGAGAAAGAGAGATTTGTTGTTAATGATTCTAAGTGATCCATAATAGAAAGCTAGTATTTTTCAGTAAAAGCAGTTATGAAACAAATAGCACGGAATAGCTAAGGGGCAAAGAGATTTCAAATTTGTTCAACAGATTCAAAGAAACATTGAAAATAGAAAGTTTCAACAATGAACTAAATATCACTATACTACTATAGTAACGTCCCCCAAGAGATCTCTTCTCCCTCCCTGTGTTTTCCCCCTTTGTATAGTCTCTCCCAACACTAACTCTAGGATCTTGTGACTTGCATCGGCCACTGAGACATCAGCAGCTCTGCCACAAGCAAAGATTTGAAAAGCACTTGCACATTGGGGCTTGCCCTCTTTCTTATGCTTTTAGAACCCAAGTGCCATTGTGATGAAGACCAGACTAACCTGTTGGGAGACTCTCGCCCAGCCCAGAGCCAGCACCAACCAACAGACATGTAAGGCAAGCTAAATCATCTAATCCAGTTGGGCAGCCAGATAACTACAGCTGCATAAGTGACTACAGGGAAAGACCACTTCTGCTGAGGTCAACCCAAGTGCTGACTCACAGAACCGTGAGCAAACAAAATGGCTGTTATTTTAGCCTTTCAAGTTTGGGGATGTTTTGATATGCAGCAATAGACAATGTTATTTAATATAATCCATTCAACCAAAATCTTTTTATTTGAAAAGTTATGAAAACATATAGGAAAAATAAATTCTTATATTTCTTAGAATTAAATTAAAAAGACCCCAGGAAAATTTTTAAAATGCCACCAGTGCATTTACCATGAAGCTCAAACATTTTAGGTTGAAACTCATGACTATTGTTCTTCATACACTTTTATTATAAAGATTTTTATTTTAAGGTGATATAGATCACAGCAAATGATAGTAACTTCGGTTTTTACTGAGACCAGGAGACCAACTTAATTTAAATTTATGTGCTGACATATTAAAACATAAATGTTATACTAAAAATAATTAAAATAACATAGTTGAGACTCACGTGAAAGACATTAAAACTCAGTAAACACTAGTAAGATCATATAAGAACAGTAAATTAAATTGAGCCTGAAAAGGTACCTTAAAAGGAATAATAAGGAGCCAAAAAAAAAAAAGTGTCTGACTGAATCAAATGTATTAGAAATACAAAGATAATCAAGTTGAATTCCCACAGAATGTCACTAAATGGAGTTGTATTCTAGTTCCCTCTACAGGACTTAAAAATCGATATCTTTATTCTACACAAAGTTGTTACTAGGGACACAATAATTTCTGTATTTGCTTAAGGGAATTAAAAAATGTAACATATTTTGTGTTAGGAAGTGATATATATCTCCTATTCACTATTCAGCTTTAGCAGCAGTCTATCAAGTACTACTATAGTCAACAAGCATCAAGTTTGGAAGATTTTATTATTACCAATTTTAACAGAAGAATACACACAGTCTAAGTAACGTTGAAATTAATCATCCATAAACAAGGGCATAAATACATATGTGGGGGCACTTGGGTGGCTCAGTTGGTTAAGCAACTGCCTTCAGTTCAGGCTGTGGTCCCAGGGCCCTGGGATCAAGCCCCACATTGGGCTTCTCCACAGGGAGCCTGCTTCTCCCTCTCCCTCTGCCTGCAGCTTCCCCTGCTTGTGCTCTCTATCTCTCTGTCAAATACAGAAATAAAATCTTAAAAAAAAAAAATACACATGTATATTTAATCCGTAAGGACATATGAACCAATAAGCTCATCTATACGGCTATATCACCATTAAATCAGCCCAACATGACAGGAAATACGCCATCACTTTTATATTCTCAGCCAATATCACACTTTTACCTAATAAGTACTTAATTCATTAAATGAATAAACTACTTGAAATGTGAGAATTTATTATGTGACTTAACAAAACAATCAGATATCCCTGACTTACTCCCCCTCTATTCCCATGTCTTGGGCCTAATTTAAGTCAAATCAATTCTTAGCTGCACCCAGAGTTATCTTTTCAAAGCCAAGAGAAATCATATCATAATCTTACTTGGAAGAACCTAATGGCTTCCTATCTTCTACCATAATGCTTCCTAAATTTTTAGAGACACCTTGTGGTATGTCTATCTGGGAAAAGGGTGTGGAGTTATAGTGTGCTGGATTTGTTCAACTAGTACTCAGTATCCTCTTCCACATTCTCCTCTATGCCTTCTTGTTCTGCAGATACTAGAAAGCTAAAACTTCTTTTTCCCCAGATTCTTCCATAGCTAAAGTTCCAGATGAGATTAAGTTTCTACCAATTTGATGTGCTTGACATTTGCAGGCAAAAGGGAGGCACAGACCATGTTTCTGTTGCTGTTTCTGCTGACAGGGGCATTCAAGGAAACCTAAGTGGCAAGAGATACTTATGACAGCAGTGGGGACCAGACACAGCATTCCAAGTTCTTTTTTTTTTTAATGTAATTACTTAAATTTAATTAATCAATTCCATTTACAATAGCACCAAAATCCGTAAGATACCTAGGAATAAACCTAACCAAAGAGGTAAAGGATTTATACTCTAGAAACTACATAACACTTATGAAAGAAATGGAGGAAGACACAAAGAGATGGAAAAACATTCCATGCTCATGGATTGGAAGAATAAACACTGTTAAAATATCTATGCTGTCCAGAGCAATCTACACTTTCAATGCCATCCCTATCAAAATACTATTGGCATTTTTCACAGAGCTGGAACAATCCTAAAATTTGTATGGAACCAGAAAAGACTCCGAATTGCCAGGGGAATGCTGAAAAATAAAACCAAAGCTGGGGGCATCACGATGCCCGACTTCAAGCTATATTACAGAGCTGTGATCATCAAGACAGCATGGTACTGGCACAAAAACAGACACATAGATCAATGGAACAGAATAGAGATCCCAGAAATGGACCCTCAACTCTATAGTCAACTAATCTTCAACAAATCAGGAAAAAATATCCAATGGAAAAAAGACAGTATCTTCAGTAAATGGTGCTAGGAAAATTGGATAGCCACATGCAAAGGAATGAACTGGACCATTCTCTTACACCATACACAAAGATAACTTCAAAATGGATGAAAAACCTTAATGTGAGATGGAAATCCACCAAAATCCTAGAGAAGAACATAGGAAGTAATAACTTCAACATCAACCATAGCAACGTCTTTCAAGACACGTCTCCAAAGACAAGTGAAGCAAAAGCAAAAATTAACTTTTAGGACTTCACAATAAAAAGCTTCTGCACAGCAAAGAAAACAGTCAACAAAACTAAGAGGCAACCCACAGAATGGGAGAAGATATTTGCAAATGACATTACAGATAAAGGGCTTATATTCAAGATCTATAGAGAATTTCTCAAACTTAACACCCAAAAAACAAACAATCCGGTCAAGAAATGGGCAGAAGACATGAAGAGACACTTCTCCAAAGAAGACATCCAAATAGCTAACAGACACATGAAAAAATGTTCAACTTCATTAGCCATCAGGGAAATGCAAATCAAAACCACAATGAGATACCACCTTATACTAGTTAGAATGGCAAAAATTAACAAGGCAGGAAACAACAAATGTTGGCGAGGATGTGGAGAAAGGGGAACCCTCTTACACTGTTGGTGGGAATGCAAACTGGTACAGCCACTCTAGAAAATGGTAGGGAGGTTCCTCAAGATGTTAAAAATAGAGCTACCCTATGAACCAGCAATTGCACTACTAGGTATTTACCCTAAAGATACAGATGTAGTGAAAAGAAGGTGCACATGTACCCCAATCTTCATAGCAGCAATGTCCACATAGCCAAACTGTGGAAGGAGCACAGATGAATGGATAAAGAAGATGTGGTTCATATATACAATGGAATATTGCCCAGCCATCAGAAGAGGAATACCTACCATTTGCATCAACATGTATGGAACTGGAGGGGATTATGCTAAGTGAAATAACTCAAGCAGAGAAAGACAATTATCATATGGTTTTATTCATATGTAGAACATAAGGAATAGCACGGAGGACCATAGGGGTAGGGAGGGAAAACTGAAGGGGAAGAAATCAGAGAGGGAGACAAACCATGAGAGACTGGACTCTGGGAAACAAACTGAGGGTTACAGAAGGTAGGGCTGCGGGGGGATGGGGTAACTAGATGATAGGCATTAAGGAGGGCATGTGTGGTAATTAGCACTCGGTGTTACACGCAACTATATATATATATATATATAGCAAGATATATATAAACAAATATGACATTATTTGTACATTATACAAACTTATTATCTAAAATGATTTTTTTAAGACTTTAAGTAATCTCTACAACCAACATGGGGCTCAAACCCACAACATGCTCCACCAACTGAGCCAGCCAGGAGCCCCTCGAAATATTTTTTTATTAATTTTTTTATCATATGTGCCTCTCCTCCAATATGTACTCTATGTCATACTAATAACCTGGACAACATATCCTTTCATATTTTTTCTTAATGCTCATAAAATACACATGTAAGACATGAAGAATTGGGGGTGGGGAAGGAGTCACTGTTTTTAAAAAGTACTATGCAAATTATTCTGAATTTTGTGTTCTTATCCAGCATTACCTGGTAGATGGGCTTTGAGTTTTAACTTTATGGTAAGTGTACTATACAGAACTTTTAATCTTTCCAATAGAGTCAGTGCTTTTCTGTGTATGTTGTTTAAGCACACCCTGCCCAGATCTTACAAATACTCCCTGTATAACATTCTCCCAAGTTGTAATTTTCTGTGGTCATTTCACATTAAAATCTTTAACTGGTTTGCAATTTATTTTAGCTACGAGGTAAGAATCACTTTTCCCATTTAGATAACAGTCATCACAGCATTTTTTATTTACTGTATCCTTTTTTGTTTGCAATGTCACCTTGGTCATATATCAAAAGTGTGTGTGTTTCTCTTCATATATATGTTTGAGGAGTTTGCTCACTGTGTTTTGATCCATTTTTCTTCCCTCTGTAACTACCATATCATTTTAATTTCTAAAAGCTTTAAATCATTTTTGATATCTAATAAAATAAGTCCCACCAGCTCACATTTCTTTTTCAAAATTATCTCGGTTATTCTGGGCCTTTCTTTTTTCCATATGAATTTTAGAATCAGCTTATTAAGTCCTATGAACAACCCTGTTAAAATGTTGAGTGGGATAGTACTAAATTTATAAGGTTAATTTGGAAGGAAGTGACATTTTAAAACTTGAGTATTCCTTTCTATGACATAGCACTCCATTTGCCTAAGTATTCTGATTCCTTCAATAGTTTTAAAATTTTCCCCACATAAATTTTCTACATTCTTGCTAATGTTATTTCTAGGAACACTCTAAATTTTGTATTAAGAGGTGTGCTTTTTTCCTCCCATATATATGCTTTCAAACTTTATGTAATTATGCTTTAGATATATCTTTTATAAATAGCTTAATATCTGTATTGTGTTGTTTTTTAATCCAGTCAAATCTCAAAATTTCAGTGAATTTAGCTTATAATGATTTTGATTACTAATATAGTTGAACTAATTTTTTCCATTTTAATTAACTTTTTTTTCTGAAATTTTCTCTTTTCCTAATCTCTATTTTCATTTCCTTTTTTTCTCCTCAAAGTTTTAGTATCATATATTTTCTATCCTTCTAGTAGTTAGCCTTGCACACTAAGACACATTAACTTCACAGCTTTCTATCAAGGTCTGAAAGAAGGATTATTTGGGGAATAACTCTCATTATTAAAAATTATAATAAAATTTTAAATTATTATAAAAATTTAAAATTATTATAAAATTATTATAAATAAACTCGTATTTTGAGTTCTTTCACAGATGACACTGTCAGAACATAATTTATAAAGGTATTTTTAATTCCAGTATGTCAGCAGTTTTTTGAGCATTTGTTAGCCCTTTCAACCTAAAGATATTTAGCTCCACAAAATTTTCTTTATGCCTTTGACCACTACTTCTCTCTCCATTGCTCTGTTTTCTCCTGTCTTCATCATGAAATCCCTACCATTCATAGGCTCAAATTTCCATCCTCTGCCTTTATCTTATCATTGCCATGCTTAAAGTATTTAAATTCTTAAATTAAAATAAGTGAGTTTTATCTTTAAGTCAAGAGATTAAAAACAAAACAGCAGAGAGAAGTAAAGAATCGAGATAAAAATCAGTAAGTTGGATATCAATAAAAGACAAAAATAAAATAAACCCACTAACTACTTCATTTAAAAGACACACAAACCTCTGACAAATCATATTAACCGAAAAATGGTAAAATAGAGAAAAGGGATATGAAGAGTATAAAAATGAATATAAGCACACAAGAATATAATAAGATACAGCCTCTGATCTTAATGGAATGATCATATTCTGAATCATAAATATTATAAGTATTATTGAATATTAACCATAAATATTATACTCAATTCATTATAGGAAGGAAGCATGCCCTGATACCAAAATTGAATATACCAGGAAAAAAAGTTATATTCTAATCTCACAAACAAAGGTAGAAGTCTTGGGACACCTGGGTGGCTTAGTCAGTTAAACGTCTGCCTTTGGCTCAGATCATGATCCCAGGGGTCCTGGGATGGAGCCCAGTGTCAGGTTCCCTGCTCAGCGGGGAGTCTGTTTCTCCCTAACCCTCTGTCCTTTCCCCCCCTCAACACGCTTGTGTTCTCCCTTTTGCACATGCATATAAATAAAATCTTTAAAAATAATAATAAATAAATTTCCCTAGTTTTTTTAAAATAGAAGTCCTAAGGATATATTAAGAATCATATTTAACAATATAATAAAAGAACTGTCAATGCTATTCCAAAATTTTCACAACCATACAAGAATCCTTAATATTAGGAAATCTATTAATGTCATAGAGCAACAGGAAAAAAGGGAGGTAAGAAATCACACAATAATTTTAAAAAGATGCTAAAAAAACATTCAATTAAAATTTAACTTCGATAATGACAACCAACTCTGAGAAGAAAAAACAATTCTATCTCAAACCAACATCCTGTATCATGCTTAACAGTAAAACCCTAGAAGTACTATTATTAAAATTATTACTAAGAAAAAGATACTTCCTATGGAAAATATCATTGAACACTTCTGTAAATTTTTGCTAATACAGTAAAGCAAAAAAAGGAAAATAAAACCTTCACCTACAAAATCACTGCCAAATTAATACAGATGGAATTCTGCTGTACCTCGCAGGCATGCTGGTTTAGTAAAAAGAAATCTATTGCTCAAAGTTCTTTATTCTCCCATCTCACTCTTTTTACAAAAACAAAACAAAACAAAACAAAAAAATCTTTAAAAGCCTTGCTATGGGCCAAGGACCAAGTAGCCGTCTAAGGATAATCAAACCAAGTAGCCATCTAAGGATAACTAGTTTGGGATCTATTAGAGGGGGGGAATAAAGATTAAATAAAGATTAAATATAATCTTTATATTTAAATATAGAATTATCCTGGAGCAAATACTCTTTCCTTCTTAGCTTATCTCCCAGGTAACCCAAACAGTCTGTGGAGCACCATGCCTTCTAGAAAAGAGATTCCCCTCTGTTTCTGCAAAGGCAATGAAGTAATAATCAATCCATAATTTTTTCAGCATTTACTAGATGTCAGGCATTGAGACTGCTGCTGGAAATAAAAAAGAAAACATAAACAGTTTACATTCTAATCTATAAGACAATCAAGGAACCAAGGCAATTACAGTAAGCATGTATGTGCTATTTTAGGGAACCAGCATCCTACTATGGTACAATACAAAACAGGCACAAAACCCAGACTAGGGAATATACAGAAAAACCTGTAAAAGAAATGACAAACACATGTTAACCATGGAACAAGAATCTTAAGTGTGTTCGGAGCAGGAAGATCAGCTCATACAAACAGGGAGGAGAGAGGATCATTCACTAAAAAAAAAAAGGAAAAGTCAGGGTGACTAGATTATAATGCAGAAAGAGAGGGAGAAGCATAGTGAAATGAATTATGGTAATAAGTAAAGTCCAGACCTTAAAAGACCTTTTAGGGAATGCTAAGAATTTAAGAGTTATCAACTTCATTTTGAAAGCAGTAAAATACAGTGGACACTGGTCATTTACCTACCTAACATCCATTCCTCAGTCCACTTCTTCCTAACATTATTCAGATGCTCATTAGAGCCCATATCTTCCTCAAGTTACCCATATACTTTAGGAGACACTTAAACCAAATTGAGTTCCAGAGGGTGAACCAAACCAACCAGGGAAATTCTATGCATTTGCTGCCATTTTAAGTCAGGTAATCCAAACCTAAAACCAATTAGATACATTCCATGTATGAAGGTCAACTGATTTGTAATCTCAACTACATCTGCAAAACCCCTTCACAGCAACACCTTGATTAGAATTGATTGAATACTTACAAGGTGTGTGTATACCAGGGGTCAACACCTTGGCGACCATCTTAGAATCCTGCCTCTAATAGTCTGCCTTTAAGCCTCTGAAGATTTACATCCCTCCCAAATGCAAAATACATTCACCTGACCCCAATATCTCTAAAGTCTCAACCAACTACAATATCAAGTCCAAGATCTCATTAAAATATTATCAACTCAAAAATCCCAAATCTCATCTAAATTTCTTGTAGATGAGAGTCTTGACTGTAACCCATTAAGTATAGCTCTTGGGCACAATTCCACTCCATCTGTGGACCTATGAAACTAAAGAGACAAACCATCTGCCCCCAAGACTCCCAGCATTCAGTGGTGGGACAACTACAGGATAACAATTATAGAAATTCCTGTTCAAAACAGGGAAAAGTGGAAGGTAAAAAGGAGTCACTGGTCCTTAACAGTTTTGAAATCAAGTTGGGCAAATGCTGGATTTTTCTTAATTAGGTTTCAAAGTCTGGGAATAATCCCCTGAAGCTCTCAGCTCCACCCTCTGCTTTTTCATCCAAGACAGCACTTGCCTGGAGCCAGTATTTTCATCAGCCTGCTGCTGCCACAGCCTCCTTTCATTTCGTAGTCTTTCAGGCCATGCTGGCAATATTCAGCTATACAATTTTCTCAAACTGCGCATCTTAAAGCATTCTAGAGGTTCTTCGGTTTGATTGAAAATATCTGTGAAGCACACCCATGATCTCTGAAAAGAGTCCTTTGTGTAGCTAAATACTTTGACCTTCAGTCTTTAGGAGATTTTTAGTAAAAAGCTGTTCAGCCACACTTACATGTTTTTCTCTAAGCCACACTGAGAAACAATCTTTTTACCAGCTGGATCAGGGTAAGAATTTCCTAAATCATCAAGCTCTGGTCCTTTAATAATTCTTCCCTCAATTTCTTTCTTTCCTCTTGCATTTTATTATAAAGCAGCAAGCAAAAAATCAGGTGGCTCCTTCAACCGTTTCCTTGAAAATCTCGTCAGCTAAATATCCAAGTTAATCACTTACACATTATGCAGGAGACACTTTTGTTATGCTTCCCACCATTATATAACAAGGAACAACTTCGTTTCCAAAAACATGTTCCTCTCTCCCTTCTAAGTCCTCATTGGCAGCAGTTTCCAAATCTAGAGCCCCACAGCCTACCCAAAGAAATTTAGACATTTCTATCACGTTCCTCAAATTTTTTTCAACCTCTATTCACTGCCTGGTTTCAAAGCAATTTCCACATTTCTAGGTATTTAATATGGCAGCCTCTCACTTCTAGGTACCAAAATCTGTATTGGTTTTTTATTGCTGTTCTAACAGATTACCAAAAAAAAAAAAAAAATTATTCTTTGTTTCTACAGGTCAGAAGTCCAAGCACTGCATGACTGAGAGCCTCTACTCAGTCTCACAAGGCTGAAATACAAGCCTTAGCCAGGATGCATTCCTGTATCCCTTTCTGGAGGCTCAGGGAAAAATCCGTTCTGAAGCTCTTCAAGGTTGCTAGTAGAAATCAGTCTCCTATGGTTGTAGGACTCAATATCCTTTGCAGTGAATCGCTCTCTGGCTCTGAACCTTTTGCCAGGAAGAGTCTAGTCCCTTTAAAAGGCTCACTTGCTTCAATTAGGTTTATTGAGAATAATCACCCTACCCTAAGGTCAATTAATTAGGATCTCAATTACATCTACAAAATGCCTTCACTTAGATTAGTGTTTGTGTGATGGTACGTGGACACCAGGGAGCAGAAATCTTGGGACCCACCTTAAAATTCTGCCAACCATACAGGTAAGTTTAGGAGGGGAACTGTTGGGTCATGGAATATGTGAATACTGCAAAAAATGTTTCTAAAGTAACTAACTAACAACACTCCTACCAGCAGACTATGAGAAGTTCTAATTGTGTCACATCCAAGACAGTATTTTAGCCATTCTGATGGATATGTAGTGCTATCTGGTTGTAGTTTGCATTTTCCTCATGACTGACTTTTGTCTTCTTTTAAAAGAAATCAGTATACTTAAAAAAAAAAAGTTGAAAGATTGGATTAGTTATTCTATCATGAATTTTTAACTTAAACTTCTAAAATGGCATTCACCCATATTGTGTCATAGTTATTTTATGTCTGGGCCTCTGATGTAAGCTATTCAAGCATTTTATTCATCTTTGTTATCCGAAATACCTAGCATAATCCCTGGCACATAGAAGGCACCCAATGTTTGGTGAACTGAATGTATTCACCTTCTAAAATGTATTTTTTTCATTTCCAAATTTAAAGCACTGCTCCCATTGTATATTTCTCCTAGGCCAATCAATAATGTTACAGGAGCCAACCCTTTCTTAGCAGTCCAAGACACAATTTGTCTGAGCCAGTATTGCATTATACAGTTAGAGGAATAATATATGTCCTAACTCTACCTACCATTAATCTACCTAGCTTTCTTGCTCTAAACATAAAAAATAAACTGTTTTCATTCACTATTTTGTCTTTATTATTTTTCACATGCCTTAGGTCACTGTGTCTATTAGGAGAGAGAAATGACTCTTATATTCACCTTTGATTATGTATCCCCCTCCTTCCACATAATTTTTTTATACCTGAATACATTATAAAGACCTTGGGCAACCAGACCAGTCTCTTTGGATGTCTCTCCCAATTTCCTTGTCAGAATTTCTTTATTATTATGGATTATTTTATTCTAGGAAGTTATCCAACACTTCCTGACCATCTTTCCTTTTACAGTCTCAAGGTCGTCAAATCACAATCATCTTCCCTCTGAACATGGACAGTTTTCTTCTTTCTTTTTAAATTTTGTCTCAGGACCTGGATCCCTATAAACTCCCAAGGTGACTCATCACATGTATAGAATTCCAAAACAATTCTCTTCGTGTATTAGAATTAGATCCAGAATAGTATATCCCTCTGTAAGGCTGCCTAACAGCCTGTGTTCCATTCCATTTCTGTGTTCTAGTCCTGAATTTCATCACACGAAATCACTCTCATTTCTAATGCCTGTACACTTTCATTAAGCTACTTTTTAAGGAAAATATTTTGCCAATATGATGCAATCACCACAAAAACTGTAATCCTAGGTCTCTAATTTGTTCCAATATTATGATTAATTTTTTCTTGTTAAATATGTGCAGTGAATTAATTCAAAATCTTTGGAAGACCTGTATAGATTTTTTGAGCTCTGGTATCTAGCCAAATATTCTTTTACAGTGGTTCATGTGCATACCGGGCAAATTATAAGCCTCATAAATATACAAAGCACAATATTTAGGTAATATTTTAATAAGAGTATAATGGGATAAATTAGTTTTTGTTTCTACAATAATCTACTTTTGCTACGAAGAAAATCTGATGGGGGGCGCCTGGGTGGTTCAGATGGTTAAGCTTCCAACTCCAGGTTTTGGCTCAGGTCCTAATTTCAGAGCCATGAGATCAAGCCCCACAGCATCTGGCTCTGCGCTCAGCAGTTGGTGGGGGAGGGGGTCCTACATCTCTCCTCCCTCTCCCTCTACCTCCCCCCCAACACCCGCTCCTGCATGCTGACACATGCTCTCTCTATAAAAATTAAAATTAAAAAAAGAAAATCTGATGCTACTGCAGCAGTCACTTCCTGAATGAATTACTCCATTTGTCAAATAGTTTTTTTCTTAAGGACTTTGGACATTGATGCACCATTGACAATTGTTAGGAGGAACTTTTTGATTATTAGTAATACTGTATTCTCCTAACCATTAGTTTAGAATGCATGCATGTATATTTTATTCTCTAAACCAATACATGCATCTATCAGCAAATGAATAGATACAAATGTGTTAGAATAAAAGAAAAATATATCTTAAAAGAAATGTATTAATTTCAATATTAAAGACTCAGCTATTCAGGTGTCTAACATATTTATAGAGAAAAATTCTATTCTTTGAAATTTCACTTAGGGAAATTTTTCTTGAACCCAGAGACTAAATAACATTTATATGAAAGTGTATTGTGAATAAGAAAGAATTATACAATTGGAAATGTAATTATAAGAAAATAGTAGGTTCTAAATAGGAAAGCCCAGATATATTTAGTCCTCAGTCTTAAAATGTTCCACATATTTTTACTTAAGAACTGTTATGCAAAAATTTAACATGGCTGATAATACTGGTCATGGTAACAAGGTGATGAAAAAAAGACTAGCATATAGTTGTAGTTGCTTATAAATTCATGAATTCCTCCCAATTAAACTTTCTTTAAAGAAAAAAAAAAAGAAAAACCCACAAAGCTAAATGGAACATACTCTGATTTAAAAAATATAAAAACTACCATACAGAATTTTACTTGTCAAATTCTCATTTTCCAACAAAGCCAAAGAACCTCTCCCTTACATGTATAAAGCTACGTAGAGCCAATATTATTGGCTCTAATGATTTTCCAATGTCAATCAGTTGTTTCTATAAAGATTGCCTAAGTAAAATCTCTGGTAACGCAGATATTTCAAGTTACAAGTTATTACTTTAAGTAAATCCAATACCTTTAAAAACAAAAACAATACAGGTGATTTCTAAGGCACTGTTCTAAGTGCTTTATATATACTATTTATTTTATACATATTAACTTTATAATATGCATCTTAGGGCTTTCATGAGATAATAATTATCCATTTTACAGGTAACAAAACTGATATAGTTAGCAGGTGATGGGGCTATCCACTAAGATTCAACATTGACAATTTGGCCCAGAGTCTGAACTCTTAACCACTATGGTAAATTGCCTTTTTTTTTTTTTTTAAAGATTTTATTTATTTATTTGACAGAGAGAGAGAGACAGCCAGCAAGAGAGGGAACACAAGCAGGGGCAGTAGGAGAGGAAGAAGCAGACTCCCAGCGAAGCAGGGAGCCCAATGCAGGACCCTGGAATCAGGCCCTGAGCCAAAGGCAGATGCTTAACGACTGAGCCACCCAGGCGCCCCAGGTAAATTGCTTTTCAAGATGGAGAAAATCGTATCTCAAGCTAAATAACCAATTACAGTAAGAACTAAACTTGACAATTAGTACAAACTGTCTGCTAACCAAGGAGGAGATTGATAAGTTTATGTTATCCCCAACTCAAAACTGTTCTACGGAAATTGAGATACCGATTTAGTATGAAAAAATGACATTTTTTTTGGCATCTGGGAAGCTAAGCTTGTCTTAACTTTGACCAAGATCCTAATGGCAAGGGCCAAGTCTGTCTTCACAAATGCATGCTCAGCAGCTAGCATTAAGCTGGCACAAAATTAGCATTCTATAATTACCTATAGAATAAATGGGGATAAGAGGAAGCTGTTCTAACAAGTGAGAGAAAGGAATGATAAAGATTACATGTATCACTGAGGAAAATTTTCCGCAAATTAGAAAACCAACACACAAAACAGTGAAGTAACCTGCCCAATTTCATATAGTTAAACCAAGATGTGAGACTTCCAATTTCTGTATTTTTTCCTTAAATACCACAAAAGAGAAATTCTATCAAAATACCCATATTACATAGTTGTGTAAGATGTGAATGTACTCAATATTACTGAACTGTACACTTAAAAATGGTTGTGACAGAAAATTTTATGTTCTATGTATTTTAGCACAATTTTTAAGTCAAACTAGAAAAAAATCCACATTATGAAAAAATACAATTTAAATCACTACATATAGTTTCTATTTATAAATTTCTACTATTCTAAGAAAATTTACTTATAAAAATATTATGGTAAAACTTAAGGTTACATTATTTAACAACTGATCAAAATTAATGAAATAGCTACTTACAAATTTTTGTATTCTTCCTACCTTTCCCAGTTTCAGAAGTAAAAATGCAAATAGCATAAAAATGAAATGGAATAATTTAACTTATTAAGTTAGCTCAAATCCACTGTGAAATAAGGAGAAAACCAACTAGGTCATTTGTTATTATATTTTGTCAACAATAATAAGCACTGTGATAGTCATTACAAATATTCACAAGATTTCCTGCTTTTTTGCTTCTTGGTTATATAAGTGAAATTAGAGATGGCCACATGCCTTCCCGTGGCCCACAAAATGAGAGTGTAAGAGATACGTATCACATCCAGGCAGAAACTTTAAGAGCCAACACATGCTCCACCACGTTCTCTTTCTCCCTACTACAGTGACTGGCAATATTGTAAAGACTGGATGTTTCCTCAGCCAGGTTCTAGAATAAAGATAATGAAAAGGAAGAGAGTTCCAGCAAACCCACAAAGGACATATAGTGTAAGCAAAAATAAACTGCTGCTGTATCAAGTCATTAAGATTACAGCATAACTCAAACTATTCTGACTGACACAGATATAAAAACTGAATGTAAAGCAGTTATATAAAGAAAGGGATGGATTTCTACAAATGAGGAAGATGGAAGGATTGGCAAGGAATGATAGGATTTTGTCCCTTAGACAGTTTGTCCCTAGACAGCTGCTCTAAGGTTTCCATCAGGGTACAGATTACAGTCCTGAATGACACAGAGTTCAGGCTGAGGGGCAGAACAAGTCTTAACCACCATGGGCAGGTTCCTAGAGCTGGATGAAGCCCCTACTGTGCCCTCCTCTTCCCAAATGTAGCCAGGTGCTGTGGAAAATGAGGCTCCTCCCAAATGCTACCTCTCTCCTTCCTGACACTTGAAGAAATCTGAACTTTAGTCTTGAGAGAAGGTAAGTAGGTTCATCCACGAGACACCGGGCCCATTCCTTAGCATTTAGGTCCAATGGCTGCCATACAAGTTTGTAGCTATCTTAGAGGATTTCATCCTAAGGAGATACTCAAGGAAGAAGTATCATGCTACGGTTCCTTCTTTACTGTTAACCTTAATGAAGACCAAGAGGAAGCTGAACTTCAAATGGGACCAACTAGCTTCTACTGGCCAGCTGGATAAACTCTATTACAAAACTCAAAACTGGGAACTCTATCAGCTTATTTCACTTGAAACTTTTATGACCATGGCATACAATTGTGCAGAATGTGCCCTGCATAATAGCACCCAACCAAGGAGGGGAACTGTGGACCCTGAGGCTGTATTCACCAAGAAGAAAGGCTCTTTTTTTTGTACTTCACAGAAAGATATACTTCACACAAAGTTTGTCAGACTGTGACTACAGGCACCTTATAGACTAACTCACCATTCCTTACCCATTTTTCCCAGAATTTTCCGGAGACCATCCTTAGAGGTACTATTGAGGAGACTTACGTCATACATGACAATCATGGGACTCTGACTATTCTGGGACTCCTTAAGCTTTGACCCTTTCTCCATGAAGATATACCACAATAACCTATAGTGTATATTTGTAAATTTGGACCACATACTGCTACATTCCTGTGTCCCAATGAGAAATATGGACAGGCCACTGGCAAATCAGGTATCAGAAGTATTCTTCTGCTGGAATTCTATATCCTGACAGAATCCTTCCAATGGGTGGTAGAGAGTAAGAGAAATTCTACAGCACTACATGGACCAAATGATATCATTTTGATGTGCTAGAGCCCAGAGTTCCCTAAATTTCACACTACTGATATTTTGGACCAGGTAAATTCTTTGTTATGGAGAACTGACTGCCTTGTCATTGAAAGATATCTGGCAGCATCCCCGGCCTTTATCAACTAGAAGCCAGTAGCTCATTCCACTTTCTTCTGTGACCAAAAAATGTTTCTAGACATTGTCCAATGCCCTCTGGAAGGTAAAATCACACCAGGATGACAACCACTTTGCTAGACCTATATTTTTATTTCCAGCAGGTGGTGTGAGACTGACTAGGTGTGTTCTGGGACTAAGGTTCCTCTCACTATCTCCACCTGCTTGGTGGCATCTGAAGTTGATACAGGGCTCCCCCTGAGATCCAGGTGGCAAGTAGAATAAGGAACTCTGCCTGGCAAGTTGAGGCTGGCCCTATTCCTAGTAGGTAGAAAAGAACTGAACCTTAACTTTTTGTCTGCCTTTTAACCCCTATGTCAACCCTCCCTCCTTCCATTAACTCCTTCACTTCTGTCCCTCTCCTAGAAGCAGAACCATGATTCCAACTTATTTAAAAGATCTATCTTCCCAGGGAAGAGGCAGCCCAATAGCAAACTTTGCTACTGCCCCTCTGCCAACTCTGGTCTCTGTCCACCATACAATGTAGACATGTCTTGGTGTTGGCTAAAGGAGTCTGAACTGCTATGTTCTCAGCAGCCTTTTTAGTCTGCCTATTTTGGAGGGCCACTGTGGGCAAAAACTGAGACTTACAAACTGACCTATTTATATAACCTGAACAGATCAACATGTATCAAAGCAGAAATGGTCTGATCCTTGCATATGCTTCGGGTAGTCTGATGTCTGACTTTCACAGAAGACAGGTCCTAAAGACACTAACCCCACTGCATCTAGATACTATATATACCCAGATTTCTTAACTTTGGCACATACACATATATACCCACATCTGCTCAAGCTTATGAGTACATATACACACACATATATAAATGTTCATATATACACCAAAAAACAGACTTCATAAGCAATGGGGGAGCTATATTTCTTGCTCATATTTCATGCCAAAGTAAATTCCATATGAATTAAAGATTAAGCATAAAAAATGCAACTTTAAGAGCACTGTAAAAAAAAATACAGGAGCATATTTAATAAAACTAGGGTGAAAAAGGTCTTTTCAATATACAATGGAATATTAACTCGGACATAAAAAAGAATAAAATCTTGCCACTTACAACAACACGGATGGATCTAGGAGGTACAATGCTAAGTGAAATAAGTCAAAGAAAGACAAATGCCATGTGATTTCACTTATATGTGGAATTTAAGAAACAAAACAAATGAAAAATGAAAAAAAGACAAAAAACCAGACTCTTAACTATAGAGAATAAACTCCTTACCAGAGGGGAGTAGATGGGGGAGTGTGTAAAACAGGTGAAGAGGATTAAGAGTACACTTATCATGATGAGCACTGATTAATACACAGAATTGTTGAATCACTATCTTGTACACCTAAAACTAATGTAACACTGTATGCTAATTATACTGGAATTAAAAAAGAGAAAAGGTCTTTCCAATCAAAGTACAAAACTCACAAGTCATATAAGAGATTTCTGTGACCAACTGTTGTACTTCTATAAATTTATCTCAGAGATATACTTGTATAAATGGATGAAGAAATATATGTATTATACTATCACAACAGAACAAAGTGAACAGCAGACCAAAAAGGATAAATGTCCCATGATGAAGACTGACTAAATTACAGTACTTCCATGTCATAGAGTATCATGCAGTTATGAAAATAACTATGGAAAACTGGCTTGTGCCAATATAAAACAATCTATCAGATATATTGTTAAGTGAACACAAACTATAGGAAAAATACATAACGCCTTCCCTCTTATGCAAAAAAAAAAAAAAAGAGTTATCTAGAAAGATTTCTGCCTATATGCACAAAGTATTTCTAGAAGGACACAAAAGAAATTTATGTGGTTGTCTCTGGAGAGGAAAATGGGTCTGGAAAGGAAGGAAATTTGCTTTTTATTATGTATCCTTTGAAGTTCTTGAATTACTTTTTAGATTGTGCATAAAGTCTATCACAAAAAAATAAAATCAAAGAATAAAATTCAAAGAAAATATTTCAAAATAGAATAGCAAATACCTTATACATAGGTAACAGAGAATTCTTACCTTTCTCTGCAAAATTTAAGTGAATGTAGTATGGCAGGTCTCTTTTGACGTAAATTCCACAAATGTAAGGTGTCATCAGCCAAGGCACTCACAAGAGCTCCCTTAAAAATAAAGTATAATTTATATAAAATACATCTTACAAACATTAAAGCTACTAAAGGGCTGCCAAAAAAACCTTCCCAAATTTCAAAACTTTCAGCCAATAGATTGTTTTGAGAAACATTTGCCTCACCCAAATTCTAAATAGCAGATGTAATACAGTGTGTTATATGTATATGTAAAAAATGTTTTCACTTCTTCAATTTAAAGTATACACAGTATAAATTATAAGATAATTTAGTATCTTATAAACTATAAATATACTAGGATTTAGTTGGATATTATGGTTGATAGCTATGTAAAATTAGAGGTCAGACTATTAAGTTACTCGATCACTATTGTACATCTTCTTGACTAAAAAAAAATATAATATGAAGTAACTTTCCCATTTTATTTGGCTTAAGAAAAATTCTTCAGAATGTACTTCGCCCAGATCATAACTCTACTACAGAATGATACAGAAAATAAAGGTAGCATTCAGCACACTATAACTTCAATATCCAAAGGGTTGAATAATCAACTAATTTAGAAAGTTAAAACATCTGACACTACTAAATACTATTAAGTATGGAAAAGAATCTCTGGCCCTATATGAGAATCACACAGGAGGTCAGTCTCACCCCCAACCTCACAAACCAGATTTTCAGAGCAAGGACCTACACAGGTATATTTTTAAAAATCTTCAGAGGTGATTCCAGTATGTGAACATGATTAAGAATCTCCAGACTAAGGCTGATTTATTAAGACATGTGCGTGTGTTTCCTCAAAGGAGTCAGATACTTTTCATCTATACTGAGAGAATAAGATAAAAAATGCAACATGAAAAATTTATGTTAATTTCAAGAAAGGATTTGCAGTTCTATTCATCTAGGTTATTACAAGAAATCTTAAAATCTCCTTCCTTTAAACTAAGTTTCTCATTTATCAACGAAGATTAAAATAGTTCTGAAAATTTATATTAAATGATCTCTCCAAGTCCTTTCCACCTTCGAAATTCTATGAGGGCTGCTCTCTGGTGTGATTCCTACTGCTACAACATAACTATCGGAGAGCAGAAATAAAGTCCATATGTTTTCACTAGAAAGCATCCTCTTATCTATATCATTTTGAAGCAGAGAAACTCAAAGATTCAGAGTATCAAAGATTTGTACTCTTCATTCCTATTTCCACCATAATCAACTTCTTTCTCAAGATGTGCACACCATCTTGAAATCTCACAGAAGAGATGTAGAGCCAAAAGAGCAATGAGAGTTGACCACCTCCTATGGTGGCTCCTTTACCTACATACGGTCCACTAAATGTAAAAGCAAATAGCTACTCCCAATTGTCAGATTTCTGTAGCATCCCCAATTAAATATTCATATTTTGCTAAGCATTTTTTAAAACAGCAATATCATTTTTAAGTACTCAAAATGTAACATTTAAGCATGTAAAATAAAAACAGTCATATCTAAGAACTCTATGATGAATCCTATTGAAAAGAAACCTGCATGAATGACAACATAATTTACTTATGATTTCTAAAATTTAGGTGTATAGGTAATCAATTTGCAATGTTATTTACACTGGTTCATGTACTGCTTTAAGAAATAATCTTAACACAAGTATAAAGATGGAGAATAGGTTAGTGGTTGCCATGGATTAGGGACTGAGAGCAGGAGGCGGCCCAGTTATAAAGGGGGAGCCTTAGGGAATTCCTTTATGATGATAAAACTGATCTGTATCTTGTTCATAGTGGTCATTACACAAAACTACATGTCATAAAAATGCACAAAACTACACAACCACACTGACACAAGAGTTCATGGTGATGAAATCTAAATAAGGTCTGCAGTCTAGCTAATAGTAGTATATGGATATCATTTTCCTCGTTGATACTATACTATTGTTATACATAATGTTACTATGAGGGGGAAGCTGGGGGAAGTACATACAGAACCAATTTTGAACGTAACTGCCAGTAAAATTATTTCACAACAAAGTTTTTTTTAAATAGGAAAAATAATCTTGAGTCCTCATAAATGGGCTCAACAACTTTCTATATTGTGATTTCTTTTGAATTTTAACATTTTACAATGCCTATTATACAGTTCTACACAGAATATTGCAGTTTTTAAAAAACACTTCTGACCCTGAAAAACCTACATAATTGCATATTAATCTTCTGATAAAAACATTTTACAAAAGGTCAGAGGTATCGAGTGTTGTTTTTTTCCTCTCACACACATTTAAGAATTTATGCCATGGAACCTTAGGACCTGAAGGCAAAAAGAATGTCCACACACTATCACAACTAAAGATAGTAGAGCCTTTTCTGGAGTAATTTCTTTCTTCTAATGACCAGCTTTTCCTGCTCATCACTGCATATAGTAAACATCTATTCTCACAGTTGTGCATATTTTAAATTGTTTAACTTTTTATTTCCCTTTTTTAAAAAATTCTAATTAGTTAACACAGTGTCATATTGGTTTCAGGTGTACGATATAGTGATTCGACAATTCCATACAACACTCAGTGCTCATCCCAAGTGTGCTCCTTAATCCCTATCACCTATTTAACCCATCCTCCCACCTCTCCTCTGGTAACCATCAGATTGTTCACTATAGTTAAGACTCTGTTTCTTGGTTTGCCTCTCTTTTTTTTCCCTTTGCTTGTTTCTTAAACACCACGTGAGTGAAACCATATGGTATTTGTCTTTCTCTGACTGACTTATTTCGCTTAGCATTATACTCTCTTGCTCCATGTTGTTGCAAATGCTCATACTTTTTAAAAAGCTGCAAGCATGTTATCTACTCTGTTGATAAAATAGTATTTGTTTCCTGAGCTCTTCCTAACTTTATACTCTACCAAAAAGAAAGACATCATCAATTACTTCAACCAGTAAGTGACACAACAAGAATTTTGGACAATAACCAGTTTTCTTTTCTAATGGATTTTTATTTCCTGGTTGTATTTCAAACAAGTCATTAAAAAAGTATATTTTGTTATTTATAATAAACTCAATCTCTAAAAAAATTTTAATACAGATTTTAGTGTTACATAACTTTCAGTACCCAAGAAATAAAATTTAAATGCAGACCTTGTACCAAAAAGATTTATCTTATACCATTCTATTTGGAACACTATTTTGAGAAACATCTTGCATTATTTATGTAACTTCCCATGATGATGCCTTACAGTGAACTGCTATTAGCTCTGACCTATAAGAAATTCACTTTTGTTCAAATATTTAAATATGAATGGATGCAAGAAATCTGAAAGACCAGATGTGGCCCTATTTCTTATATAAGTAGGACAGATTAAAGCAATTCACTAACCTCATTAATCAGGAACTGAAGTTGGATTACTGCAGCTCCACTGTCATGTTGGCAATAACATTCTACTCCTGGACGACCAAAGCTGCCATTAATTTCATTAAGGAGTCTACGGTATCTGTGGGCTTTTTATAGCAATTGTTAAGTTACATAATAGACTAATAAATATTCCAATGACCTGATACTCAATACAGGCTATTTATTGAGATTAAGATTCAGAGTTACATTTATTACACATCAGCTAGCTCCTGCTGATAATCAGAAGTCTCAGAGATACAGGCCTAAAAGAAATAACTGCTCCTTCTAGAATATAAAAGAACTATCAAAAACAACAATATACAGAACATAAAATAGGTTTAATACACTTTACTCTGGTCCAAGTTTTTGCTTTCACTTAAAATAAAAGGAGAAAAGGTAGTTGATCTGCAGAGCATCCAATTTTGCCCAAGGCAGCAAACAAATCTGAAAAGCAGAGACATGTCATTTTGGAATAATGCTTTTGGAACCAATCTTTTTACTGGCATTTTTCATTCCATAGTGTTATTTTTCAATAGTGTAAGTTAATATAATGAAGAACCAAATAACTATGTTTGTAATTATAGCATGATGATGTTATATTGCCAATGAACGTATCAATCTTTTACAATAGACCTGAATTCAAAATATGCAAATTTGCATATGGTAACAATAAACACACAATATTCTCTGTCATAGGCATTATATTATGTTTTTTATATATGTGTGTGTGTGTGTAGATATATATATACACACTCACTTAATTCCCATAATCTATGAAGAATATATAATTTCCCCCCCATAAACAGATAAGGAAACTGAAGCACAGAGAAATCAAGCAACTTGTAAGTCACACAACTAGAAAGCAGCAGAGATGAAATCTGAATAAGCATTCTAGCTCCAGAATCTATACTCTTAATAATAAGGTATGCTAAATAAAGAACAAGAAAAACCAAAAACCCACTTATACAACTTACTACGTGCCAGGCATTGTTACATGCTTTTATCCTCATAAACTTGAAACAAGAAATTAGCTATTTTAACATGCTGCTATACTAATCTACTTTTCACTAGTTAATAAATAGTAATTGAAAATAAAAAGCTAAATCTTAAACTAAAATGTGATTGGTGTTAATGAAATTATAGCCTTCTTCATACAAATTCATATTCAGGTGTATAGACTATTTCTATATTCTTTTCATACATGTCCTAAGGTTCTTCTTAAGTAAAAATAATCACACCTAAAGTTAAATTACTATTTTCTAAACACTTTTTTCCTTCCTATTTCTAAAAGTTTTTCAAGGTGATATTTATTTTTCATGAATTTTTTCATTTTATTGCCAGCAATTAATTCTTCTATTGTTTCATAAATAGACTAATTGTGCATGTTTAGCCTATAGTACCCTACTCTGTAAACATCTTAAACTTTTATCACCATCATCATCAGTATTCGTAGTACTAGTTTTACTACACCAATTGCCCAAGTGCCCCTAAAGGAAGCTAGATTTCAAACTGTTACTATTGCAACTTGGTAGTACCAAATCACACCTGGTTGGCCAAAGAAAGACCTACATCTATATTCATCCATTTCTTTTGACAGGATGTCTTTTTTAGCTAGTAGAGGGAGCCTAATTCTAATCTTTCCAGCTAAATTATTTTTTCTGGGACCAATTAGCATATTCCATAATTGTGATTTTACATGAAGCAAAACTTCTCATCTAACCAGATCAGTAAAACTAAGTTAATAAAAAATGTGAGCTATTATGAAGAATCATAAAAATTCTACTTACCTTACCTATTATTTTTTTCAGAAATCATACGTAACTTTGCTAATCTTGTGATATTATCTTCTTTAAGTATGGATCTATTAATGAGATTCAGGACTGTTTTTCTTAAAACACAGCCATGGTGCGCCTGGGTGGTTCAGTCGGTTAAGCGTCCGACTCTTGGTTTCTGCACAGGTCCTGATCTCATGGGTAATGGGATCCAGACCCACAACAGGTGCACTCACTCAGTGGGGAGTCTGCTTGAGGATTCCTTCCCTTTGCCCCTGCCTCCACGTTTATGTTCATGTTTGTATCTGCTCTCTCTCTCTCAAATAAATAAATCTTTAAAGATAATAAAATATAGCCATAACTATCCAGGTATAAGATTTGTAGGGTTTTTGTTTTTATTTTTATTTATTCTTTTTTTTCTTTTTTCTTTTTTTTTAAGATTTTACCTTTTTGAGAGCCAAAGAGAGAGCGCCCGCGCACGTGAGCTCAGGAGCAGAGAGGAGAAGCGGAGGCAGAGGGAGAGGGAGAAGCAGACCCTCTGCTGAGCAGGAACCCTGATGATGCGAGACTCATCTCAGGACCCTGGGATCATGACCTGAGCTAAAGGCAAACACTTAACAGATTGAGCCACCCAGGCATCCAAGTAGTTTAATTTTTTAAATGGAACTTTAAAGATATTGGCAATGCATTCTAAATGCAGCATTCACATACAATCTTACTATTTCTTTTCTGATCATTTACTGTTAGTCAGACAGCATCGGAAAAATTTTAAGTGACTGACTTCATGAAGTCTTCCCAAAGTATTCATCTTGCATTTTTATGTATTTTTAAAAACCCCTCTATTTTGCATTCACATTATATATTCTTAAAGTAAACTAATTACTAAATTATAGTATCAAATATGACAGGCACAAACAGATGTGGGAATACACAAAACTGATTATTGGTTAAGTAAAACATAAGCAAATAGATCTACTAATTTGGGCCTTCCAGTCTGAAAACTTCAGTATGCTATGGGCATCAATCAATATTTTATTCACAGAGACTGGAAAGGGTCTGTACATCCAGGAAGTCAGTTACATAGAGGTCAAGAAAGGTTTATTCTTATCTATACATGGAACTACTCCAGACAAAACTGTATTTTTTATAACATTATTATTAATATAGTCACTTTACTTCCACCTAAGATAATATACTTTCTTAATATAATAAAGAAGAACCACTTACTATCTACTAAGTTTCAGGCTCCGTGTCTTAAAGATGCAATTGTACTTAATCCTCAGGGTAACTCTGAAAGGTAGTTATTATCCATATTTTACAAATGATAATTCTGAGGCTCAAAGAAGTGATTTTTCTCAATTACTACTGATTTCTCTCCCTTTTCCTTTGGATAAGGTAGTACTATGCTGCAGGCAGCCTGAAGGATCCTTAATACTACAAAAGCCCTATCTATGGATTGGGGGAAAAATCGTCAGTCATTATTTCATAATAACAAAAAGTTTAAAATTAAATTTTAAGGAATGGAAGTTACTTACATATAATCAAAAGATATTAGTTTGAAATAATACAAATTCCAGAGCAAGTAGTTCTCATTCCTGGCAGTGTATCAGAATTCCGGCGCTACTGCAAATTTACTAATCCCAAATTGCCTGAGAAGCAGCCTGGGTAGGTATCCTTTTTTGTTTTGTTGTTGTTGATGGGCCACAGGAACACCTGAGGCACAGCTGAGAATTAAGACATCTACTCTCAAGTCAGTTCATATGCCAGCTCCACCAGTACTTGCTGTGACCTGAGGAGAATCATTACACCTCTCCACTTTCTTGTCTATAAAATACAGATACTTATCTAGTCTAGCTTGCAGAGCTAGATTAAAGTGAGAATTAGAGTGAGAATTAAAACTATTGAGACTGTACTCACCAAATGGTACCCACCCATTATCATTATTTAACTAGTATACTCATTACTTTAACAAGAACTAAAGATACCTTATAGTGGATATGCCATAATATAAGAAAACAACTTTGACTATATGAGATCACTAAACAGCATGTCATAGGGGCAAATATTCATATCCTTTCATATTTTTGTAATGATTATTGCTTCTTGCATATATGGTTCTTCCTATTACTAAGAGTTAACAGTTTTATTAGACAATAGTCAAACACTGTAACAAAGATCTGCTTTGTAAATTATTCCTATTGTGGCTATGTATGAAATGAAGAAAACCCAGAAGAAAAGGTTATATACTGAACAATTCTACAAAGATATTTGTTAAAGAAATATTGATTATTATGATGCCTGCTCCTTTATATATGCATTAATCAACAGTAAGACAAAGCCAAATTCTAAGGTTCTACTGAGCAGTTCTGGTGTCAACATATTTTACCTTTTAATTCTGAACACCAATGTACCCTTTTAAAAATGGTGCTATCCTATCATAGATACTTTTAGTTTTTGTTTTGTTTTGTTTTTTTTACTGCCTGCCCATCAAGAGCTAGGGTATCTACCTAACCCTACTAGTCAACTTTGTCTCTGGAATAAACCAATGAATTTATATGCCCATGACACAGGTCACATACCTCCTGCACAACTACTTATGGCTTTTGTCCAGAAAAGCACCATCATAAATCCTGCATAAGAGGTGCAGAAGACAAGGCTAAAACAGGTTGAGAGCAAAGTCTTTGAGTACAAATCTTTGAATTTAGACATCCTCTAATTAAGCAATAGGAAGAAAAGAAATATTTAAGGAAAAAAATAACATGATGAAACTAGAAATTACTAAGCAGAAACAGCAGAAACAAAGACCAAAACCAGTTAAGCCTTTTATAATATTGTATCATCAAATTCAAAATAAACATTCACCCAATTGTCTAAATGGTGTTTTCTTGTTCTGTTTTTGGAAAGGGAGGAAGAAAGGAGGAATTAGGAAGCCTCGAAGTATATCAACATCATCATAGCAGTTAAGATTTATATGTACTGTATACATATTAGCTTAGAAGATTACCTCTTCTATAGGCTCTGTTGTTTACAAAAGAGGAAACTAAAGTAAAACAAGGCCAAATAACTCGCCCAAAGCCATTCAGCTAGTTAGTAAAAAAGCTGGGGTTTGAACCCAGGCAGTCTAACTCCAGTACACACATACACAAGCACATACAACCACTTATATATAAATCACCAAGACTTACTGCACAAAAAAAGAGCCAATTTTCACATGCTGAAAGAGGACCTGAGGGACGCCTGGGTGGCTCAGTCAGTTAAGCATCTGCCTTCGGCCCAGGTTATGACCTCAGGGTCCTGGGATCGAGTTCCACATCAGGGTCCTAGCTCATCAGGGAACCTGCTTCTCCCTCTGCCTGCTCTGCCTGTTTGTGCTCACGTGCTCTCTCTCTCTGAAAAATAAATAAATAAAATCTTGAAAGAAAGGAAAGAAAGAAAGAAAGAAAGAAAGAAAGAAAGAAAGAAAGAAAGAAAGAAAGAAAAGGAAGAAAGAAAGAAAACGAAGAAAGAAAGAAAACGAAGAAAGGAAGAAAGAAAGAGACTTTATCTCCATTTTGACCCTAATTTGTACTTTCTAACTGGTTAAGTTCTTCTTTCCAGCTTATCTTTTAACTCAGGCAAAGAGCCCAGTGGGCACAGCATCTTGTGATGGACCAACTACCCTTCAAGCAATCAGGACTGCCCCAATACCAGCAAGCCCTCACATGATTGACCCCAAGACAATGATCAACCTGACCTTTACTGCCCACCTGCATGTACCCACTGGTCTTTGTCCCACATTTTCCTTATATAAACATAGAACTATTTTCAGCACGTTGAAGACAGTCTTTGAGACGTTAGTCGGCTTTCTTTTGGGTGTTGGCCTCACTGAAATAAATCCCTTTCTTGTTTCACCACCACTGGTCTCTCTGCTTTGATTTTGTCAGCAGTTTTTTGGGACCCCTAGAGCTAGGTCCTCTTGCACCCATGGGCCCTGGTTATAATGTAAATGTCACTTCCTGACTTGCTTTAAGTCATTTTAAAACCAGAGGATGAAATTACAGAAGAACATTTATAATATTTTGTATCTGAGCACGAAATAAACTCTGGTCTAAAACTCTAAAACTGGGGCGCCTGGGTGGTGCAGTCGTTAAGCGTCTGCCTTCGGCTCAGGGCGTGATCCTGGCGTTATGGGATCGAGCCCCACATCAGGCTCCTCTGCTATGAGCCTACTTCTTCCTCTCACACTCCCCCTGCCTGTGTTCCCTCTCTATCTCTGTCAAATAAATAAATAAAATCTTTTAAATAAATAAATAAATAAAACTCTAAAACTACAGCAAATGCAACTGTCAGAAGCAAGTAGACATTATGAAACCAACTGGGCACAAGCAATACACCAATCAAAAAATTTTTTCTAGACTCATCTTTCATGTTAGTTCATGGTAATAAATATCTATTAATTTTAATAATAGTGCACTATAGCCCAGCAGAATAAGCAAAAAGCTGAGTTCTATATTTTAATTACAGTTGAAATTTTGAAACTGACTTGTTACAAATATATTCATGTAAAATGCACAGCCTACAAACATTTTAGAGACTCCAGCTATGTGAGAGGAACCATTCCTAGCAAAGCTAAGCAAGATATTTAAGTGAGTAAGTGACCTTGTCCCCCAAAAGCCCACAGAATCAAAGACGGTATTATTAGAATAAAGAACAAAAATCACATGATCATCTCAATGGACACAAAAATCCAACCCCCTTCCATGATAAAACACTCAAGGAAAAGAGAACTTCTTCAACCTGACAAAGGTCATGTATAAAAAACCTACAGTTCACATCATACTTCGTGCTTAAAGACTAAAATTGATATTCTCCTGTTAAGCTCAGGAAAAAGACTGGATGTCCACTCTCACCATTTCTATTCAACATATACAGGATGTTCTGGCTGGGGAAAACAGGCAAGAAAAAGAAATACAAAGTGTCCAGACTGAAAAGGAGAAGTAAAATAAAACTATTCTATTCATAAAAGACATGATCTTGTATATGAAAATTCTAAGGAACCCACTAAAAAACACCTATTTGAACAAATAAATAAGTTTAGTAAGGTTGCACAACACAAGATCAATACACAAAAATCAACTTTACTTCTATACACTGGCAATAAACAATCTGAGAAATAAAGTTAAGAGAACAATTCCATTTACAATATCACAAAGAATAAAATACTTCAGAATAAATTTATCCAGCGAAATGCAAGACTTGTATACTGAAAACTACAAAACACTGTTGAAACAAGATCTAAGTAAGTGGAAAGATATCCCATATTCATGGAACAGAAGACTTAATATTGTAAAGATGGTAATATTCATCAAACTGATCTACAAAATTAACACAATCTCTATCAGAATCCCAGCTGTTTGTAGAAATTAACAAGCTGAGCCTAAAATGAGCTTAAAAGTAATGTGGAAATGCAAGAGACCCAGCACAGCCAAAACAATCCTTACAAAGAACAAAGTTGGAAGACTCACATTTCCCCAATTCCAAAACTTAATGCAATATTACAGTAATCAAGACAGTGTGGTATTAGCATAATTACTGTACAGCTAAATCAATAGAATGAACTGAGAATCCAGAAATAAACATTTATAATCAATTGACTTTGGATGTCCAGGATGTCAAGAAAACTCAATAGATGGGGGTGCCTGGGTGGCTCAGTGGGTTAAGTGCTGCCTTCTGCTCAGATCATGATCAAGGAGTCCCGGGATTGAGCTCCACATCAGGGTCCCTCCTCGGTGAAGAGTCTGCTTCTCCCTCTGCCCCTCATCCTGCTCTTGTGCTCTCTCTCACTCTCTCAAATAAATAAATAAAATCTTTAAAAAAAAAAAAAAAGAACATTCAAAAGAGAAAGAACAGTCTTTTCAACAAATGGCCTTGGGATAACTGGATATCTACAGGACAAAGAATGAATTTGACCGCTATCTCACAGTATATAAAAAATATTAACTCAAAATAGAGATCTAAAGTCAAGAGCTAATACTATAAAACTCTTAGAAGAAAACATACATCTTCGTGACCTCAGATAAGGTTGTAGCTTCTTAGATATAACCCCAAAAGCATAAGCCACAAAAGAAAAAAAACTGATAAACTGGACTTCATTAACATTAAAAGCATTTTGTGCTTCAAAGGACATCATCAAGAAAGTGAAAAACACAGTCCACAGAATAGGAGAAAATATTTGTAAATCATTTATCTAATAAGGATTTAATATACAGAATATATAAAGGGCTTTTACAAATGAACAACAACAAAATAATCCAATTTAAAAATAGAGAAAGGATATGAATAGACATTTCTCAAAAGAAGATACACAAATAGCCAAAATAAACATGAAAAAATGCTTAACATCATTAGTCATTGGGAAATGCAAATCAAAGCCACAATGAAATACCATTTCACCTCCTCTAGTATGATTACAAAAAACAATGTAAGAGTTTGTAAGGATGTGGGGAAATGGGAACTCTCAATTAGTTGGCAGGGCTGCAAAGTGGTACAACTACTTTGGAAAATAACTGGCAATTCCTCTATGTTAAACACAGAGTTATCATATGACTCAGAAATTCCACTCCCAGGAATATAAACAAAAGAAATGAAAACATACATGCAAAACTTCTACACAAATGTTCACAGCATTATTTCTAATAGCCAAAAAAGAGGAAAATCCAAATGTCTAGCAACTGACCACTGGATAAATAATATGCAGTGTATTTATACAATGAAATATTCAACCATAAAAAGAAAAGAACCTCTAATACACGCTATAATATGGATAAACCTTAAGGACATTATGCTAAGTAAAAGGAGCCAATCATAAAAGACTACATATTATATGATTCCATTTATACATGAAATGTCCACAATAGATGAATCCATAGACATAGAAAGTAAACAAATGGTTGTGAAAGACTGGGTGCAGAGGGTAAGGCAAAGTAACTGCTAAATAGGTATGGGGTTTCCTACTGGGGTAAAGAAAATGTTTGGAAGTTAAGAAATGATGATGACAGCATTACTCAATGGATATAATGAAAAGCGCTGAACCATACACTTTAGAAGGGTAAATTTTATGCTATGTAAATGTATCTCAATAAAATTATTTAAAAAAAAAAGAAGAATCAGCTCATATGAATGATAAATGATGATACAAATAGGCAAAAACAAAAGACTGAATTTAAGGCCAAAAATGACTTCAATTATTAATGAAACAAATTAAAACATTATATTCTTAAATATAGTTTTAAAAATCCCTTTTGTCTAGGATTTAAAGTATCTCTCATAAGCAGTGAATGAATTTAACTATTTAGCAACTTAACTGAAATGCAGCATAGTAACAGGTAAAAAAAAAAAATCACACTACAGATTAGCATTTTTGCAATTAAGCTCCTTATTTCCGTCTGTCTTGCACTCAATTTTTAAATATTTTTATTTCATTCAAGATTTAAACACAGAAAGTATTTAACAGATGAGACACAACAAAGAAGACCCTTTATAAGCTTTTAAAATTCCATTAATCTATAAGCTCAGCCTATTCATTTTACCTTCCAATCATTTGTTAGGGTGGTATTACAATCACAGCAATAGTTCCTCTGTTTATTCTGCCTTCTGGGAATTCTACCGTACTGTCAGCAAAGCAGAAGAAAAAAACAGTCAAAGAAGCAGGCAATGGGACCCCAGCCAGTGGTAAATTCTGAGAGTACAGCTTCTAGGCAAGTTTTCACCGCTTTTACTACCACTGTGTATTGTGTACATATTTTGGCAACCTCTGCTTTTATGAAGAATGAGATAATATCACGACAGTATATATCTAGTTAATTAGTAAGATTTTTATTTTAAAGATTATATACCTTCTCAGAGAATCTGTTCATCAATTCCTGTCAACGAAAAAAAGGCCAAAGATAGTATTGGCATTATTCCAACCTATACAGAAGTGACACATTCAATTTTCCAAACTAGGAATAGAAGACTGGAATACATATAAAATGAAAAGCAACTGGAGAACTTTGATATCCTGTGCAGTTTCTGAAATACATTTATATTCTGCAAAGTTTAAAGATGAGGATACAGATAATGAACTTTTCATGAACTCATAAGTGACTAATAAATTACCCTACAGTATTATAAATTATATAATATTGTGTGAAAGTAACTTTCATTGAACACATATTCTGCTAAGAAACCAAGAATGACTCTGAAGGGTAAACTGTTCCTCCCTGATTAAAATTATCCATCATAGGGGCGCCTGGGTGGCACAGCGGTTAAGCGTCTGCCTTCGGCTCAGGGCGTGATCCCGGCGTTATGGGATCGAGCCCCACATCGGGCTCCTCTGCTGTGAGCCTGCTTCTTCCTCTCCCTCTCCCCCTGCTTGTGTTCCCTCTCTCACTGGCTGTCTCTCTGTCGGATAAATAAATAAAATCTTTAAAAAAAAAAAAAATTATCCATCATAAACCCTGATGATCTCCACTAACTTCTGTTACCATTTGTTTTAGTGCATTCTTATACTTCAAGGTGCTGCTACTCTCGACCAGCTTAATACTCTGAAAAAAAGCTCAGTGGATGATTTTTATTTTTAATGGCTTAAGTCTTGAAGAAACTTAACCACAGTGTGATTATTTTCAATAATAAAGTTAAAATCTAAACACCACCATAATGTGGTCAAAGAATATTGATGAAAGCATTCTGTCAACAAAGAGGAGGAACTTCAGCATCACACCAACCCCACTATTTAGTGTAAACATAAACAACAATCCTTGAGCAGCTGAGAGGTTTCATTTCTGTTATTCCACAATATGAGAAATAAGTGAGAGTCAACAAATAAAAGAAGCAGTACATCATGTATTTATCCTACTCAAAAAAATGGAAATATTTCAAATGATCTGTGATAAACAAGACAGCCTACGTGCACTGCAGCTTTCTCATCTGGGAACGCTTCCCCTGCCTCCTCCACCTGATCCGTGACAACCACCTGCCTGCAAGACCTCAGAGGCTGAAGACTCCAGGGGACCTAGTCATGAAGGGAGAGCGGGGAATCCTTACACTTTAGTGAGTTTTGCCTCCAAGAGCTCCACCAGGTTCCCACAGCAAACATCTGAGAAAATTCCCCTCCTGCTTCCAGCAATGGGTGGGGAAAAGCAACGATTTTTAAATACACTGGAGCATTCTGTTCTTAACAAGATCTTCCCTCAGGAGAAACTAATGGGAGCCTAAACAGCTGGGGGTTTATCAGAGCTGAACTGACACAGCGGAAGGGAAATACCCCCCTCCAACCCACTGCAGCCATCCTAACTCACCCAGGGATGGGGGGAAGTGGTGACTAAGAATCATTTGTGAAGTTCACAGTTCAGAAGCACAGGCTCACTGAAAGACTAAGATCTAATCATAGGACAACAGGACGCTTCTCCTCCCCTCACACCTTACCACCAAAAATGAATCTAGATACAAACCTTGTACTGTTCACAAAAAATTAACTCAAAATGAATCACAGACCTAAATGTGAAATGCAAACCTATAAAACTCCTAGAAGATAACATAGAAGAAAACTTAGATGACCCCAAGTATGACAATGACTTTTCAGGTACAACACCAAAAGCACCACCCATGGAAAAAAAAAATTGATAAGCTGGACTTCTTTAAAATTAAAGCCTTCTGCTCTGTAAAACACAAGGTCAAGAGAATGAGAACACAGGCCATAGACTTGGAGAAAATATTTATAAAAGACACAACTGATAGAAGACTGTTATCCAGGGGCACCTGGGTGGCACAGCAGTTAAGCGTCTGCCTTCGGCTCAGGGTGTGATCCCGGCGTTCTGGGATCGAGCCCCACATCAGGCTCCTCCACTGGGAGCCTGCCTCGGGGGGGGGGGGGGGGGGGTCCCTGCTCAGCAGGGAGTCTGCTTCTCCCTCTCCTGCTTACTGTACTTGTGCTCTCTCTCACTCTCTCTCTCAAATAAGCAAATAAAATCTTGAAAAAAAAAAAAAGGAGAAAATGAACTCAATCAAAAAATGGGCCAAAGACATTAACAGACACCTCACCAAAGATATACAGATAGCAAACAAGCATATGAAAAGATGCTCCATACCATACGTCACCAGAGAAATGCAAATTAAAACAAGGAGTTACTGCTACAAACTTAGCAAAATACCCAAATTCCAGAACTGACAACATCAAATGTTGATAAAAATGTAGATCAATAGAACTCCTGTTCACTGTTGGTGAGAATGCAAAATGGTACGGCTACTTTGGATGACAGTTTGGTAGTTTCTTACAAAACCAAATACAGTCTTATCATACACGCAATCTAGTAATCGCACTTGTTGGTATTTACCCAAAGAAGCTGAAAGTTTACATCCACACAAAAACCTGCAGAGGGATATTTATAGCTGCTTCATTCATAATTGCCAAAACTTGGAGGGAACCAATTTGCCCTTCAGTAGGTGAATGGATAACTAAACTGTAGTACATCCAGGCAATGGAATATTACTCAGCATTGAAAAGAAATGAACTATCACTCATGAAACAACATACAGTGAAAATAACAAGTGAAAGAAGCGGATGTGAAAGGGCTAAAAACTGTGATTCCAACTACAGGGACATTCTGGAAAAGGCAAAATTCTGGAGACAATAAAAAGAACATTGGTTACCAGGAGTTGGGGGGTGAACGGCAGAAAGGGATGAATAGGTGGAGCACAGAGGATCTTTAGGCAATGAAACTATATTGTATGATAATATAATGGTGGATACATGCCATATATTTGCCAAAACCCGTAGTATGCATAACAGCAAGAGTGAACCCTAATGTAAACCACGGACTTTGGATGATAATGTTTCTGTGTAGGTTCATCAATTATAACAAATGTCCCACTCTGGTGGGGGATGTTGATAATGGAGGGGTTATGCTCAGTGCAGACAGGGAAATGTGGGAAATCTCTGTACCTTCTGCTGAACCCAAACACTGCTCAAAAAATAGTCTATTTTAAAAATTAATACTAATAAATGAAATTAGTCATGTGGCTAACTCATGATTATAAGGGTGGACATAATTTTACTGCTGACTCACAATTTTAACATTCTGCTAGTCTGCTATTTAAGCAAAACTATAATGTACTATTCTGCAGTAAAAATTTAATAAAATGCTAAAAATAACTGTGGAAGATGCATAGATCAATACTTAAAACTTCCTTAATGCAACGTAACTAATATTTTACAATAAATTTCCAATGGTAGTTGAAAAATTACGTCAGTTAACTGCTTTCTTTTCATGTGAATGAAAGTAATATCAAAACAAAAAAATAACTCCAGCATCTAGACTAACTTCTAGTGTTCCCTGGGTTAAAAAAGACCTCTAGTTACCTCTTCCACTATTACTTTGAGGAAGAATTTTTTATTATTGGTAAACAAATTAAAGCTGTTGAAAAATATTCATTCTTACTATTCCTTGCTTTGGGGTTAGGAGAGTCTCTAAAGGGGTAAAATGAATTACATTTATTATCACAGGCAATTATTTAGAATAGTTTTTGATATATAAATATACTTTGAAATGAACCACTTGCTCAGTCTATAAGAAATACAGGCATAAATAGTGGTCTAGGTTAGAGAAACAAGAAAGAATGTACATTCTGACATATCAGGTAAAAACAATCTTTTATCCCAGCATCCATTCTCAGATGCTTAATGGCTAAGTTCTTTTCTCAAGTATGACAAAGTGAATTTTAAAAGAAAAATACAACCCATTATGAAAAATATAGTACAGAGACTGAATAGATGGAAAAGTCTGTTGCAACACTTTTTCTCCTTTTCAAAAGACAAAAAGAAAAAAAATACACAAAAGGAAAGCAATTTAGCAGAAAGTACTGCGATAGCTGATGCCACGAGATTTACAGTCACCTCTGACAGAGTACTGCTGTGAAAAAGCAGAGGTACCGCTATTACAAGGAAAGATTATGTACTTTCAAGTAAGGGTAGGATTAATCACTCTTCAATAGACAACCTCACCAAGAAAACGTCAAAAATTCTAGACAGCATTTACTGAAAGGGAAACAAACAAAACTTAAGCTAGGGATATACAAAATCCCTAATTTAAAATTTTAAAAATCTTGTTATTTAAACAGTAACTACCATATAATTTCTAAGACTATATATTTTACAAGTAACATGTGCTAAGCAAAACTTAATTTTCAAATGAAGAACATAAAATCAAAAGTATTAGCTATTTTTTAGTTCAAACCCCTTTATTTTTTCCATTTTAAGGGAATCTAAATTACTTTAGAACAGCATTCATTTTTAATATTATTTATCTCTTTAAAGTAGGCTCCACACCCAATGTGGGCCTTGAACTCACAATCCTGAGATCAAGAGTCATATGTTCTACTGACTGAGCCAGCCAGGAGCCCCTCAACACTCATTTTTAAATCACAGCACCAGTAAAGAAATATGCTCAGCATGCCATCATTATTTGTCTTATGTAACAACTTCTACTGGTGACTAACACCAGTTAGAGAAACAGAATCAAGTAGAAATTAGCCTTATTTACTGAATAAAATACTTATTGCTACTTGAAAATGATGCAGTGAGCAACTACAAAAACTTTTCAAAAAGCAGATCTAATTTCAGTTTCCAATTAAAGTTATCACACATTCTTCCCAAGAGACATGCAATATATCCAACTCTAAGAATGTAACCATTAACCTGAATTTGCTTCCAGGAACTTTATGAGTTTGTTTGTTTTTTTTAATACATTATTTTTCAGGTTGTTTTCTTCCACAAATGAAATTTATTTTTTTTCATCAAAATTTGCAGACAACTACAAAATTGCAGTATTTTAGTAAAATGCTTACATTCACTTTTATCTTTAGAAGTTCTCTATCTATGGGCACCTACATGGCTCAGTCAGTTAAGTGTCTGCGTTGGGCTCAGGTCACAATCCCAGGGCCCTGGGATTGAGAGCTCCTCATTGGACTCCCAGTTTAGCAAGAAGCCTGCTTCTCCCTCTCCCTCTGCCCCAACTCTCCGGCTTGTGTGCCCCTCTCCTCCTGCTTGTGTGCTCTCTCTCTCAAATAAATAAAATCTTTAAAAAAATAAAAGTATCTATCTAAATGTATCTACATCTCTATATAATATTAATGAAAATATTAAAAAGCTACAATGCAAACATTTTTAATCAAAATTAGGTAGTAAAGGTCTCAAGCTAAATACTTCATTAATAGAACTGATTACTGAACTGCCCCTGAAAGATGCCTAATTAAGCATCTTTGTTATCGTGTTAATCCCCACCAAAAAAAAAGCCTTTTCCATATGACCAAAAAATATTTATGAAAGTAATTTAACCTGGCGTATAGAAGTACTATGTATCATTAAGAATTACTTATTTTTTCTTAAACCATTTTCTATTTATGACTAAAAGATTAAATTTAAACTTATAAGTTTCACAAATTATACTTGCATTAACTATAAAAATGCCTGTAGTAGGTCCTTTCTGAGCATTCCTCACCACTACTGATTTAAAAGCAAGGCAGCCTGATGAACTAAAACAGGGATTGACAAACTTTAGCCTATGGGCCAAATCCAGTCCACTGCTTGTTTTTATAAATAAAGTTTTATTAAAACACATCTATACTCCTTCCTTCACATATTGTCTATGGATGCTTTTGTGCTACACTGGCAGAGTTGAGTAGTTGTGTCAGAAACTAAAAGGCTAATATATTTACTCTCTAGCCCTTTACAGAAGAAGTTTGCTGACTCCTGAACTAAGAATCTAGATCTTCATTATTTTAAATGCATGCGAGCGTGCACACAAATACCCATCTTCTATATGATCTTTAGTAGAGAACCTATTAAGTTGATCATTTAAGAATCTGTGTTCCTGGGGTGCCTGGGTGGCTCAGTCTGTTGAGCAGCTGATCTCTGGTGGTGATCTCAGGGTGCTGAGATCAAGCCTCCCCTGAGGCTTCACGCTCAGTGGGGAGTCTGCTCCAGGACTTGCTCTCTCCTTCCGCCCCTCCTCCTCACTTTAAAATAGCTAAATCTTAAAAAAAAAAAAAAAAGACTCTGTGTTCCTTCTGTTGTGATTTTAGAATTGTATACCAACTACTGTCCAGTTTCTGGACTCTTGCTAAAACAAACGATACTCGTTAATTCTGTTTCTCATTGCTTTAAACTCCACTGCATCTTCTCATATGTGGAAATGGTTCTGACAGTTTGTTTTAAAAGAAAATACCACTCTATATTATAGCTATAATTTCAAAAAGGTCTAATTTGAGCTATTTAAAAATGTCTACATATAACTTATAAAGACGGGTAACGTGGAAACTTAGATTTTAAACGCTGAATTAAGAAAAAGATGTTACATGGGTGGAACTGGGAATGAATTAAATCAAATATATAATCACAAAGACAAAGGCACTGAGTTTTAAAGATAAGAATTATTTTAACAGGGAAAAAAATATTCTAGATTGAAGGAATTGCTAAACACATGGCCCTTTGTGAAACAGTAAGTAGTAAGAAGTGAACTGTGTCAACAATTCTTTCCCCTACTTACCCTCCACAGACAAAAAAGAAAAAAAGTTATGCAGTAAACAAAACTAGTGTCCAAAATTTCTTCAAAATGAGACACAAGAAAGTAAGAGATTAAAGCAACTGGGATTACTAAATCCAAAAGTAGGTAACTACTAGGTATTCAAATTCTTCAAAAATGTTAAAAGTTATAACGATAATATATGGAAGATAAGTTGGTTATCTTTCTTCTTTATTGTTGCAAATAAAAGAAAGAAATAGATTCACCTTGAAGTATAATATATTATAAACGTAACCATCTTTATAGAAAGAAGTCTGAGTAATTAAATCAAAGGTACTGCTTCTTAGAATTATTTAGGTCATATGTGACTAAGGGAAGAGAGATGTATCAAGTGCCTTTCAGCAGTCCTTCATGAAATCTAGTTTATTTCATACAAATCAAGGGAATAACTACCTTGTTTTACTTCCCAAGAAGTTTTGAGGTACTTTATTATGATTAAAATCTATATTAATAAAAGGCATTCAAACATAAAAGGTGGTACATAGTAAAATGCCCTTTTCCATGTATCATTCTGTTATATTCTCAACAGATCTGTTTAGATCAAACCAAAAACATTTCATTATCTGTAATCCCAAGGTACTGTATACCTTCTGATGATGATAATATGCTAAATCACTGCAGGAAATTCTCATTTAAACATTACGAAACAATACTGACTCTTTACTAATTTTCTTCTTACAAATAACGTGTTAACTTCCAATGCATGAAGTTAAAGCCAAACAAAAACAACCAAAGCTTACATTTTATTGATACTCACCCCTACAGCCCAATTATTTACACACACGTTACTAGTTACTACTACTCCAAGTTACTAAACAATCACCAAATTTAGCACTCAAATTACATATCAGCAATTCAATAGTCTCTGTATTAAATCTCATAAAAATTAATAAAATCATGTGATTAGGAACTGTGAAAATTAGTAATGGGAAACCTCACTAAAATAGGAGCTGGAAGGTTTTGGCAGGGAAGTTCTCATGCCCTACCACTTGCGGTTAGTTGCAGAGCTAACAGGAAGAGATGCACCTGACCATGCAGTGGATACTACTCTATTACTTCAGCCAGAGGAGGAGACCCTTTCCTCATCACCCCCCCCAAGGCAACAGCTCCACAAATGAGAAGCCGCAACACTTTGAACTCTGGGTTTACTCCAATGGACTGGTACTTCCTGTCTTCCCAACTTACCCCTTATCTCCTTAAAAAAGTGTTCCTGTCCTTTGTTCCCTGCACCTGCCTACAGTTTTTCAGAAGCTGGTTTGTTCCAGGTTGCAACTCTTTTATTTTCTACTAAACCCATCTGTTACTGGTAAAAAACTGACAGTTTTACTTTTAAGGTTAACAAAACTCAGTATTAATTTTATGTAATTTCATTTCAACTTTATATCCTTACTATTTACACCCAAGATAGGAAAGTAAGTAAACTTGGTTAGCAGTATTTTTAAAATACCCACGTTTCCTATGTCATAATGACACTTTATCTGTCATACAACAAAAATGCAATAACCTAGTATCTTAAGTATTCAACAGGAGTTGTGCTTCAACAATGAAAAAAGTGCATGTTTTTCCTATGCTCTTTCCTGCTCCCTTTTGTAAACAAAGGTTTACATTTGTGCATCTACTGACTTGGATTCTGAATGCAATCAACGGATACAAAGTAAAAGGCCCCACAATGGGATGGAGTCCAGTACTTTATCCTCTTTAATAGGCACTCAGAACAATCAATCAGAAGACGGCTCTAGACAGAAATGGTTCAGAGCATGGCCAAATCCTGCATAGAAAAAGAAATTCTAAGATCCTAGAGCTAGAAAGACTCCAGATATCACACATCCCAATTTCCCCATTTTATAGGAAAGGAGACTGAAGCCCAGACTAAATTTTACCTGGCTTAACCAAAATTAGTCTGAAGACTAGAATACAAATCCTCTAAAGATAAAGTCATCCTTCGAAAATTCCTTTACCTTTTCCCTTCAGGATGGAAAAATCAGGTTATGATTTTTAAAGTAAATGATACTAAAAAAACAAATGGAAAACAAAGAATACCAAACAAATAAAAACCCATCTACCTAAGGCAGAAAGGCTTACTAAGCAGACTTGATTCCCTACTAATTTTCAATTCCATTCAGATTCTATCATACCTTGTTTTCCTCAAAAAGAAATTCACTGCAAAGTTACTGCTTCCAGGCAGGCATCCTTTCTGGTTGTTTCTAATGTAAAAGTGCCTATTCCTCCTGCTGCAGTAGTTCACGCTGAGAATCACAACCTACTGCTGCTGACACAGTACTCATTCTTCCTTTTATACAAAGTCCTCTTTAATAAAGTGCTAAGAGTTGAGAAGTAAAAGTATTTCAAAGTCCTCCTTTCTCCTCCGGAGCTAGAATACCAAATGACTAGAATTCTTCCATGGACAAAAAGGATGGCAGGGAAGAAGAGGAGATAAAAACCTGGCTTAATTCTAGGTAAATTTCACTTTTAACTGTTTCACTTTTAACTAATTTGAACAAAAATCAGATTTCTAAATTTTTCCAATACTGTAATTGTTTTACAAAATAAAACAAATACGCAGCAAGTCAAACATTCTAATGCTATCTTATAAGTACAAAATCACTAAACATTTATCGCCTTCTATGCACAAGAAACTTTCACATATATTATCCTATTATATCTCAAGAGCAATATTGCAACCTTATGATTGAGGGAAAAAAGCCATTTCAATGATTCTTAAAGAAAAAAAACAGTACTTTTTCAAGATGTTTTTAAAAGATTGCATTAGTTACAAAAATAAATGAAATTAAGGCCTTCTTAAATAGTGCCTGGCACCTAGTTGCCTCTCAGCAAGTATTGCTAAAATAATGACAGACCTGAATATTAAAACTACAGAAAACTCTCATAATATCATATATTGAATATTCACCAAAACGGTCTCTGCATGGCCTTTAAAGCTACACATATGCATTGTTGCATTTAATCCTGATGCTAACCTCATGACCTCAGTAGGATTATTATCCTATTTAACTGGTGAACAACCTGGGCTAAGTCCAGTGGAGCACCTGGAACTATGTGAGGCTAGGCTGCCACATTGACAGCAGGCGCAATCCTGGCATTTAGTAGGTAGATGCCAAGGATATTAAATAGCCTGCAATGTGCTGGACAAACCCACAGAATTATCTAGTCCAAAATGCTACCACTATTGAGAGACACTGATCAAGAATAAATAGATAATTATAATGATTTCTCACCGAATAACACTCAGATAACTCAGGTCAACATTCAAGGTTCTCCACCAACTGGCTCCTATTTCTGTCTCCAGTTCAGTTAGGTTCACTATTTCAAACTGGCTGTTTAGTACTCCTCTTTACTATCATAATTCGCTTCTCTACTGTTGCCCATACTGTTTGCCTAGAATAATTTTCCTAGTCCCCCTTCCCTATTACTCTATGTGATCCCTATCGACTAATGTGTCATCAAATGCAATGACTTTACCTGCAATCTGACTTTGCAGAATGTCAGTAGATTCCTAAATAATACTCTACATTCAATTGTTTAACTAGTTTAGTCCTTCAGTTAGGGCTGGAAACTTTCTGAAGAATCACATTCTCCATTTCTTTTGTATACTCACCTAGAACAATATATAGCCACTTGAAATTACAGAATTGTTTCTTGAAGAAATCATCTAATACAGCATCTTCATTTTAAAAGGAAAAAAAAAAAAAACGCATTGAAAGACACCTAATTCCTTAGTGGCAAGAAAAGAACCAGAATTCAGGTTTATAATCTAATGTTAGCACTTAATAAGTATTGGTTAAATGAACTCCAATGAACAAAAATCAACTTGTGAGCCTGCATTCAGCAACATTACACTGCAGTTTAAAAGACAATCCATGCCTTAAAATAAAAAAGATAATCCAAGCCTTATCAGAGATTGCCTATTTTACTATATCTTCCACAAGTCAAGAAGACAATAAATGAGGTTTTAAAATAATGTTGATAAATATAACAAAAAGTCATACAATTTTTTTAAAAATTCAATAAATTCGAAGTTTTGTTTTTCTGCTTAGTCCTTGAAATAGTCACACAAAAAATGACTTCATTGTATTTAGACAAAAATATATTACAAAGATCAGGGTAGCCCATGGTTACAGTAATTCAAAATTATACTAGTAAACCAGGAGTCTAGATAAGGACAACAATAACATTACTAGAAATGCCTTCATTCTTTAGTTAAAACCTCTTTTTCCCTTTGTAGACATTGATATGAAAATAATTATATATTTTATCCCAATAATTTTCAAACCTGGATTAATCATAAGAATCTAATTATACCTATTTCTACATGACAAAAAGAAGAGGAATTAAGATAATTAAATCACATCACTACTATATGACTTAGAATATAAAATTATGTTTTCCTGCTTCCCAGCAGTAAATACATTCCAACATCATATTCATTCCAGAAGCCAAGAAAACTGAACATAAAGCATGTTTATAGTATCATTCACTTGCTATACGTTAATGCAGGAAACCTATTAAATTTATCTTGCCTCATTACTGGTTAGAAAATTATTTCAAAATTCAGATTTTCACTAATTCTTATCTGCAAATATTAGATATCAGATGTAACTTTCTCATCCAGTTTTTTTAATACCTCTAAGTAAATTAGTTTAGTATAGTCCAACATTCAGGAAGACATTCTATTAGTCAGATTAGACATGTAATGCAAATTCTAATAGCCCAATCCTACTTCTGAAAACATCTCCTACTTTCTGTTCCACAATCAAAGGAATGAAAACACTTTATCTGCAAGTATATTTCTGCTTCAAAGTCACTTTTTAGGACAAATTTATTACAGGCTCCGAGAGCCTAATATGAGAAGAAAATAAAAGGACTAAAAGAAACCAACTGAAATAACAAAAAATATAAAAGAGCAAGAGCAACAGAATATACCTGTAATAAGTCTGCATGTTAAGCCAATATAAAGCTTTGAAATTAGAAACTATGAATTTTAATTTAGCTTTGAAAATAACAAAGAACATAGAAACATAGATCTTAAATTACATATGTGGAAATAAAATAAAAATAAAAAGGTTTTGGTCATTTTCTATAAATCAAAGCCACAATAAATAAAGCTTATAAGCTTATCTAATACTTAAACCAAACAGAAGAAATGACTAGCTGGTATTTACTGGTAGGCAAACCAATTTATCACTCTGGAATGTTCATAAAAATCTCATTAAAAAGTAGAAGCATGTTTGGTAAATAGTTTTCCTGACTTCATTCTCAATACAGTAAGAGAGATTCTAAAATTAAAAAAAAAAATTAGAGTAAAACTGTAAACTATAATTACAGGTTCACTTTCAGTTAGTGTTTAGCTATTAAAACATATAAGCAAGTCATGTACAAGTGAGGATTTTAGACACCCGATCCTTGCTTTTATTTGGCAATTAGAATCAAGCCTATATTTTAACTATTCTTTGTGTCAACTTGCTAATTACTCAAATGCATTAAGGTTAACAGTCTTGTCTAAGAAAAATATTTGGTTTTATGAAATTGGACTCACTGGTGGTACTCACTTGTATTAAAAATAAAAAGGGCAGACTCACTGTTAAAAGAAAAAAAGTTATATACCATTGGAAAATTGAGACTACACGGAGACAAGAGTAAAAGCTGAGCCCATTTAAAAGAAAAGCAAAATCTAAAAATAACTGATTTAACTCTTTTTTTCTTTTCTTTTAATCCAGTGATATTTTTTTGGGGGGAAAAAAATCTGCTTTTAGTTCCAAACAGTCCACCTAGATCCAACAATGCATTATTCTTGTCACTACATGGATTTTTGCTGAATACGTTGTACCCACACTGACAAAATTAAATTTTTGTCCCATCTTCATGAGACTAAAATAGGAACCCGAAACTAGAAGGTAATGATCACTGGGTTTAGGAATAAAAGCAACTTAACACTTGCAGCCAAAAATATTCTAATCTCAAGTATCTAGATATTTGGGCAAGAGCCCTTTAAACATACTCTTAGAAATTCACAGATTCAGCTCTAGCCTGGTCAGATTTTACCATTTTAACAGGAATGTGTGCACTACTGGTATTTAATATAAATGTAGACTTCACTCAATAATACATTATCAATGGCCCATCTGAAAAGTTTCATAAGTATTTTGAAAGATAACACACTAATTGTAAGTGAAACTTAAGGCATATCCTGACACCATACACAGTGTTTTTTGAAATAAAGATTTTAAAAGATTATAAGGAAAATCAAGGCAGATGTTTAACTAAAATGTAGGTTCCTCTCCCCTCTTCTCAGGAGCCAGATAAATCTAAAAGGTAAGGGGTAAAGCTCCTTCCTTCTCTTTATTTTACTGACAACAGTAATTCTATTGTGATCATCTAGTGATTTTTTTAAATTTACAAACACATTACTTCAATATGTAGAAGCAGATATCCTAAAGATAAACAAAGCATTTACTTTTAAAAGTCTAATGTTTAAGTTTAAAAATAAAGGTATTTTAGTTAAGTGTGATTAAATTTCATGATAAAAGCAAACAATTTTATTTCAAGTTCAATAGTATAAAAGTGAGAAGTATTCTCCACTCTTCAGACTAAGAAACTGATCTTGAAGAATGAATAGGAATTTGGAAAAACTATGCTATGACAAAGCTATTATAGTTCATGCATAGTCAGGAAAAATAGTTCTCCTTATATTAATGCTTCAGAGTACAGCTAACTTAACAATTTTTACATATACATAATAAATGTAGGCTACAAAAGGGAAAACATCAAGAGAATATACTTATCCATTTGCATTATACTAACAAAATGCTCTACAACTTCTAGAAATACCAACCCTTCATAACTACTTGTATAAATTAATTTACAGGATTTGTCTTCTAATGTTTTTTTCTGAATGGGCAAGTCAGAAACAATTAAATCAAATTCAACCTCTAATTCATTAGTATGATAGGTCATAAATTCAATACCTACCAATGCATAATATTTTTTAAAAGCAATTAAGGTGTGTCCTATGCTATTGCTTTTAAACCTCATTCCAAACCATATTACATTCAAAATACCCAATACCTCTAGTATATGTATATAAGCAGATAGATTTCCCGTTAGAAACTTCGAGCTCCTTGCAAAGACAGTAGTTACTACAGCAAAACTTTAGAACTGTATGTGGATACATACTTAGCTACTATAAACCTAGAGATGATAAACACCCCAGCAACATACAGCCTGAATAGATGTATAATCAAGAGAAAAGCCAACAGCACACGATTTCACAATATATATATACCTGATCATACCATTTCTTTGGAATTAAAACAGGAAAAGCAACAAATCAGCAGTACGGAAGGACTTCAGAGAATACAGTAATAGTGGGGGGAAAAAAACTTAAATGAAAGGATACAGCCTTAAAGCACCAGTCTGAGTTCCGACTGCCAGGATCTTCTGTACAGGATCAAAGGCCAGGGCTGAAGGTTGATAGGGAAATCCATGGCGAACAGTCTAGGGATGGGAAAATGACATCACAGCAACCAAGGCAGCAAGCGGAATTTAAAAACAGAAAAGTCAATACAGGAATTAGAATCTAGAACCAATTATAAGTGATGGAGAACACATACACATGCACTTACTGCCTTAAAAAAAAAAAACTATAAAATCTACATTAATAAAACTTATTCACATAGAACCTGAAATCAAAAAAAGTATGTGTATATATATCTCCCAATGTTACACTTTAATTCCTGCCTTTCCATAATACAGATATTCTATGGAAGAAAAATTTTTATTAACATTCTATACTATCATGTCTAATACCAAAATACTAAAGTTTTCCGGAGTCAAAAATTCTGTAAATTAATGTAAAAATGCAATTCATGCTTTATTTCAAGTGTGATAACTTTGTTACTTTATTTGGATGCTAAATGCCGAGTACTGCTAAAAAATAAAAAATAAAAAATAAAAACCTGTCCTACAATTACTTTTGTCAAGGATTCAGTAAAGCAATTATCAAACATCTATACCCAAATTTTGCAATTGTAACAGAATTTAAATAAGTACAACATATACTTTTGCATTTTGTTATTAAACCCTTAATTTTAGGGCATTAGGGCAAAAACACGTATTTAGACATTTTTAAGAAGTTGACATAGGAACACATGGTATTTTATGGCAGGAATTAATATCAAGACAAGTTTGTATTTCGCACTGAGCAGCCAGTGAATTAATTCGCTGCATCATTCTTTCCGAATTACAGACCGCTATGGGAATGGTGCCATTAATGGGCAAAAATCACAGTACCAACTTTTTAATCAAACATAATGATAAAAGGACCCTGTGATTTCGTTTTTTAAGCTTCCTACCACATTTTAAGGGGAAGGTGATAAGCAAATATCCAGTTGAACAGGTTTGGCTTTTCGATGAACAATATTCATTAGACACTTTCCAAAGGAAACTTCGAAGTTGGTGAATTATATTAAAATGCTTGAAAATAAAGGCCCTAAGGTTATTAAGAATAGTAAATAAAGGTCGGTAAAATACGTTAGAAGCAACCTTGAAATGACTGCCGCATGTGAAAAGGGGAAAAGAAAAAAAACACCCCAAAAGGAGTAAGATGATGTCAATCTCCAAAATAACCTACTAAGCAAATGTTTGCTTGAGGAGGAGCGAGCCCTTCATTCGAGATATAATTATTACTGGCGTTCTTTTCCCCCCGCACTCCCATGAAATGCCCGAGCTGTCCCCTAAAACGACCCCAATATTCGCGGGGCTGCGCGCTCCGTTCACCTTGCAGAGCTGGAAGTGCTCGGACTGGAGCGTTTCCTGGATCTCGGGTTCCCGGTTCCCAGCCGGGTGCTGCTGTTGCTGCTGCTGCTGTGAGGCCGAGGACGAGCCGGCGGTCAGGCCGTCCAGCACCTTCCTGATGTTGAATTTCCTCATGGTCTCGGAGGGGCTCCCCCGCAACCCGCGAGGGGAGGTAAGGGGCGTCCCCCGGCGCGGGAAACGAGCCCGAGCCGAGGGCAGCTTCCACCGAGGACACGGAGGAGTGGGGCAGAGTGGGAGTGTGAGGGGAAGCAGGCAGCTGGGGAGAAGCACAAGATAATCCAAACAGGAAATACTGCGACGACGAGAGAGCAGCGGCCACCAGAACCCCGGGCGGCGACCCCTCTTCTTCCGAGGCCGCCGCCGCTCGCTGCGGCTGCTGTGGCGCCGCTTCAGCCACCGCCGCCGCCGCCTCGCTCCGCGGCCGGGCGGCACAGCAGTGGCGGCGGCGGCCCGGAGCCCGCACTGCCCAGCCTCACCTGGCC